>NC_082690.1:52443265-52797811 GCF_949987515.2 Delphinus delphis | reverse complement strand
ATATGGATGGAACATATAAGACTCCTTCTACTCCCCTTACAGTTCTCACTCCAGAGGAGAGAGTATGTACCCTTTCCAGCACTGCTGATGACATTCCGCAATGCTAGTCACCCTCTGTGGCTCATTGCAGTGATTATATATTTGCTAACTGCACGATGTTGTTACTTTTCTTAGATCTGCACACTTAGAAGAGTCACTTATCCTCCCTACAAAAGCCCTAGTTTCCTAAAACAGAAAGTACAATATCTATATCAGGAATGTTTTAAAGACTGTATGAAGTAATTTAAGGGAAAAGCCCCCATGTAGTTTCAGGTTCAAGAGATTTGGACAAAGTGTAGGATATTTAATTGAGTATATAAATTTTAATTCAGGAAATAGTATGGGGTACCAACAGGTACCAGGAGCTGCAAATAAATAAATGAAAAATGATAATACTTCATCTAAATTCATTTTGCATATAGAAGTAAAATTAAATATACTTAAACTTTTTAGTTATGTCTTATTTGAAAGGTACATCACATTGTTTCAAGCAAGTATATTAGGTATCAGCTGTGTCAGCCAAGGTCCAGGCAGGAGGAAGAACATGGTGTAATTTTAGAAGAGTTTAAGGAAAGGACTATTATCAAATTTAAAGAAACCAACCAGGGACAGTGTAGTGTACCAAGGCTAGTAACCCCTGAGGGGTCTTTACCACTCATGAACAGACAAACTGAGGAAGCACAACTGAACCCTGAAGAGGGCGGCTCTAAGGAGAGAGCAACCTGACAGGCGTTGTGGCCTTCAGTAGAGGGAGGCAGGTAACCATGGGGATGTGAACTCACCATCTACCCGCCCTCTCACCACTCCCAGTGCTTTTGGTTGGCTGAACCCAGCCTGAAGTCAGAGGAGGACAAGGGAAGAGTATACCAGAGCAGAATGGAGAAAGGCAGACAACGATGGTGATCTAGAGGGGTAAATGAAGATAACCAGGAGAGAGGGAAGGGTCAGTAACATTAATAAGGAGGTAACCATACTGCATTGAGATAAATATTAAAGTAAGGGGATATTTAAAATGTTATAGGGATCAGATAAAGACAATTTAAATAGAGGTTCCTCAAAAATTATTTTCTGCTTGGTGTTCATGGTTTCATGTCTTTGAGGTTCTTTGAGCTCTTTAATTTTGAAACGTTGAAAGAGCCCTGAACTACAGTCAGAATAGCTTCACTTTTGGTACTGAATTCTTGAGTCACCTATAATTCAAAAATCCAAAGACTATTATCTCAACCTAAATGATCTTGGGTGATGTTTGGGAAGTTGGTTACTCTTTCTGGAACTCATGTAAGGCCATCCAGAAAATAATTGAGCTGAACACACTGATCTCTAAGATAGATTAAACTTCTAGGCTTGGATAGCTGCAGGGCAGGAAAGGAAAGGATCTAAAGCCTAGGGTAAATATGATTCAATTTGTTCAAGTGGGTTAATGTTATATAGAGGTGGTGAAAAGTGAAGGCTTCTTGTTAGTATCCTTAATATAGACTTGGTGGTTTTAAGTGATCAAAACTTTATACTAAGCCATCCGCGGGCCTCTCACTGCTGTGGCCTCTCCCGTTGTGGAGCACCAGACGCGCAGGCTCAACGGCCATGGCTCACAGGCCCAGCCACTCCGCGGCATGTGGGATCTTCCCGGACCGGGGCACGAACCCGCGTCCCCTGCATCGGCAGGCGGACTCTCAATCACTGCGCCACCAGGAAAGCCCTCACACAGATACTTTTTAATGATAATGAACACAATTAAATATAATTGTCATCTTCCATTTAGAAACCTTTCTACAATTAACATATTGCTGGTGTGAGTTTCCCTATACTGCTCTCCTCCGGCCACCTTTCAATCCATGTGGAAGGCAAGTGGAATTAAGTCTGTAATTAAATTTTTACAAAAGACAGCATCTAATGTTTTGGTAAAAAATCAACACTTACATCATTAACACAACCTTAATTATGCTGTCCCCTAACAGAATATTAGCAGATCCCGCAAGGCTCTTGTGTAATCTTTTGCAGACATGCTTTTGGCTTTTGGTCTAAACACAATTTTATTGAGTGTTCTGAATGTGCTAGGTACTGGGACATGTGCTCTTACCCTCTTAACTATGACTGATTCTTCAGAACAGCTCTGTGAAGAAAGAGGTGCCTTTTCCCATTTATAGATGGGAACATTGAGCCCTTCTTTCTTTCGTACTTACTGTCCTTCCTGCCCTGAGATGCTCTTCTCTCCAGTTTTTTCTGCTGATCAGTTCCTTATTCATCTTTCAAAATTTAACACAAATATTAACGATTTTTAGAGACACAGAGGACAGGTATATAGAATTAGTGCCTAAGAAAGTAGGATTTGGACCTACATTGCTTGGATTTGAATGTGAACCCTGCCATTTCTTAACTATTTGACTTTGGTCATATTATCTTTTTGCTCCTCGAGTTTCCCATCTAAAAAACTGGGACATTTGGACTACATACTGCAGTTACCATCTTCCTTGTTACTAGATGTGTTATTTCTGAAAAATGTCTTTTGAAACCGTCATGAGATGACCTTCACTGCCTATTCTTCCTTTCTGCTGGCTGGAATGGGGAAGTGATGGCTGGAGCCACAGATACTGTATTGCAGCGGTTCCCAACCTTTTTAGCACCAGGGGCTGGTTTCGTGGAAGACAATTTTACCACGGACTGGGCTGGGGGGGATGTTTCAGGTGGTAATACAAGCGATGGGGAGGGGCAGATGAAGCTTCACTGTTTTGCCGGCCGCTCACCTTGTGCTGTGTGGCCTGGTTCCTAGCAGGCTGTGGACCAGTATGCGTCTGCGGCCGGGGGTTGGGAAACCCTGCCATATTGCATAACGGGGTACCATGGGATAAAAGACTATATATTACAGAAGACCAAATAGAAGGTTTTTGTTATTGTGAACAACTTATGTGTGGACATCTTTGTGGATAAGAGAGAGAAAAAAAAAAAGTCTATTATCTTTAAGCCACTTGTATTTGAGGTTTTCTGTCATATATTCACATGACTAAGAAAGAGGGGAGAGAATCAGGGATGAAAGTGCAGCCAGGAATAAGGAATGAACATTTATCTTAAATTCATTTACGCTGGATGACTGAGGATCAGGAAAACACCCACATGTGTTGATGAAGCACGTTCACGCAAGTTTTAGCACTGCTTAGAAGGCCCTACGTTCTGGAATTCTCGTTTTCCCTTCCAATTTCACTTTTCTCCAAAGACTTAGCTGGTTCCATCCTATTCCTGAGCAGGTAAGTTATCTACAATTTAGGATTAATCTATGTGTTTACATCTGCCTTTTCTACACTATGGACACAGGGCCCCCATCTGTCTTCATTTTGGTGACTACCTAGCACTTTGCAAAATGTCTGGCACATGGAAGCACTCAGTAATACTTATGCCCATACCCAGGTATCTTTTAGAAATTTTTAAAAAATCTTCACATTCAAACTAAAAACAACCATCAAAATATATTTAAATGACTGAATAAACTAGACACTTTATGAACTGCCGTGGAAACTTTTTCTCATTTAATCCACATGACAACCCTATGAGGTGGATACTATAATTTTACAAATAAGAGGACCTGAATCCTGAGGCTAACAAGCAGCTGAAACTGGATTGGGCCACAGGACTGTCATGTACATTATTTTATTATCATCTAATTCTCTGGAAGGTTCATATGAATGTGAAACCCCAAGAAGCTATAAAACCCTTTCTACCCAGCCTTCACCACTGAAGCGCAATATTGTCAGCACAGCTTCTTCTCCCCAGAAGAATCAGACCAAGGGGCATCTTCGGAATGAGAGCTAAATGGATTATCTAATCAATGGCTTTGAGTCTATTGGACACAATATACTTTAAAAAATTCTAATTACATATATATATATATACTTAGAATAATTTAAAATATATATGCTATAACATATATGTGTCTATTTTTACATATATATGCACATATTTATGTATATACACATTTTTTTCAAAAGATTGCATATCTTACACTGGTAGCTATACATAGCATATTGCAGAGCAGGTGGGAACAAAGGATAGTGAGGAGATTAACTGGTTACTTCTTTACACCAGAAATAAAAGCATGTGGTTATCTTGATAGCAAGGGAATGAATTCTTCATTTTAGCATCAGTTAACCAAAACATGCTGGTCTGGGTTCAGGTTTCCTGTTGCCTTTGTCCAAATGGCATCTAATGGAGTAAGGTCACCTGGGTTCCACTCAAGCTCCACCACTTACCGGCCATAATGACCCTGGGAAGGTTATTTAAACTCTGGACTTTAATTTTCTCATCTCTGCAAATGGGGATAATTAGAACACCTACTTCTCAGGGTTATTCTGGGGATTAAACTGGATAATGCAGGTAAAGGTCTCAGAACTTCATGGATTATTAAAATACACTAGCCCTCTCCACATGTTTACTTTCCCATTTCCAAAGATAGTCCAAAACAAGAAGGGCCAGGAGGTAGGCTGGAGAAATAAACACGCGTCATTTCCAGGACTACAGTAGAGATGATATACACCATATCCGGCAAAGTACCTGTGCACAGTGTGTGCTTCCTTTCCCGTTTTCATTAGAAAATGATTCTTAGAATGTAGTCCAGAACAATTAGCTAATGAGGAATGCAGGCTGTGAGAAGGTAGGTTCAAGCCAATCCTGATTGTGGTGAGGAATATGTCACTAGGATTAGAAAGTACCCAAATCTTCTAAGATTGTGGAGTGAGACTTGAAAAAATGGTGTCCCCTGCTGGCTGCAGCCTTGGCCAAATCTGCTATTGTGTTTTGTCTGTGCAAGGGTGTACTGAGAGAGCAGGTAAAGCTGATTCCATATCCTTGACCTTATTCTCTCAGGGCAGTTGGCTGACACCCAGCCATGACTGCAGGCATTCTCTGAGTCACTCTGAGTTCTGGGACTCAGAGGTCTAGGGCTTCTCTCAGTAAAGAAGGTTTACTCACCCTTACCCCCTTATCGACACATCCACACAAGGTTGGACTCTTCTGCTGGGGAAAGAGGTGTTTTCCTCACTCTGCTCCAATCAATTTTTTGAGGATTTCCCAGTTAATAAGAATTGATGCCTGACTATGGAATGAGACATATCCGTACTGAGATCCTATCCCTGTTGCCTCTTAACTGAGTGATGATGGTCACTTAGCCCATGTGAGCTTCTGCACATGTGAAATCATGGCATTGATCTTTATTTTACGTCTATCACAAAAGTGTAAGGACAAGGAAGTGAAACGGGAAATGCTGAGGTCATAATCTGAAAACATGATGCAAACATTAACCATAAATATAGTTATTCAAACTCCACCCATCTTGGAGTTCCATCTCAAAATCCCTACTCTTTTTGAAGCTTTCCTTGATGACTCCAAGTCAAAATAATTTGCCCCTTTTGGAACTCCTACTGAACAATATATACTCTGTAGCAATCAACTTTTTCTCCAAGTATTTTGCATCCATTTTTTTTCCTCCCTAAGCTGTACCTAAGCTCAGTGCAAGTAAAGATGTGTCATTTCCTACCTGGTTGAATTCTCCCTCATATCTAAGCAATGCTTAAGACTTCAATAAGTACATAGTTGACAGAGTTTAAGATTTAAATTGATTAAATCTTAGCACAGCATGCAAGGCCCTGGCTACCTCTGTAGGTGTATTATCACCATTCTCACAGTCAAGAGTTCTAGCTGCACCAAAAGAGCGAAGAACTCCCGGGTGCTCTGCCTTTCATGCCAGTTGCCTTGACTTGTGCAATTCATTTTACCAGGAAGATCCTTCCTATATTTCTACTTATAAACTCTTACTCTTATTTCAAGGCTTAGATGAAATCTTCTTTTCTTTTGCTGATCCTCCTTAGGTAGCATCAGTTGCTACCAGTGTGTATCATCAGTATCCACACTGATGTCCCCATCAATTAGAACAATTCATACATCATACTATAGCTATCACATGTTCATCTCTTCTAAACTCTGACCTTCACAAGGACAGAAACTACAGCTTTTAAAATATATACATATATTTTTATATTTGACACATCACATAGTAGGTACTCAATTATATTTGTTAAACTGGATTGATGTGATTTTTCTGTTCTGGACTTAAAAGAAAAAATCTACAGTGAACAGTTCACGACAATGCATTTGCATCCGGACACTGACAACTTATTCTTTCTGACTGCTGAGTGTCTGTCATTGTTCTTGGTTTAGCCTAACATCTGGCTTATCTTTAGGTTGGTTATCAGACTGTTTCCCCACCAGATGTGTGGCAACCAGCTGGCAGACCCTATCAGTCTGAATGCCCCTGGTTCCGTCTGAACCTGTCAGGTGCCTTTAAGATTACAAATACTAAATCTGATCCTGCTTGAGAATCTCAGAGTATGGTGAGAGCTACTAACCTCACTGTAAATCTGAGAAGTGCTGAAACCCTGATTTTTCATTTACATGTGGACACAGTTAGCTTCCTCCAGAACGGAGCTAGTAAAAAAGCTAAATACACAATCTTGAATCAAAAAGACCTTGGTTCTGGCATTTATTAAGTTTTTGACTTTGGGCAAGTTACTTAATCCACTGAGCTTCAGTTTCCAACTCTGTAAAATGGGGGGAAGAAAAAGACTTGTCTGTGAGGATGACACGATGAGGTTTATAAAGTCCTTAGCACAGAACGCAGCACATACTAAAATCTCAGTAAATGTTAAATCTTATTACAGTGATGATTCACCTTAACATTCTCTGAAGGCGACTATGTCTTAGGCTTGTGTTAGGAATTGACATAGAACTAAGAAAGCAGAGATGACTAATGGGGTTTTTGCCCTCAAGGATTTCGGTCATATTGGAGCAACAGTAAAATAAATTTATAGATTTATAACAGGGTGATTTGAGACCTGCTGGAGATAGAGAGAGGGTGGAGGAGCTCAGAGACAGAGGAATCACCCAACCTCATGAGTTAAGAAAGGGTCCCTGGATAATGAGGTAGTTTAAGGAACAGAAGTTTCCACACAATCTGAGTAACTTTTGACCTTTTCAGAGATCCTCAACTCCACCAGTGGGAGTCAAAAGGGCCCCCATCTACTAAGAGTAGGCATACATTGTCCCTGACAAGTGGTACACCCCTCAGGCTTATTAACACAGCCTCGCTTCCACTACAGGTTTGAGTCTAATAGAACTCATCTCCTGATAACTTCTATTGCTATTTTTATCCTCTAATGAAAGAAGTCCTAGACACATAGATCACCCCTCATCTTATGCTCTTATCTCCATAAAGCAGAGTCTCTTTCCCCATTCCTTTCTTGCCTTTAAATCCCTCCATTGAACTCTCTGGAATTCAGGAAGTTTTATCATCAGGGAATTCTATCATCAGCAAAACTTCCTATATCTTCAAACTCTTCCCAGAATGTTTTCTTCAACTTTTTGCTTTTACAGAAAACGGGCTTCCCCTCACCCCGCAAGGCCTCTGCTTCCCCTCTAGCCCTTGCAACTTGGGGTCTATTTATTCTCACATGGGCCTTGTACCACTGACCTTCCTGCTCCTCATTTCCAGACCATTCTCACATCAGACCTCACTGGTGTGTGGTGAGCGGGCTTGAACCTACTCATGAGAGATAACTGTGCACAGTCCTTCCCAACTCTGTGTTTGTTAATAGTCTGTTAGTAGCTTGGAGGCTCCATGATGCAATTTACATCAAGGAAATTGACATACACTAAAAATCAGTGTATAAATCAGGATATTTTGTTTTGTTCTCCAAAGAGCTGGTTGTTATACCTCTATGAGCACATCATTGCCGTATTCCCTGAAAACCTCGAGCTTTGGATCCCACCACCTTTCCTTTCGGGTTCATTGTCATTCTCTCCAATGTCACTCTGTCTTAGCACTTGGGTATTTTAATATATATGTAGCTAGACAATGCTGCTAACACTGTAATCTCCTCTCAGCTCTGTGACCTCACCCTTCTCCTCCAAAGACATTGTCCTCCACTCTACCTTAGCCACTTCTTACCTACATCTCCATAAATCCTGTTTACCATAACTGCAATACCCCTACCCTCTGACACCACTTCCTAAAACCATTCCCAGGTTACTTCCTATAATACTCCCAATAATCCTTTCACCTCACTAGGACTTTCATCCCTTTCTCTAACCACTTCATCTCTGTCCCTTGCCCATTTCAAGTCCTATATTCCCTCCTTGCACAGTTTAAATTCCAGGGCCAACATATTAATCACTTCTTTGCATAAAAGCTTAGTTGTCTGACCCCTCTCATTGTTTGCAGAATCCACTTAGAAAACCACCGCTAAGTACAACTCTGGACTTACGCTATACCTATACCTGGCAGTTGGCTGTGGCTAGAGGGAAAAAAACAAAACAAAAACAAAAAGAAAACAGGCTGATTACTCTCCCTTTAAATTATTATTACGACTTCAGCTTAGCTCTTACAGTTGCCAGACATACTTACACATCCCTCATCCATTCACTTTCCCACCATTCTAGCAATTATTCTCCCTCCTATATCATCATTTTTTCTTTATATTTTCCTACTTTCATTGGCATAACTTCGTGTTTGTACTTCTTTCATAATAAAATAAAAAACCCTTTGTAACCCGTCTTCACCTTTCAGCTATGACTCTCTTTCTTAGCCGGCTTTACAAGTTAATATATTGTATCTGTACTTATCTATGGTACTTCTCTTCAGTTTTAAGCTAATCCAAATGATTTCTATCCTCATCATGCCACCAGAACTGATTAAATGAAGACCACCTATGACATACCTGTTGTCAAATCCAATGGTCAATCCTCAGTCCTTCCATGAACAATCAGTACCATTTGAAACAGGTAATTATCACCTCATCCATAATAATAGCAGCATTCTCATTTGTTTTTCCTCCTACCTTATTTTTGTTCCTTCTCCATTTCCATTACTAGATAATCCACTTCTCTGCGACCTCACAGACTGGAGTACCTCAACGGTTAGTCCTTTGTCTTCTTCTCCAGCTGCTCTTTCTCCCTTAAACACCATCTCTATGGGGATGACTCTCTAACATACTTGTCACCCTAGAACCCTCTCCTTGAACTCCAGACTCCTGTATCCAGCTAGCTACTCAACGCCTGCACTGATAAATAGCCATCTCAAAGCAAACATGCCCCAGACTGAACTCCTGCTTTTGACTGGACAAGTTTCTCAGGCCAAACATAATACATTGATCTTTGTTCCCTGACTTTGGTCACACCCCATTTCCAATCCATCATGAAACTTTATCGCCTTGATTTCCAAACATATGCAGAACCTGACAGCCTTTCTCACTCCCACCGGACTCCCTTATTTCTTGCCTTTCAATTCCAATAGTCTCCCTGCCTCCACTCTTGCCTACTTGCAACCTGTTTGTAAGTGAGCAGCCAGAGTTCTCCGCCACATAAATCCAATCTTTCCACAGCTCTCCAGTGGCTTCCTATTTTCTTTCCTTGCCCTGTAAGTACCTTCTCAATTTGCCCCCATTTATCAACCTGATTATATGTTTACTATACTTCCCATAATTCACTGGGGCCTTCTTGCTTACTAGAGCATATTGAGCATGGACACAACTTGGAGCCTTTATGGTGGCCCTTCTCTCTGCCTGGAATACCTTCTCACACTGTTCCTCTCTACCTTCTGTGCTACTTTCTCAACCTCCTGAAAGTCTGGGCTTAAATGTCATTTTCCCAGTGAGACTCTCTCAGACTGTACTACTTACAGTTAATACCCCCCAACCCTGTCTCAGGGAACTACATTGCCTGCATCCGGCATTCTCTCTCTCTCTCTCTCTCTCTCTCTCTTTTATTAGAGCAGGTATAACATTCTACTATGCTAGGTATCTTCCTATTGATTATGTTTATTGTCTGTGTCCCTCTGCTGCAATGTAATCTCCGACAGGGCATTTTTTCCTACTTTTTTAACCTCTAATATGTGTCTGATATGTTCCAAATATATCCTAGAAAGTGTTTGACATATGTCCTTTGCCAAAAATATATTCTTACTGCATAAATACCTTAAACAAAACTTTCAAAAAATGTACAAGAATTAGTCACGGAAAGCTATTTCTTTCCTTTTTTTTAATTGAAGTATAGTTGATTACAATGTTGCATTTGTTTCTGGTGTACAGCAAAGTGATTCACATTACATATATATACATATATATATATATATATGTATTATTTTTCATATTCTATTGCGGCTTACCACAGGATATTGAATATAGTTCCCTGTGCTATATAGTAGGACCTTGTTGTTTATTTATTCTATATATAATAGTTTGCATCTTCTAATCCCAAACTCCCAATCCATCCCTCCCCTGCCCCACTCTCTTTCCTTTAATTCCAATACATTTTTTAGTTTTTCAGGTCTTAAGCCTACTTAATAATTTAGAGATTTCATACAACAAGTCCATGTTAGAAGCTGCATCTCAGTTTTTGTCCAAATTGTTAAATTTGTCATCTCATAATGGATATTTTTTAATACTGCCATCATAAATTGGACACTAGCAACTTTCAATTATACATTAGGAAAATTAAACCTCACTGGAAGTCAGTTTATGCAGTTGTAAATTGATTATAATATCTACTTAAATTTATTTTTTTAAGAGTTAAACAAAATAAAAGAACAATTTGTGGCATGAATTAGGTACTTAGGATGTAGTGGAAGTTAATAAACATTTACACATTAGGTGAATTAAGGAATAGATGAATGAATTATTTAACCAATATACATAAAATATGCCTTTTTAATGAAACTTTATGGGAATTTCATTGGAAAATAAATTAAATATTCAAAATGCTTTTTTTTAAAGTCATTTTGGTTTGCATTTTGTATACGGTAAAAACCAACAGATACTTATCACTAGCTTACATCATGTAAGCCATATACTCACATTATCTTTTGACAATATCTTAGAGAAATATGAAAGTTTGATTCAGGTTTATGACAAAAGACATCCAATTTGGTAGACACACAAGAAGAACACTGTATATGTTCTACAGTTGGCTGTTATACTGATTTATCCATTCAAAATAGGTATGACTAATATGGGAGATGAATGAGAGTCAGATATTTACTGTGAGGTTTTTTAATCTAATCAACATTTCCTTCTCTAGGCCAAGTGATTTTCTTTTCTTTTCCTTAATGCATGTCATAAAAGGTGAATTATACAGTGATCTAGAAAATCAAATTATGTGACATTGATTAGCAAATAAAATAATACTGAAAGAGGTGACTTTGCTAAATGCAACCCCTCTCACCCAATTCAAGCATGTAAACCTTGACCCTATAGGTTTGAAGTGTTGGACAATCACATATGAGGTGAAACTGGATTATCCTTCATTATCAGCCCATTAAATGCACTGGGTCGCATCTCAAGCCTGCATCACAAGGTATGATCTGAAAAGGTCAGCCTTATGCCTATTGACTCCCATGCTGGCTCTTGATGAGTTTGACCCAAAGAATGCTTCTATCACTTTTATATCACGTTCACTTGTACAATTCAAGTTCTTCCTAATACTCAGTTTTTTTTTTTATTATGAAGTTTAGAGCCCCAGGCAAACAACAGTATATAAATATGGAAGATTGCCATAAAATACCAAGGAAGTAGAGAGCCTGTATTAGTAGTGAAGCATGGCCCATCATCAAAAAAGAATTTGTAGATCGATCCAAGAAGAAGATATAACAATTGTAAATATTTATGCACCCAACATAGGAGCACCTCAATACATAAGGCAAATACTAACAGCCATAAAAGGGGAAATCAACAGTAACACATTCATAGTAGGGGACTTAAACACCCCACTTTCACCCATGGACAGATCATCCAAAATGAAAATAAATAAGGAAACACAAGCTTTAAATGATACATTAAACAAGATGGACTTAATTGATATTTATAGGACACTCCATCCAAAAACAACAGAATACACATTTTTCTCAAGTGCTCATGGAACATTCTCCAGGATAGATCATATCTTGGGTCACAAATCAAGCCTTGGTAAATTTAAGAAAATTGAAATTGTATCAAGTATCTTTTCTGACCACAACGCCATGAGACTAGATATCAATTACAGGAAAAGATCTGTAAAAAATACAAACACATGGAGGCTAAACAATACACTACTTAATAATGAAGTGATCACTGAAGAAATCAAAGAGGAAATCAAAAAATACCTAGAAACAAATGACAATGGAGACACAATGACCCAAAACCTGTGGGATGCAGCAAAAGCAGTTCTAAGGGGGAAGTTTATAGCAATACAAGCCCACCTTAAGAAGCAGGAAACATCTCAAATAAACAACCTAACCTTGCACCTCAAGCAATTAGAGAAAGAAGAACAAAAAAACCCCAAAGCTAGCAGAAGGAAAGAAATCATAAAGATCAGATCAGAAATAAATGAAAAAGAAATGAAGGAAACAATAGCAAAGATCAATAAAACTAAAAGCTGGTTCTTTGAGAAGATAAACAAAATAGATAAACCACTAGCCAGACTCATCAAGAAAAAAAGGGAGAAGACTCAAATCAATAGAATTAGAAATGAAAAAGGAGAGGTAACAACTGACACTGCAGAAATAAAAGAGATCATGACAGATTACTACAAGCAACTCTATGCCAATAAAATGGACAATCTGGAAGAAATGGACAAATTCTTAGAAATGCACAACCTGCCAAGACTGAATCAGGAAGAAATAGAAAATATGAACAGACCAATCACAAGCACTAAATTGAAACTGTGATTAAAAATCTTCCAACAAAGAAAAGCCCAGGACCAGATGGCTTCACAGGCGAATTCTATCAAACATTTAGAGAAGAGCTAACACCTATCCTTCTCAAACTCTTCCAAAATATAGCAGAGGGAGGAACACTCCCAAACTCCTTCTACGAGGCCACCATCACCTTGATACCAAAACCAGACAAGGATGTCACAAAGAAAGAAAACTACAGGCCAATATCACTGATGAACATAGATGCAAAAATCCTCAACAAAATACTAGCAAACAGAATCCAACAGCACATTAAAAGGATCATACACCATGATCAAGTGGGGTTTATTCCAGGAATGCAAGGATTCTTCACTATATGCAAATCAATCAATGTGATACACCATATTAACAAATTGAAGGAGAAAAACCATATGATCATCTCAATAGATGCAGAGAAAGCTTTTGACAAAATTCAACACCCATTTATGATAAAAACCCTGCAGAAAGTAGGCATAGAGGGAACTTTCCTCAACATAATAAAGGCCATATATGACAAGCCCAAAGCAAACATCATCCTCAATGGTGAAAAACTGAAAGTATTTCCACTAAGATCAGGAACAAGACAAGGTTGCCCACTCTCACCACTCTTATTCAACATAGTTTTGTAAGTTTTAGCCAGAGCAATCAGAGAAGAAAAGGAAATAAAAGGAATCCAAATCGGAAAAGAAGAAGTAAAGCTGTCACTGTTTGCAGATGACATGATACTATATACATAGAGAATCCTAAAGATGCTACCAGAAAACTACTATAGCTAATCAATGAATTTGGTAAAGTGGCAGGATACAAAATTAATGCACAGAAATCTCTGGCATTCCTATATACTAATGATGAAAAATCTGAAAGTGAAATCAAGAAAACACTCCCATTTACCATTGCAACAAAAAGAATAAAATATCTAGGAATAAACCTACTTAAGGAGACAAAAGACCTGTATGCAGAAAATTATAAGACACTGATGAAAGAAATTAAAGATGATACAAATAGATGGAGAGATATACCATGTTCTTGGATTGGAAGAATCAACATTGTGAAAATGACTCTACTACCCAAAGCAATCTATAGATTCAATGCAATCCCTATCAAACTACCACTGGCATTTTTCACAGAACTAGAACAAAAAATTTTCACAATTTGTATGGAAACACAAAAGACCCCGAATAGCCAAAGCAATCCTGAGAACGAAAAAAGGAACTGAAGGAATCAGGCTCCCTGACTTCAGATTATACTACAAAGCTACAGTTATCAAGACAGTATGGTACTGGCACAAAAACAGAAAGATAGATCAATGGAACAGGATAGAAAGCCCAGAGATAAACCCATGCACATATGGACACCTTATCTTTGATAAAGGTGGCAGGCATGTACAGTGGAGAAAGGACAGCCTCTTCAATAAGTGGTGCTGGCAAAACTGGACAGGTACATGTAAAAGTATGAGATTAGAACACTCTTTAACACCAAACACAAAAATAAGCTCAAAATGGATTAAAGACCTAAATGTAAGGCCAGAAACTATCAAACTCTTAGAGGAAAACATAGGCAGAACACTCTATGACATAAATCAAAGCAAGATCCTTTCTGACCCACCTCCTAGAGTAATGGAAATAAAAACAAAAATAAACAAATGGGACCTAATGAAACTTCAAAGCTTTTGCACAGCAAAGGAAACCATAAACAAGACCAAAAGACAACCCTCAGAATGGGAGAAAATATTTGCAAATGAAGCAACTGACAAGGGATTAATCTCCAAAATTTACAAGCAGCTCATGCAGCTCAATAACAAAAAAACAAACAACCCAATCCAAAAATGGGCAGAAGACCTAAATAGACATTTCTCCAAGGAAGATATACAGACTGGCAACAAACACATGAAAGAATGCTCAACATCATTAATCATTAGAGAAATGCAAATCAAAACTACAATGAGATATCATCTCACACCAGTCAGAATGGCCATCATCAAAATATCTAGAAACAATAAATGCTGGAGAGGGTGTGGAGAAAAGGAACACTCTTGCACTGCTGGTGGGAATGTGAATTGGTTCAGCCACTATGGAGAACAGTATGGAGGTTCCTTAAAAAACTACAAATAGAACTACCATATGACCCAGCAATCCCACTACTGGGCATATACCCTGAGAAAACCATAATTCAAAAAGAGTCATGTACCAAAATGTTCATTGCAGCTCTATTTACAATAGCCCGGAGATGGAAACAACCTAAGTGCCCATCAGTGGATGAATGGATAAAGAAGATGTGGCACATATATACGATGGAATATTACTCAGCCATAAAAAGAAACAAAATTGAGCTATTTGTAATGAGGTGCATAGACCTAGAGTCTGTCATACAGAGTGAAGTAAGTCAGAAAGAGAAAGACAAATACCGTATGCTAACACATATATATGGAATTTAAGAAAAAAAAAATGTCATGAAGAACCTAGGGTAAGGCAGGAATAAAGACGCAGACCTCTAGAAAACGGACTTGAGGTTATGGGGAGGCGGAAGGGTGAGCTGTGACAGGGCGAGAGAGAGTCATGGACATATACACACTAACAAACGTAGTAAGGTAGATAGCTAGTGGGAAGCAGCCGCATGGCACAGGGATATTGGCTCGGTGCTTTGTGACAGCCTGGAGGGATGGGATAGGGAGGGTGGGACGGAGGGAGACGCAAGAGGGAAGACATATGGGAACATATGTTTATGTATGACTGATTCACTTTGTTATAAAGCAGAAACTAACACACCATTGTAAAGCAATTATACCCCAATAAAGATGTTAAAAAAAAAAAAAAAAGAATTTTTAAGACCTCAGACTTACCAAGAGGACTCAATTTGGAACGAACCACAGCAAAGAAAGGCACTACATCTTGGTACCTAGTGTTGCCATATATAAAAACCCACTAATAATATATATGTTGCTATGGGAAGCATTTGGGACACGAAGTGTGAAATAGTTTAAGAAAAAATCTGCTTTCCAAACATGAGGATCACAAATTATAGCAATAATACAAAGCAGATTTTTCTGTATCAGCTCTATAATATTTTTAACCATAGAACATAAAAATTATTTGACCTAACTTGAAAGATAAGGTAGCATAGTGAAAAAAATAAATTTGCAGTCAGTCTAACCTCTTTAGAATCCTTGTCTCAACACCTCCTACTTGTGTGACCTAGTACAAGTGGCTTAACTTCTTTATGCCTCATTTTCCTTTTTAATAAAAGAAAGATTATATGGCATATACATATATGTGTGTGTGTGTGTGTGTGTGTGTGTGTGTGTGTGTATCAATCACTGTGTGTTTGTGAGGGTAAATGATATAATACATGTAAACGCACTAACATATGGTAAATGCTCCCAAAATGTTACCAACTTTCCTTCGATGAGGAAGCAGCTTGAGCACTGGCCT
This sequence comes from Delphinus delphis, assembly GCF_949987515.2. Taxonomy (NCBI): domain Eukaryota; kingdom Metazoa; phylum Chordata; class Mammalia; order Artiodactyla; family Delphinidae; genus Delphinus; species Delphinus delphis. The sequence continues at coordinate 52,781,602 of NC_082690.1, read as the reverse complement.
GAGTTTAAGTGCCGTATTTCATAGTCACCGATTCTTCTTACGTGGATCTTCCCAGTAAGGATTAACAACAACTTGGCATTCTGTAATCCACAACCAATTTTAGATACTGGAATAATAACACATACTCACTGAGCACTTACTTTGTGCCAAGCACTGTTCAGAGTACTTTACATGTATTAACTGCTTTAATTCTCATAACACCACTGTAGTAGATTCTATTATGATCCTCATTTTACAGATGAGAAAAATGAGGCACTGAATAATTTTCCATTGTGTGTGTGTGTGTATCACATTTTCTGTCTCCATTCATCTGTCAATATACACTGAAGTTACTTAGGTTGTTTCCATATCTTGGCTTTTGTGAATACTGCTGCAGTGAACATGGGAGTCCAGAGAGCTCTTTGAGATAGCGATTTCATTTTCTTGGGATACATACCCAGAAGTGGTATTGCTGAATCATATGGTAGTTCTATTTTTAAACTTTGGAGGAACCTCCGTACCATTTTTAGTAATGTTCCTACCAATAGTGTACAAGTGTTCTCTTATCTCCACATCCTCAACAATACTTGTTCTCTCTTATTATTATTATTATTTTTGATAACAGCCATGCTAACAGGTGGGAGGTGGTATTTTATTGTGGGTTCGTGAAGCCTAAATTTCTTAGGCTAAACTTAGTGTGCTAGTGCAGGCCACACCCTGATACTATCGGTATCATTAGTCTCATTCACTACACCCACTCTATTTCCTCATACATAGAAAATTTGCTCACTATGGGGACAGTGATCGTCTCTAAATACTGCTCACACTTCGTATAGCTACAGCTTGCTACTGTAAAATCCGTTGGTATAGAACTCCTAGTTATCCTTCAATGGACATTCAAATATCACCTACTCATGAAGGTTTTCCCAGATCCTCCCAGAATAATTAATTCTTCTCCATTTCCCGACATTGGGTGTCTTTATTTAAACTATCACGTGGGGGTCATTGCAATTATTTGCTTTAATGACTCTCTCTCTCTCAGTAGGATATGAGCTTTTCCAGAGGAAGAATCATGTCTCATTCATCTAAATATCTCTACTCACCACTTGATGCTTTGCTTGGCACATAATGAATTCTCAATAAATACTTAACAAATGAAATGGGGTTAATTATGTCATAAACACATCTGGAGGAAAATCGTATATCCTTCTTAATTTTCCAAAGGGCAAGCGGTGAAGATGTTGAAGAAATCATAAAAGAAAATTGTATAATGGACAAAGTATCTAAAGATGAGAACAGGCACTAGAATTTTGGCAGGGTTAATTTTAACTGTTTAGCCATTTCATTGGGACTCGTGATGGCAGTAGAGTGATAAGAACATAATACGGGCTTTGTGGGTCTTAGACAAACATAAGTTTGAAATGCACCTTCACTGACTTGGTAGCTGTGAGAGCTTATCCTAGATATATAGCTTCTCCTCACTTTTTTCAGCTGAAAAGTGAGCACAGCAATATCTAACTTAGGATCAGGTGGAGGTAAATGGTCATATGATAATGAATTATTAAAAGCTTGATATATATCTTAGCACCAACTAAGAGCTTTATTCAATAATTTCACATATGGCCTCCTCTCCAAAAAAGTAACAACAAAAGGTTAGTGATGGGAAATAGCAAGTCACTGTGTAGCATGGTATAATGGGGAAAAAAAAAAGTATCTGATTTGATGTTAGGCAGATCTGCTCCTACCCAGTGGTATGACTCTGGACACAGAGATTTGGGGAAAAGTAATTCCTCATATTAGAATGTAGAATGAGGCAGAGCTGCAGAAGACCCAGCCATGCCCTGGATAATAGGTAAAGATGGTACCCAATGCATCGAAGAGCTATTGAGAAAAAGCAAAGACTTTTGGCATGCAAGATTTCTGACCAATGCATAAGCAGATACTTTGTATAAATAGCAATAAGTATTCAACATGGCAACCCAGCATAGACCGATGTGAGGCAAGAACAAATAAGGAATACAAAGAAAGGATCAGAATCTTTTGGGCCTTCCCAAGAATAGGAAGACTGGAGTAGAAAACTAAATGAGGGATAGCCTTTATATCTGAAAAAAAAAAAGTTTTCACAGGTCCTTAAATGAGGACAAACATAAAACAAATTGAAATCCACTTTTTTTTTTTTTTAATTAGGGTTTGCAATCTATAACTGAAGTTCTCTTTTAAGTATCCTTTCCTAAGTGTCCAAGACGGGGATAAGTATGTACCTTATGGGCACCATAGTATCTTCTGTATTTGGTTAGTTCTTTCAACTTCTTTTTCACTGATCATTTTATTCATCAACAAATAAATACTTATTTGTGCACCTCTGATGTACCAGCCATGGCTGCTAGGTGGTGGGATATACCAGTGAACAAAACAGACAAGGTCCCTGTCTTCATGCCCCTTCATTCAAGGGGAAGAGAAATAAAATGGACAAATCAACAAATCAGTAAACAAGAGAAATACAGATTGTGTTGAGTGCTGCGAAGGAAACTCACTGGTGGGTAGGATGGAAGCTTTCTGAGGTGGCTGACTTCAGACAGAATAATCAGGGAAGGCTTTTGTAAGGAAGTGCCAAGTGAGCTGAGATCTGAAGGATGGGACCGAGCCCACCATTTGAAAGGCTAGAATATGTCTCATGATGGACAGCAAGTGCAAAGTCCTGAGTGGGGAAGGGCTGTGTGCATTTGAGACACGGAGAGAAAGTCCACTTGGTGAAAACAGATCCACTGAAGGGCACAGCTCAAACTGGCTTCCCTCACTTCTCTCTAGAGCACTGTGAAGTCTTCTCACTTGTCTCCCTGATTCCATCCTCACTCCTACGAGCTGGTCTCCACCTGCAGTGAAATCAACCACATGGTAGTAGTCTCCTGCTTTCAGCCTGGGTATGGTTTCTGCTCACATTTAGAAGAACTCAAAGTCCTTGCATGGCCTAGATGGCAATATTTATTATGTCCATGACTCATTTCCTGACCTCATTTCTGCACTTTGCCTCTTGTCCATTCAGCCCTAGCCACACTATCTTCCTTACTGTTCCTCAAATATTCCAGGAATGTTCCTACCTCAGGAATTTTGCACTTCCATATATCCATGTGGGCAGCTCCCTCACTGCAGGTCTTAGCCCTTGACCACCTTCCCCTGACCAGTCTCTACTCCTATACTTTATTTCATTTTTCCTTCCACAACGTATAAACACCTAGCATTCTATCGTATATTTAATTTGTCTGTTGTCCGTCTTCTCCACTACAATTTTAAACACCATGAAGACAGATGATGTTTCTGTTTCCTTACCCCCACTGGTGATCCGTATGTACTGGATACATAAAGGATACATTAATAAAGTGTGTTTCTACTTTGGCAGGCTACGTGTCATATGCCAGTGGAACACAGTGGTTCTTCCGCAAAAAGAATGTCTTACTCAGAGATGGAAGCTGAGAAAGACTTCAGGGGAAGGGTTACATAGGAGTCAGGTCTTGAAAAATGAGAAGCCATTTGCAAAGTGTGGCAGAGCAGGAAGAAAAGGAAGAAAAAAAGGCAATTTGAATAGAGGAAACAGCACGTGTAAAGGCACGAGGTTGCTTACTCTAGGGAAGGGGATATGCTCAGGGTCCATGAGAAGCACGAGGAGTGGCAAGAGAAAAGATAGTTGCGGACGGATAATGGTGTGTTTAGTCACCTTAGTGAAAAAAGTATGCTTCATTCTTTGGGTATTAGGGGGCTGGTTACAATACACACCATTCATGATACGATTTCTCACTAAGAACACCATGAAAAAAATCATCTGCAAGGTGACACAAAAGCTAATGGGCAGCCATCTTCCTTTTTCACAGATCTGTCACTGGCTATGTATTTGCATATGTCGCTGCAGTGGGGGTCCTCATTCCTGTCATCAGCCAATATTTCTAGAGCTCGTCATGTCAGAAAGATTATGGACTTGGTGCAGAGCTTTTGTGGCTCTCTGTTCTTTAACACATACCCAGCCGTTTTCATAAATGCTCCTCACAGGAGGAGGAGACATGCACGATATCTCCCTTCCTTTGATCACCTTTAGCGATGCACACACGTGCTGCTCTGCTCTTTCACTACCTCACTGCAATACAGTGGAATAAATACATAACAGGGATATGCAAAGTCTGTCTGCTTCTCTGGCGAGTACAACTAAAATACTGCCGTCTCTCCACCATTCTTCCTTTCTTTTATTTATTTATTTTTTCATCTGTTTGACTGCCAAGGAAGGGGATAACGAGACCCACTGGTACTTTGATATCTCATCAGCCTTCACAATTCTGCCCACCCCAAAACTACAGATGTTCTAGAAATACGTAGATGGGATACTGTAAAAACTTTTCTTAAAATAATGATGATAAAGGAAAAGAAAAGAAAAAAAGAAGGCCCTGGCAGATGTTAGGCTTGGGGATTGGAGTTTACAGTTCTTTTAAAAGCACATTTAGCACTAATTTAGCCAGAGTAAAGATGAAAACATACTAAAGTGCTATATAAATGCAATGTTTCTAAGATCATCTACATCTGCCGGGGGCAATACGGTGTAGCAGTTAATAACATGCATATTGGAATAAGCCAGCCATGGATGGATCTGAAGTTTGGTTTTATCACTTACTAGCTGTGTGACCTTGAACAAATTACTGAAGTTCTCTCAACTTCTATTCCCTCATCTGTAAAAAGAGAATAATAACGGTAACACGTACCTCATAGAATTGTTCTAAGGGCTAAACAAGATAATGCGTCTCCTGTAGTCCTTGTGATGTGTCATCAATCCTATCTTTCCTCTATTCTCTCCAGACCCCTCATTAAGGGCCCTGCCAAGTCTCAGCAATAACGGATCCTAGGTCTATATGTTATTGAACTGTCCTTCCAGTCCACCCAGGCATCTCATATGGAAATTTCTATGAAAGGAGCAAAGGAATATATGAAAACCTTTTTTCTCTCTTTCATTTTATTATGGTACCTTGAGTAGTAATATTTGGGAGCTTCATTTGAGAGCTAGATGTGCCTTCTCTCTAGAAGTCTCTTTAACCCTGGACAAGGAAAAGAGACCTAGGTCTCATGATGAATCTAGAATCAGGATTTAAGGGAAAATAAGAAAAATGGGTTTCTTTTGATTTCTTTCAGTCCCTGTTAGCAGGTATCAGAAACACGCAGGGCTTACAGGTTGAAGAATTCATCAAGAATGGCAGATGAATTTGATAGAAAGAAGCCCTTTGCTTTGCATTTCTGGAGCCCAATGACAGGCAGTTGTACCAATCAAGCACAGGGTTGAGAACTCACATCACTTGTACCAGATACTTCACTTTTCCATACGTGCTCCCTGCTGTGTGGCTGTCCATCCCAGGCTTCATTCCTTCATTTATTCAGCCAATGAACGTGTATTGAGCACCTGCTATATGTGTTAGTCCTAAGGATAAAGGAATGTAGAAAACTCAGTCTCTGCCCTCAACATACTCAGTCTTGGTGAATGAAGCAGACATTGAAGAGATTTTTATGAGGGAGGTTTATGACAGTGTAGGAACACAGAGGAGCAAGAAGGAGGGACAATTCAAGTGACAAGGACCATACTATGTTACTAGGTAGAACTCAGCTACCACGTCTAGAATCTCAGCTTTGTCAGTGACATAGTGGGATTGTTCTTTGTTTACAATGAGGCCATTCTGACCCTGTGACATTGAAGATACAGGAAGAGTGAAAGGGATGGAACCTGTGGGACCAGAAAGGAGGGAGGGAGGGATACTGGAACTTCCAGTCCCCTTCATCTCAGGAAGCTCCTCTGCCTGCTCAGCAGTTATCCGAGTTATCTCTAACAAGCCATGTAAAGGTGGAAGCTAAAGCTAATTAGCATGCAATAACTTTCCTCCTTGTTCTTTTAAAGTCTAAATTGAATGCTCACGAGGGGGCCTGTTATGAGGCAGCTAATATGAGAACCATGGTATTGATACGACATTCATCAGCACATATCATTTTTGTGTATCTCTGTATTAACTAGGTTTATTTTTACTGGGCCTGTGAGGGGTGTGTGTGTGTGTGTGTGTGTGTATTCATGTGTGTGTACAAGATGGGACAGAAAACACCATAAACAGTGCAGAGAGTTCTTATGACTCACTCATTGGTGTGGATTTCATTATGGGGCCACTAACATCAGCTGCATGCCTTTTACATGTCAGGCACATAGACTCTGAAGAGGTGAAAATGAGGAATAAAAGACACAGTTCCTGGCCCCCAGAAAATATGAGTTAAGTGGTGGGAAATCAAACTATAAACAGGTAACTTTAAAGTAAGCATGGGCTGCTGACAGAACAGAAGGGAGGAAGATTTGGGAATGAGTTACAGCTAAACGAATATTAACAAGGTGCACAGGAATTAACCTGTTAAAACAGAAGGGCCTCCAGATAGGGAAACTGCTCAAGCAAAGGCATGGAGTCACGAAGTAGTGTGGTGAAAGCATTTGGAGCCCTTAAATCTTAACCAAGCGTCAGGTACAAGCCAGGAAGTGGCAGAAAAGGGGGCTGAAGTGATGGGCTTATCATTCATCATTTCATTTTAGCCTCATAAGAACTCATTCTTTTTTCACAAATGAGGAAACTAAAGGTCTAAAGAAAAAAGTGACTTGACTTATATTTTACCTGTTAAGTGGGGACACTGGAATTTTGATCCAATTCTGCCTGATTCTATACCCCTTGCTCTTTCCACATCTTATGCTGCCTGGGTGTAAAACACACAGTGAAACTGAAACATGAGACTGTTATATCATGATACTGAAGCAAAGATATCAGGTTTTAGCCTAAATAAAAATACAAGATTATTGGCTTTAACACAGAGAGTCATAACTAAAGAGACATTTTTACATGTTTACAGCATAGAACTTTCTTAATCTTTGAAATAGCTCTGAGTAGATTTAGTAGGCCTTTTCCATAGTATCATAAAATCAAATATGATACCATCTCTCAGAATTTACTTGCCTTGTAGTGCTGCCTTTTTTGAGAACCTTGGGTAATTTAAAATAATAAAAGAACTAGAAATTAAGGAGAGTAAATACCCAATAAGGCATAATAGCAGTAAACAGGGCAAACACAATCTGACTAAGGGAAACTTTATATTTGAAATGCATTTCAAGGAATCAAAGTTCTGTACCATATATTCTAGGAAATATTGATCTAGATCAGTCTCTTTTCATTTTACATTCCTGTTAATCAACCCAAAGCATATGAAATTTACTAATAAAATTCACTCAATCTTACCTGTATCATCAACATCACTAAACAATGATATACTTAAAAAGGTTTATTAATGAAGAACCAATCTCTTATTTGATTCAGTAGTTCTCACTAGGCTTGGATTTATTTTTTTTTCCCCTTCTACTCCTATGTCTTGAATTTTTAGCTCATTGGATTTATCTTCTTCCTTATGCAATCATTATAAATAGTTGTAATATCTCCATCATAGTGCCATGCTTTCTCTGAGAAATCATGCTTTCTCTGGAATTCAGTGATCACTCCAGTCCTGATGACCTCTCCATAGAGTCAGACATCCTTGCTTCCTTTAAGTTACTGCTATTTTATCACCTATTAGTTTCTAGTGTAATAGATGCATGTGTTTATCTCTCACACTATACCGCAAGCTTTTTGAGAAAAAGGTTGTTTGTATTTTAGCTCTCTATGTCCTATGTAAACATTCACTGAATTGAATGACTGAATAAATGATTAGATTAATGAATGAAGAAGGGAACCCCCCTAAATTGTTCGTGGGAATGTAAATTGGTGCAGCCACTATATAAAGCAGTATGGTGATTCTTCAAAAAACTAAAAATAGAGTTGTCCATATGATCCAACAATCCCACTCCTGGGCATATATCCAGACAAAGCTATAATTCAAAGAGATACATGCACCCCTATATTCATAGCAGCACTATTCACAATAGCCAAGACATGGAAACCTAAATGTCAATTGACAGATGAATGGATAAAGATGTGTCACCTACATACAATGGAATATTATTCAGCCATAAAAAAGAATGAAGTAATGCCATTTGCAAAAACATGGATGGACCTAGAGATTATCATACCGTACTAAGTGAAGTAAGTCAGAAAGACAAATACCATATGATATCACTTATACATGGAATCTAAAATATGACACAAATGAACTTATCTACGAAACAGACTCACAGACATAGAGAACAGACTTGTTTTTACCAAGGTGGGGACTGGGGGAGAGATGGATTGGGAGTTTGGGATAAGCAGATGCAAAATATTATATACAGAATGGATAAACAATGAGGTTCTACTGTATAGCACAAGGAACTGTATTTAATATTCTGTGACAAACCATAATGGAAAAGAATATGAAAAATAATATATATATACATACGTGTGCATGCACACACACACACACACATATAGCTGAATCACTTTGCTGTACTACAGAAATTAACACAACACTTTAAATCAACTATACCTCAATAACATAAATTAAAAAAAATAAATGAATGAGGGAACTAAATCTCTCAAAATGTATTTCCAGCCTGAAGTCCTCCCTTAGTTAAATTGTCCTTCACCAAGATCCTCTTCATGTGCCACTCCTTTAAGTTTTCTTTCAGTCCCGCCAAGGAGCAATTAGTCCTGCTCTATACTCAGGGCTCTCTTTCTCTTAGCATTTTTCAAAACAGCATTTCTACTATGCTGTAATTGTTTATTAACACGTCATACACATAGGTTATGAGCTACCACCTAGTCAGTCCTCTATAAAGCCAGGTTGGAAGACCCTGATAACACAACCTCCCTCATTTTGGCCCTGCCTTTGGAGGGGTTGGGGACATGCCAGGTATCACAGAGATCCTTGTGTTCTTGTTGTCTCTGCCACTCCCCAGCACCTAAGACAGGAATGAAAAGAAAAAGCCCCCTGCTGGCCCTGAAAGACCATGTCCACACACTCTTACTGCTCCTGCCAATGCTCCCCACCTCTAGACACACTTGCTCCCAGAAATCTCACCAAGTCTCTAGGTGGCAAATGTATCACCCTGTGATAATGGCCCTCACATTTAGTTCTCCAGCCACAGTCCCTTCTGCAAATTCCACTCATATCCAACTGTCAAACTGACATTTGCACTAGAATGCAAATAGCTTCTGAACAAAACCAATAGCAAATGTCATGAGGGTAAGAACGGCTCCTCGGTTGTTAAGTGAGAGTTAAAAAGATAAACCCCCCCACCAGTGTGTCAATGTCAGATAAATAATGCAATTTCATAAAGTGGGGTTCAGGGAAAGATCAAAGGGAGCTGTAAGACTGTGGCAGACTGGAGAACCAATGCTTCATTTAAAGGGGGAAGCCACTACTCAGCTTCGGCAGATTGTTGCCATGTGGGACAGTGGTCCAGTAATGTCATAGCTTCTAATTTTCAAGAGAAGCTCAAAAAGTCTTGATTAATACACTGAAGACAGACCAGAGACAAAGGAAGAGAGAGAGAGAGACAGAGAGACAGAGAGAGAGAGAGAGAGAGAGAGAGAGAAAGAAAGAAAAAAGAGAGAGGATGGGAAGGGAATAGAAAAAAAATAAAAAACAAGAAAGAAAACATCTGCAGATCTATAGGCACTGGAGAAAACTGGTGTGCACCTATCCTTCTCAAACTCTTCCAAAATATAGCAGAGGGAGGAACACTTTCAAACTCATTCTACGAGGCCACCATCACCCTGATACCAAAACCAGACAAAGATGTCGCAAAGAAAGAAAACTACAGGCCAATATCACTGATGAACTTAGATGCAAAAATCCTCAACAAAATACTAGCAAACAGAATCCAATAGCACATTAAAAGGATCATACACTATGATCAAGTGGGGTTTATTCCAGGAATGCAAGGATTCTTTAATATATGCGAATCAATCAACGTGATACACCATATTAACAAATTGAAGGAGAAAAACCGTATGATCATCTCAATAGATTCAGAGAAGGCTCTCAACAAAATTCAACACACATTTATGATAAAAACCCTCCAGAAACTAGGCATAGAGGAAACTTTCCTCAAAATAATAAAGGCCATATATGGCAAACCCACAGCCAACATCATCCTCAATGGTGAAAAACTGAAACCATTTCCAGTAAGATCAGGAAAAAGACAAGGTTGCCCACTCTCACCACTCTTATTCAACATAGTTTTGGAAGTTTTAGCCAGAGCAATCAGAAAAGAAAAGGAAATAAAAGGAATCCAAAGGAAAAGAAGTAAAGCTGTCACTGTTTGCAGATGACATGATACTATACATAGAGAATTCTAAAGATGCTACCAGAAAACTACTAGAGCTAATCAATGAATTTGGTAAAGTTGCAGGATACAAAATTAATGCACAGACATCTCTGGCATTCCTATACACTAATGATGAAAAGTCTGAAAGTGAAATCAAGACAACACTCCCATTTACCATTGCAACAAAAAGAATAAAATATCCAGGAATAAACCTATCTAAGGAGACAAGAGAACTGTATGTAGAAAATTATAAGACACTGATGAAATAAATTAAAGATGATACAACTAGATGGAGACATATACTATGTTCTTGGATTGGAAGAATCAACATTGTGAAAATGACTTTACTACAAAGCAATCTACAGATTCAATGCAATCCCTATCAAACTACCACTGGCATTTTTCACAGAACTAGAACAAAAAATTTCACAATTTGTATGGAAACACAAAAGACCCAGAATAACCAAAGCAATATTGAGAATGAAAAATGGAGCTGGAGGAATCAGGCTCCCTGACTTCAGACTATACTACAAAGCTACAGTAATCAAGACAGTATGGTACTGGCACAAAAACAGAAAGATAGATCAATGGAACAGGATAGAAAGCCCAGAGATAAACCCACGCATATATGGTCACCTTATCTTTGATAAAGGAGGCAGGAATGTACAGTGGAGAAAGGACAGCCTCTTCAATAAGTGGTGCTGGGAAAACTGGACAGGTACATGTAGAAGTATGAGATTAGATCACTCCCTAACACCATACACAAAAATAAGCTCAAAATGGATTAAAGACCTAAATGTAAGGCCAGAAACTATCAAACTCTTAGAGGAAAACATAGGCAGAACACTCTATGACATAAATCACAGCAAGATCCTTTTTGACCCACCTCCTAGAGTAATGGAAATAAAAACAAACAAACAAAAAAAACAAATGGGACCTAATGAAACTTCAAAGCTTTTGCACAGCAAAGGAAACCATAAACAAGACCAAAAGACAACCCTCAAAATGGGAGAAAATATTTGCAAATGAAGCAACTGACAAGGGATTAATCCCCAAAATTTACAAGCAGCTCATGCAGCCCAATAACAAAAAAACAAACAACCCAATCCAAAAATGGGCAGAAGACCTAAACAGACATTTCTCCAAAGAAGATATACAGACTGACAACAAACACATGAAAGAATGCTCAACATCATTAATCATTAGAGAAATGCAAATCAAAACTACAATGAGATATCATCTCACACCAGTCAGAATGGACATCATCAAAAAATCTAGAAACAATAAATGCAGGAGAGGGTTTGGAGAAAAGGGAACACTCTTGCACTGCTGGTGGGAATGTGAATTGGTTCAGCCACTACGGAGAACAGTATGGAGGTTCCTTAAAAAACTACAAATAGAACTACCATATGACCAAGCAATCCCACTACTGGGCATATACCGTGAGAAAACCATAATTCAAAAAGAGTCATGTACCAAAATGTTCATTGCAGCTCTATTTACAATAGCCAGGACATGGAAACAACCTAAGTGTCCATCGTCGGATGAATGGATAAAGAAGATGTGGCACCTATATACAATGGAATATTACTCAGCCATAAAAAGAAACAAAATTGAGCTATTTGTAATGAGATGGATGGACCTAGAGTCTGTCATACAGAGTGAAGTAAGTCAGAAAGAGAGAGACAAATACCGTATGCTAACACATATATATGGAATTTAAGAAAAAAAAAAATGTCAAGAAGAACCTAGGGGTAAGACAGGAATAAAGACACAGATCTACTAGAGAATGAACTTGAGGATATGCACAGGGGGAAGGGTAAGCTGTGACAAAGTTAGGGAGTGACATGGACATATATACACTAGCAAACGTAAAACAGATAGCTAGTTGGAAGCAGCTGCATAGCACAGGGAGATCAGCTTGGTGCTTTGTGATCACCTAGAGGGGTGGGATAAGGAGGGTGGGAGGGAGGGAGATGCAAGAGGGAAGAGATATGGGAACATATGTATATGTATAACTGATTCACTTTGTTATAAAGCAGAAACTAACACACCATTGTAAAGCAATTATACTCTAATAAAGATGTTAAAAAAAAAAAGAAAAACTGGTGTGCAACCTCAGGCATTTAGGACAAATTAGCACAACATAATAAATATTCATAAACTCTTCTAATTGTGTATATTTGAGAATTGTCTGACAGTAGAAAAAGTTTAATCATAGTAAATATAAAGTTGTTTAGATCATTATTCAGATTCAATTAAAATATATTGAGTGTTGACATATGCCATGTAACGTGCTAAACTCTTTTATTAATATATTAATATTTTAACTTGTCATCAAAGTAATAACTGCACATAGCTAAAAAGTCAAATTGTTCTACAAGACTTACTCTGAATTCCCCTTCCTTGCATTTCATGTTCTATAGAGGCAAACATACTTTAATTTTATGCATATCTCTAAATTACATTATTACATTGCTACTTATTGATTTTTAGTTTATGGCATTATCTATTTACTTCCAGCTATGGAAGGTGAGGATATAATTTTCAGACATATACCACAATCCCCTAGACATAGACACACACAATGCACATTGTCCTCATCTGCCCAGTGTGCTTTTATCCTAAATATTGTTAGTTCAAAATTGTTTTTATGATTGTTTGACTATGGGAAGTCAATTCACTGCCTAGTCATGTAGCATACTATAATTACTTTTCTTTTCCTACCAAACTCTGTTTTTACTTAACTTAATAAAACGTACACCTTTCTATTTATTTAGTTTTCTAGTCATTTCCTTTTAATTCAATTTCAAACTTTCCCAGTTGTCTATATTTCCTCTCAACATATTCCAATACAACAGAACTACCTCAGTTTCAATGTCTTGAGGACACCTCTCTAAGCTCCTCCGCACGTTCCTCAAACACACTTCCTCCTCCCTATGCTTAGTGGATAGCCGTCAATCTGGAACCTCTCATTACTTTCATGCTATTATCTGTCCCCCATTTCCAGCTTCCTTCCCTTGAATTGGATCATGCAACTCCAGAATCCCATTTTTCCTCTCTTGAATTACTCCTTATTTTCATGGAACATATCCAGGAGCTTCCTGGGAGAGAGTATTTAAGGAGGTAAAATGTTTGAGTCCTAGCATATACATGTATAAATATATCCTTATTTTATCCACAAAACTAAGTTTGGCTATATGTAGAATTATAAATTAGTAATAATTTTCCCTGGGAATTCTGAAGGTGTTGTCCTATTCTCTCCTAGTTCCAGGGCTGGTGTTGAGAAATCCATGCAAAATTATTTGGATTTCTCAACTTGTATATATCACCTATTTTTCTCCCTCTTTGGAATATTTTGGAATTTTCTCTTTCCCAGTGTTCTGAAACATTATATTGTGTTCCTTGATATAGGTCAAATTCATCTACTACGTTGGTCCATGAACAGAGACTTCTCATCAGGAAGAGTATATCCTTCAATACTGGGACATAATCTCAGATAATTTCCTCTCTTTCTGATTTCACTTATGAATATCACTTTAATTTGGTTTTGGACCTCCTACGCAAATTTTATTTTTTTCTTTCTCCTTTGTAATTTTGTTCTACTCTCTGAAGTTTTCTTATCTTTATCTTCCCACTCCTCATTGAGTTTTTCACGGTTTTAATTTCTGAAGGTGCTTTTTGTGTTCCTAACTGTTTTTCTTCTCCAGCATTTCCCATAGAACTTTCTGCTATGACGGAAATGTTCTACAACATGTGTTACTGCATACAGTAACCACTAGGCACAAAACGTTTAATTTTATTTAATTTTACCAATTTAAACTTAAATGGCCATTTGTGGCTAAGGCTATCATGTTACACAGGGCAGCCTATTTTGTGTCTTAAATCCATAAGTAATAGTAATATATATATATATTTTAAACTTTTCATTTTCCTGCATAGCCTCTTTCCTCCAATTAGCTTATTTCTGTTTGTGTTAGTTTGCCTTCCATATGAGAACATTTTTTCATATTTTTGGTGATCCAACATTAGTGTCTTCAGATGTTTCTCCTGATCTAGTACATTTCACCTGAGAAAAAAAATTCCAAGGTCCAGCCTGGAAGTATAAGCTTACTCCCTGGACTCTGAGAATCAAGCAGGGAAGGAGGGCTGGATTTCAGCTCTATTTTGTTATGCAAACTTTCACTATTTTCAGTGTAGAATCAACATCCCTAAGCACAGACACACTTTATTATACCCAATCTGAAGAAATCATCAGATCTTCTGTTTAGATGGGAAGGAAAAAAAGAAGCAGTGTTGCTCAGCCACATGGCCTGAAGGACAAGATATGGGGATCTAGCCACTTCTTAAGGAGGATTTCAACTGATTCTATGCTGCCTACTACCCCCTATTCCCACTTTCAGGGCTCCCTCCTGCTGGAAATTCTTGAGATCTCTGCTATAAACAAAGTTGCTTTTCAGTTTTTCCACTGGTGGCTTAAAATTCAATTTTCTCACGTCAACTACATCAGTTTCTATTTCATCTTCTGTTCTCCAGCTTCCACTTTTCTTTCTTTCTACTCTCTTTATCCTTGTCGATTTGTGCTTCTTTTTAGTTTTAACACCTTTTAGAGTTTCAGTTGGGTTTCAGAAGTGAGAACAAGGAAATATTGTTTTCAATATTCCACCTTTCACTAGGACAGTCTAGACTCTTTGAATACCCTATTCCAGTCAGTTCTTCCAATCAACTGTAGACTACTATTATAATGCCAATTAAGATGATAAAGCTGAGGCTCAAACACATGAGCACTTTGACTAACACCACATGGATCTAATTCTCCTTCGTCTGCATCGTGGTTTCTGCTCACTCATCTGGAAGAGGAGGTCACACAATAAAGTAACGTTGCAGATTATAATAAAGTTATAGATTAAAATAAAGTAACAGACACAATATAGAGTAGTAGTCTCTGTTGCTGACATGTCAGTTGGGCAGTATGTTTGTTTTTTTTTTAATATTGTGTAGAAGATGCTGCCAAAATTAGCAATGTGATTACTAGACACGGATGGTGCTTCCACTAGGCTGGGCAGTCTTTTTTGCACGCTTCTAGACATGCCATGGAGCTCTGGCATGGACCCTTCTTCATAACCTACGGGCAGCATAACGTTGAAACCAAAAAGGTTATTTTTTGTTACTATTATTTGCTTGATTCTGTTACCCAGGCCTGTGGTTTTGTGCTCTTACCCCACTTTGCTGACAGTCTTGTGGGAGGAAGTGAAAACAGTGTGAGTGACATGTTTATTTATGTACCTCATCTGGGATGACACTGTGACAAGCAGCAGAGATGTATTTTTTCAAGCAGACTTTCTGCGTTGCTTGTCAGCTCCTTATTATGAGGTGGTTGAGTTTACTGCATTTTTAGTTATATTTGAATGCCTAATAATCCCACAGCACATTAACTATAATTTGTGAATTATATCCATCTTCTAAGAGTGCATCACTTTATATCTCTTAGTAAAACAATTCATGTGAATCTACCTACATAAGAAGGCTTCTGAGATTTTATTACAAGGCAGACGATTATACTCATCATCATTTGACTGTGCAAGCTCCTCTGGAAATATTTTATCCATTTCTTTTATCCCTTTCTACCTCAACATTTTGGCCCTCTGGGACAGCCCTTGTGACTTCTTCTCAAAATCATGGTGGTCTAGCTGTCACCTTAAATTCTGCATGTCTAAAACTAAGCTCATTATCTGTACCCCTCTTGACCCCCTGCTCAAATCCGGTCCCCCTGGGATATCTCCCTCAGTTAATGGAAACTCCACCCTTCCTGTTGCCTTAGATAGAATTATTTGTGTCATCTTCAGCTCTATCTCTCTAACATCTTCCTCCAATGAATCATTGCCAAATTCTGTCAATTCTACCTGAGAAATATATTTCATGCTTGTCTCCTGCTCAGCCAAAGTACAGGGTCTAATTTTTTCTGCCCTGGATTTTTTCTAGGTTCTTCTTTCTGGTCTGTTTTTTTCCCTAACTTGACTTGCCATGTTACAGCCATAGAGAGTAATTCATTACTGGGAAGTATGGAAACACATAAAGGAAAAAACAGAAAGGTTAACGTAAACATTACCCATATATCTATTACC
Source organism: Delphinus delphis (assembly GCF_949987515.2). Taxonomy (NCBI): domain Eukaryota; kingdom Metazoa; phylum Chordata; class Mammalia; order Artiodactyla; family Delphinidae; genus Delphinus; species Delphinus delphis. The sequence goes on along the minus strand of NC_082690.1, from coordinate 52,765,210 downwards.
AGAAATAATCACTGTTGTAATTTTGGTGTATATCCTTGCAGATAAATATAAATATAAATACGTGTGGATATAGTTCTGCATAGAACACCAGTGATATACATGCAGTATGCATTATATGTTATTGCATTGTACATTATTGGGACTACTATAAACTGTTTATACTTTGAATTGGCCAAATTTGAATTATTAGTGATTTTTACAGAATTCATATTTTTTGCCACTCTCTTGCTTAAAAACCTTCAATGACGTCTCACTAACAAGAAAACATTCTAGGGACTTCCCTGGTGGTGCAGTGTTTAGGAATCCACCTGCCACTATGGGTTTGAGCCCTGGTCCGGGAATATCCCACATGCCGCAGAGCAACTAAGTCCGTGTGCCACAACTACTGAGCCTGTGCCCTAGAACCCGCGAGCCACAACTACTGAAGCCCATGCACCTAGAGCCCATGCTCCACAACAAGAGAAGCCATCGCAATGAGAAGCCCGCACACTGCAACGAAGAGTAGCCCCCGCTCGCCGTAACTAGAGAAAGCCCATGCGCAGCAACAAAGACCCAACACAGTCAAAAATAAATAAATAAATAAAATTAATTTATTAAAAAATAAAGAAAGAAAGAATACATTCTAAGACTCAGCAAGTAATTAGGCCTTACAGAATTGGCTTGACTTTCTTCTCTGGCCTCATTTTCTACTACACCTATTAATCTCATAGACCTATTTGCTGTTCATCTAAAACAAGCCACCCACACTGAGGCCTTGGTATCTTTGATAGTTTTGATTCCCAGTCTGACAGGCTTCCAGAGTCCTAACCTGCCTGTCTGGACCCTGACATTTTCACTCATCAGAATTCTACTTGGGCTCTAAGTGGTCATTCAAAGTCTACCTCTTTTGAAAAATTCCACCAATTTCCCCTATCAGAATGATTTACCTTCCTTGAGAATTTTCACAGATCTTTTGAGCAGGTAGGTATTATGTGTGTATTTCCTTGTGGAATAAACCAAAAGCCTTAGAGTCATAAAGACCAAGACTCAACTCTTGACTCTGTATTATACTAGTTAGGTGATGTTAAGGTACTTACTGTCTAGGCCATAGAAAGGGGCCTATTGGTACCAGTAAACGATGTGAAAATGGAGGTGAGAGGAGTAAATGTTTTGCCTGTCACACACAGATGGGAGTTGGAATTGGCAATCACAATGTGACATCCAAGTCCATACTCCTGACTGCCATGCTACGCCAGTTCTTTAGTTTGTCTTTCGTAAAAGAAACCAGTACGGATGTTGCTCATGGAAGTTCACTTCTCACTTCTCCAGTGAGTATGAAGTTTGCTATGTTAACACACTGTGTTATATAGGTTCCTGGGGCTGCCATAACAAATCCCTTCAAACTAGGTGGTTTAAAATAACAGAAATTTATTTTTTCACAGTTCTGGAGAGGTCCAAAATGAAGATCTTGGCGAGGCCATGCTTGCTCTGAAGGCCCTAGAGCAGTATCTTTCTTTGCCTCCTCACGGTCGGCATTCCTTCATTTATTCTTCCCATCTCTGCCTTTGCCACATGACCCTCTTCCCTCTGTGCCTTTACGTGGCCTTCTTATAAGGATACCAGTTAATGAATTTAAGGCCCACCCATAAGATGCAGTATGACCACATCTTAACTTATGTCTTCAAAGACCTATTTTCAAATAAGATCATATTCCTAGGTACCGAGGGTTTGGATTTGAATAGACCTGTACTGTGATCATAGGTACTGGTTAAAGGTGCTGACATGTATCCCTTCATGTAAATTAATGCTCTGTTATGACTGATTCATTTGGTAAGATCAAGTTTCCAGGCAATGACTATATTCCTATAACACTTCTAGATAAGAGAACAAGTACTAGTATGTTATGCTCATTGTCAATTAATAGGTATTGGCAATATTAAGGTTTTTTTCCCTAGCTTCTCATAGAAACATGCACTGATTATAAATCTGACATTGTTCCTAACAGACATGTAGCCAACGATTACAAGGATAGAAACAAAAAGTTAGGGAAGATGCACAAAAAGGAAAAGGAAGGTAGGTAAATATTCAATTTATCAAGACCAATATACTGGCATTTTAATTTTAATACATTTATTGTTCATATAATATAGCTGTGATAGGTGTATATTTTCTCTAAGGTTTATTACATTGTCCTTTCCCCACACATTCTGTTTTTAATAAAAAAGCAACCACTTGATATGGCTAGAGTTTCAAATTACTACAGGATGTTTCACCCAGTATTTCTACCTTGTGTCTGATAAACTGGGTAAAAAATATTCACAATAGATGACAATTTATAAATACATGCATTAAGTTTATGTTTTCCTAATGGTCACACACATACTTACAACAATTTCAATGATTCTTCCTGATAAAGACATTGGCCTACTGCACTGTCTAACTCCCCTGGGAGCTGTCCCCCATCCCCACAATTTCACTCTATCCTCCTGCCTCCCTGCCTTTGCTAAATCTTTGCCACCCCCTTCTCTGACCAGCAAACTTGTATGTATTTTTAGAGCAGAGACAAAGTGATATGTTACCCATGAAGACTTTCATGAGAAGTTACCACTCCATCTTTCCTCTTTTGCCAGATGATTCTGTTTCTACAAGTATGAAGCAGTTATTTCATTCTGCCTTTGTTCCAAAGGATGCATCACAGGATTTGTAATTGCCTATAGTGCCTAGGATAGAGCTCAACACATACTTATTTCCTCCCCACTCCCACCCAAGAGAGAGTCCTAAGTTTGTTGGTTAATAAAAGGGCAAATTGGGCCAGGGTTGGGAGTGAATGTGGGGAGTAGAGTTGAATGCCTATCATGTTCTAGGCACAGTGCAAGATACTGGAGCTAAACAAAGATAGGTAACACAAAGTCCCTGATCCCAGGGAGGTAGTAGTCATGGGTCAAACTGCAAGGTAACTGACACAACAGAATCTAATAAGAGCTCAAATGCCTGCACACATAGTATTCTATGGCACACGTGAGGGGCATCTACGCCAGCCCAAAGCAAGCATATTACAAGAGAATCCTGAACAGCTGAGACAGTATGCCTGGGACAAGGGAGGGAAAGTGGATAAAAGGCATTCCAACATTCCAAGTACAGGACATAGAGTGGACCGAGGACAGAGAGGCAAGGTAGGTAACAGAGTATTTGAAAAACTGTAAGCACACTGCAAAGAAGACCTGGTGACTTAATTTCTTCCAAATACAAAAGAAGTACAGAAATAATTATATTCTGATTATCATTTACTTATAGGGTGTGTGTGTGTGTGTCTACAAGTGTGTGCAGGGAATCGGGGGCATGCTTCCCGATGATTCTGCATTTAAAGTACAAGTCCACAGAAGAGTGGTAGGCAAAAAGTTCATTATGGATTTTTTCTTTTTAAACCACAAAAACAGTCTATCTGAAAGATTTCTGTCAGGCATCTGCCATCTCTAGTAACTTTTTGGAATGGTTACAAAAATGCATACCCAAGTCATAAAGATTTAACGAAATATTGTCCTGCCATTTATAGTAATGATACCAAACGACAAGTTCAAATTACTTGTTGTGATTACTCCTCATCTGGGCAAAACACATGTCGTAACGTATTCCCAGGATGCAATTACATCGACTGCTATGACATAGAATAACAACACTGGAAAAAAAGCTAATCACACACAATACACATACTGTTTAGATTTTTTCCAAAAAAGTTTTTTTTTTTTTTTTTTTTGTATTGCAATCTGTTCACCATTTGGACTAATCATTAACTATTTTTTTTTTTTTTGTAATGTGGAAAGTATCAGCTGAGTTAGACAAGCACACAAAAAAAGCTAATAAAATGAACATATTAATGTATACTCTATATTCTCAAATTTAGATGATGATTTAGGAGAGATAATGACCTTGCCATGTTCACCAGTAATATTATCAGAACACTTGTAGGTTTTGAATTTATGATGATCACAGAGGGAAAATCCTACTGCTATGACAAACAATATATGTTTTCAAAGATATTCTTCATGCAAAGTCTTAGCAATTCTATCCTGGGTACTTTAATAAACGGTTTGGGATATAACATTTTTCTGTGTCAATAAAAGAACATGGGAAACCACATTTAAAATACTCTATATGTTTTTGTTTTCTCCACTTGTCCTTCCTAAATCTTCCTTTTCTTCTCATTTTACTGTCCCTCTGGGGATATCTCACCTGCCATAGCTTTAATTTCCGCTCTTTACTTCTAATCTGTATTCTTCTTTCAGCACAATGCCTACATATTTGACCACTAAATAGATTTTCCACCTGTATGTCCTCAAAATCACTATGTGCAATTTGGAATTCATCACCCACCCTTCTCTCACCTCCTCACACCTCAAAATAAATATGGTAACCTCATAAATATCCCTAATATCTGTTCATGTCTTCCAATCTCATTTCTACTCCCCTAATTCAATTCTCATCACTTATCACATGACTGTTGCAATTGAATACTAACTGGTCTTCCTGCCTTTACCCACAAACTCTCTTCCCACCTCTCTAAAGTAAGAAATGGAATTATATAGCAATTCTGCTCATTTTTTTTTTTTTACAATGAGTCTAAATAGATAAGAACTGTGGACTTCCAAAAGTCAAAGAAATTACAGTCTAGGAGAAATGAGCTGGGACTCTTCATCAGTATTTTTGAAAATGTCCCTGAGTAACTTCTGTGTCTAGTCATAACAGAGAACTCGATACTGGACTAGTCCCCTCACCCTACATGACTACAAAACTGGAAATGCTATGTCAAGAACCCTATTTTCAGCCTTTAGACTACAGGCATTTCAGGACTGTGTGTATTCAGAAAAGGAGAATACTTGAGACAAGGCACTTGATCCCCCAACACTCTGCCTGTAGACACATTCATGAGCATGATGCATGGTGGTGGACTCAAGCTGATGATGGTGGTCTTGCTGAGCAAGGGAGTAAGAGTTGGAGTTTGGGGCTGCTGAAGCAGCAGGATTTGCAAGGCAAGGTACCAGAGTAAAGGGAGAAACACGGAGAAGCAGCACCGAAATTAAGAATAGGGGTGCCTTTATGTTTTGGCTGAATACCAAGCTGCACATGTATATAGCAAGATTCTTCAAGTTCAGAAAGAAAACAGCTACTGGGAGTTGTGAGCTAAGTGGAAATCCCCAAGGTCATATAATAAGGAGACATGGGCACTCTGAACAGCCAGGGAGGAGTGACCTGGCTTAATAACCTGGGTATTGAATTGAAGCCTCCTCAAAAAGGCCACACTTTAGAAATAGAGCAACTCTAGTCATATAATAAGGACTACATTAAAACAATCTTCACAAAGTTTAAAACAGATTTTGAATGAGTCAAGCCGATTCTCCAGAATAAAATTCAAAAATTTCTAAAGGAAGACAGCAAAACTTAGAATCTCATAAATGTAATATCCAACATGGCCAAATAAAATAACATAATATCAGACATGTGAAAAAGCAGGAAAATGTGACCCATATGTATTTAAGAAAATAAATATAAACAGATCCAGAGATTTTATATTTAGCAGAAAAGGACTTTAAACCAGTGAATGAAAGAATATCAGAAGATAAATGGAACAAATTAAAAAAGAGAAAAATGAAACCATACAACTGAAATACATAACATCTGAAAAAATATCTACAGTACAGGCTTAACATTAGATTGGACACTTCAAAAGAAAATATAAATAAACTTGAAAATATGGCAATAGAAATTCTATAGACTGAAGCATAAAGAGTAAAAAAGACTGGGAGTAAAGGTGGGGAAATAGATTCTCAGTCTGTTTGAAAATACAAAGCAGTAAAAATTTGTAATGGGAGTACCAGAAGAGACTGAAAGCCAGAAAAAGGTTAAAGAAATAATAAAAATATATTTTAAACTAATTTGATGAAAAATATTAACAGATTCAAGAAGCTCACCAACTCTCTATGCACCAAATCTCAAAAACAAATTGCTAAAAATTAGTGATAAAGTAAGAAGAAACATACTACATATCCACAAATAACAGTAAGAAATTATACTGATTTCTCATCAGAAACTCTGCAAGCCAGAAAATTATGGAACAAGTTCTTAAGTGCTGCGCAAGAGAAGAAAAATCAATCTAGAATTATATAACCACCACAAAACCCTTACAAAATAAATAAAACATTACAATTTTTTTCAGACAAACAAAAGCTGAAGAACTCACAGAACTGCGCTGCAAGGAATATGAAAGAAACTTCTTACAACTGAAGAAAAACAATACCAGGTGGAAGCTCAATAAAGATCACCAAAAATGATATATAAATGGACACACACACACACACACACACACACATATTCATGTACATATACCTATTTTTAAATTTCTTTAAAAAGTAATTGACTAGGATATAAATAACAATGTATTTTGGGGTTTAAAACACATATAGAATTAAGTATAATATCAAGAGAACAAAGGATAAGAAAGGAGTAATTGAAGTATGATGTTACAAATTTCATATGCTATATATGAAATGGTATGATGCTAATATATGGTTAATTATAATAAATTAAAGATACATATTGTAAAATCTAGAGTAACCATTAGAAACATAAAAATATAGAAGTATACTTAAAAGCCAATATAGTAAATAAAATGGAATAATATAATTTATTCAAACAACTTTTAAAAAGACAGGAACAAAAGAACAAGTAGAACAAATATAAAGACAGAAATTGGTTAAAAGTAAAAGAATGGAGGACAATATATTATGCTAATGTTAATCAAAAGAAAGAAGGAGTAGCTGCTTTAATTTCAAACAAAGTAGACTTCTAAGCAAGAAATAACATCAGCATTAAGAAAAATATGCTCAATGATAAAAAAGTCAACTCATCAAGGAACATGCAAAAATGTGTATGAACCTAAAAATGGAACTTCAAAACTAATAAAGCAGTAGAGAAATCTGAAAACAATGCATAAATACACATAATTATAATTGGAGACTTTAAAAATCCTCTTTTAGTAACTGATATAACTAGTAGCCTCCAAAATTCAGTACGTTTAGAGAAGATTTGAACCAAAACACCATCATCAAACAGTGTGTGGTGATATTTATATTTATAGAACATTTTCTTCAATAGCAGCAAATGTGTGCTATGCTTTTTTCCAAGAACACATGAATGATTAGCCAAGAGAGGCCATATTCTATATGTCAACAAACAGCTTACTTAATACATTTTAAAGGACTGAGTTGACATAGAGTATATTCTCTGATCACAACAAAATTAGAGATTAAGACCAAAAGACATTTTAAAAAACTATAACTATTTGCAAATAATGCAACACAATTCTAAATATCCCATGGAACAAGGAAGGAATCACAATGTAAATTAGAAAATATTTTGAATGGAATGGAAATGAAACATAACCTATAAAAATGGGTGGAATCCAACAAAAGCAAGATTTGTTTGAAAAGTTGCTTCTACTAAAAATACAGAAAGGTCTCAAATCAGAGGAATAAACTTCTATGGAAAATATAGAAGAATAGAGTGAATTAAACCCAAAATAAGTATAAAGAAGTAAAATAAATATCCAGAAGTCAATAAATAGATAATAGAAACACAAGAGAAAAACAACAAAATTAAAGGCTATATTTGGAAAATATCTATAACTTGAAAAAAAAAAAACAATTAAAGTGGTCAATAAAAATAGAGAAAACACAAATTACCAATATCAGGAATGAAAGAAAGACATCACCAGTAGATTTACAGAGATATTACAGAGATATTAAGGTACTGTTATCAAATTTATTTCAATAATTTTTTAAAAATCTTAGAATAAAGTTTTCTTGAAAGATACAACTTGCAAGAATTGACATGTAAACAAATAGTAAACTAAAGTAGCATGACCTTAAATTAAGTTAAAAAAAATCAATTTATAATTAAACTATTTTCCAGAAAGAAAACTACAAGTAACTTCAATGGTGGATTTTATCATAATTTAAAGAAAAAATATCAACAATCTTCCTCAAATATTCCAGAAAATAGAGGAACAACTTGCCAACTCAATTTATGAGTCCAGTATTACACTGATATGAACATTTGAAAAAATAGATAGATGGATATCCAAAGAACAACAACCGTCATAAACGTGGGTGAAAAAAGTGTTTGAAAAAATATTAACATATCAAATCCAGATCACAGAATTAATAGATAAGGATAATAAAAACAGCTACTTTAATACAAATGTCCAAGAAGGCAGAGGAAAGCTAGAGCATGATGAGAGAAAGGCAAGATACTAAAGAAGGACTTAAAATTTCTAGAAATGAAAAATCCAGCATCTCAAATGGAAAATTCAATGGATGGCATGAACTGCCAAACTAATAAAGCAGAAAAAAACCCAATGACATAGCAATAGAAATGTTCTACATTGAAGCACAAAATGAAAAAAAAAAAAAAATCACTGAAGTAAAGTTAACAGAGTGAATTGTGGGACAATATTAAGTGACTAAACTCATATAAATGGAGTCCCAGAAAGGAAGGAAAGAGGGTGTGGACAGAAAAAGAATTGTTAAAATTCAACTTTTATTCACTGTAAAATTACTGACAAACTAGAATTTGAAATAAAAATCCTCAACCTGATAAGGGGCATATATAATAATCCTACAAATAACATTATATGTAATAGTGACAGTATGAATGCTTTCCCTTAAGATTTCTTATCCGTATTTCTATTTAAAATCATACTGATTTCAAGCCAGTAGTATAAAGTAAGAAAAATAAAGGCATGAGAAAATTTAAATACCCACAGATGATAGGACTAGGTAAATAGAAATTGATAAGAAATCTACCAAAAATACCTCTATGAGAAGTAGTATGTAAATTTAGCAATAACATAGGATACTAGATTAATTTATAAAAATCAGTTGCATACCTATAAGCAAATGGAGAGCAAAATTGAAAATAATTATCCTTTTAAAACAGCATTATTGATCAAAAACTACTTAGAAATCTATTTACCAAAATACCTGAAAACTTTACAACAAAAACTAAAATGTTCTGTTCAGAGAAATTTTAAAAGACCCAAATATATCATGAATATATCATGTTTATAAATGATACTACTAAGATTATATTATGATGATGATACCATTTATTTCTAACTTGAGCTATATCTATATCTGTATCTCTATTTATGTAATATCAATCAAAATTCCAGCAGGGGCTCTTGTAAAAATCAACAATGGATTCTAAAATTTATATGCAAAGGATCTAAAATAACAAAATCATATATATATATATATATATTTAAATGTTTAAGAAAAAGAGAACTAATAATACTAACTTCCAAATATTATAACCATCAAGACAGTGAAGGAATGGCAGAGAGAGATACAAATCAATCAATGGAACTAAATAAAGATCACAGATAACCAACACTTATACAGGTAATTCATTTTCAACAAAGTTATCAAAGCAAACCAATGAGGTAAGGAAAATCTTTTCAACAAATGGTGCCAGTACTCGAAATGGGCATCCATAGAAGGTGAACAGGGATAACCCTGACATTCACCCCACAGCATACACAAAAAATATTCTGAGATTAATCACATACTTAAACATAAATGCTAAAATTTCTAGAAAATGTATAGGAAATATCTCTGTGACCTAGGGGTATGCAAATAATTTAGATTTAAACATAAAAACACTAACCATTAAAAAATAAATTTATATATTAGACTATCAAAATTAAAACTTTCATTATAAGGCACTGTAAAGGAAATCAGTAGGTAACTCATAGACTGAGAAAATATTCACAGAACATATTTTATAAAGGACTTGTATCTACAATATATAAAGAACTCCTACAACGAAGTTATAAAAAAAGTCAAACAACCCAATTAAAAATGGACAAAACATTTGTACAGGTCAATAATGCATAGAAATGGCCAATAAACACAGGAAGAGGTACAAAACATCACTAACCTTTAAGGAAATGCAAATGAAAACCAAAATGAGATTCCACTACACACCTGTTAGAATGGTAACATTTTTTTAAAGTAAAGCAACACCAAATGTTCAGAAAACATTTTTCTAGTTTTCTGGTAACAGTGTGAAAGTTACATCAGTGTGGAAGATATATTTAGCCCTGTGCTCCTGAAATAGCAATCCTAAACATTTATCCAAAAGAAATGAAGATATTGACTGAGACAAATATGAAAGCTCACTGATACTTCCATGCAACACAAATCAGCTCTGTTACAGTTCTTAAAATGCATCATTGAATGACTCTCTTCTGAAAAAGACTTTGGCATGATGGCTGTAGATGCATCCTATTCAAGTGATTTCCCTGAAAGGGTTTATCTAATTATTCAATCACCACCCCTGTTAATTACAAGTCAGAAAGTGCCAAGAAATTGGGCTACAATCAAGGCGCTCCTGGCTTTTTAGACACCTGACTTTTAATGGACTCTATAATACACATAAAGAGCTGGAAGAAACATTCTTAATTCCATAAGAGCTACTCATTTATCCCCTATTTCCAAGTAGGGGATAGGAAGAATAGGAAGTTACCGTACTGGCAGAGAAGCTGGGATATTATCCACCATGTACAGAAATATACTGTAAAATCCCTCCATGTGGCTACACATACATACACACACACACACACACACACACACACACACATATTTGAGAGTATTATTAGTTATCTTGCCAGCATCTCCACTCCAAACATTTTGACTAATCGTCAAAGCAAGGTCCAAACTTCTTGCCAGTGATTATTTAGAAATTGGCATATATCCCAATCCTGGTATAAGATATTTAAAAAGTCTACTATGGATTCTGGAAAAGGAATCATTATTCCTAAGAAAGAGATACAGGAAGAGGCATTCATATATGATATGTGGACATGTGTCAATCATCTTAGTATAGTGAACATGGAACTCATAATAAACGGCCAGAAAGGGGAGGTGGAAAGAACCTTGGGACTTGAAAGTATGGTTGCACTATGCATTGTGTTAAGATTAGCACTCCTTTTACCCCTGCCCTTGCAGTGGTTGAGGTGATTCATCTCCCTGTCTTCCAAGCTTGTTTGAGTAAGGTTTTCCTGTTACTTGTATGTGAAGGCATTCTAAGAGATACACAAACACAAAGAGACAACAGTTTAGATAGTAGCTGCATTCTGAATTGGTGAGCTTTTGCAAGATAGCACCATGTTTGAGCCATCCTTTACCTGATCCTAACTTTTCTTTTACTTTTCTTACTATCGATGGGCAAAGTGGTTCAGTAAAGAAAGGACAGGAGTTTTGAATGACAAAAATCTGTGCTGGGCTTGGTGCTTCCATAAACTACTTTGTGTGACCAAGGTTGGAAAATAACCTTGCTGAATCTTGGTTGTTCCTTTTGGAAACTTTTGTGGAACTTCTATAGAGATTAATGGCATGATACATGTAAGGTATTTACATAAGCTCTGGCAAAGGACAGGAGTTTGATGTGAGTTGGCTGCTATTAACATGGGGAGGAAAATCATCTCAATGTTCAGGCAGCTGACTCACCAATGGGCTTCAAGTAAATAGCATATTTATAAACTGGGACCTATCTGCTCATCTTTTTGGGCAGGAATAGAATAGTTGACATAGTAGATGGGGTTAGAAATAGACACTAGGCCTAGCAAGTAGAAGCATCAAATAGCTACAACAGCAATAATAATAATGCCAAACACCACCTTCCATATATGAGTATCTGAGCTATGTATCAGCACTAACCTCACTATACAGGTGAGAAAATTAAAACCTCAAGTAGTCATAGAGCTCAGACAAGATCACATAGCAGTAAGTAGCAGAATCATCACTCACCTCAAGGCACTCTGGATGCAAACCCCTTGCTCAAAACCTAATCTGGGGGGGGTGTGTGTGTGTGTGTGTTTTATCTGAGGCTAACCCTAGTCAAATGCTCAGCAATGGAAGACTTTCCCAACTACACTTAATAACATCATAAAATTCTTCCTTCCATAAAGATAACTTAGGCAAATAACATAAACATGGCAGAAAAGGCTTCCCACCTGATCTCAGAAGACTAGAAATACATAGCAGGCAGCCATTTAAGGCTATGCTCTTCCAGAACAAACTCTACTGATATCTAAAAATACCGAAATAAAGGTTACTTCTTTTCTCTCAAGCTCTGTGTGCACGTACATGTGTGCACATAGGTTTCCTTGCGCTCACACAGACATGCATGCATTCATTTCCCAAAACAAAGTTGTATGAGTGGCAATCTTTTCAGATCTGATGTGGAATTTGTTGGTCACATTTCTGTCTCCATAAAAATGCAGCACATCATATGATTACATTTTATGAGTCTGTATCAGTTAGAGAAACAGCAAGAAGACCCTCCATCAGAGTGTATACTGGAGAGGTGCACTTTAGTGTCAAGGAGGAATTATTATTAAGCTCTAGAGTTTGGCAGTGTCGGTTTTTTCACTAAAGGACCGCTCAGCTGTTGCTGAATTGAGAGTCTTCTAATCACAAAGATATCCTAAGATACTCACAGAGGGCTTATTTTTCTTAAATTTTTCCTAAGGGGGAAATAAGTGAACTCCCGTTGACCCTTTTAATCACTTGGGTCAAATCAGAACTATTGTCAAAGTGGTTTCGAGCCTTCATTATTTTTAAAATGTATGCCAGCGAAGAAACTTTAAGCTTCCAATAATCAGACCTTGTTATACATTTTCCTTAGCAAATGTTCACCCAGAAGGAACGATCGGAGAGTTTTCTTTGTGAAGTGTGCCACTGAGGATCATGATATAGGATTCAACAGTGGGATTTAACCGCCTTCTTTAATACATCATCTGCTTTAACTCTTGGATGTGGTAAAATTGAAACAAACTTCATTCTTCTCTGATTTCAGAAAGCAGAGTTCATTAATTCCCCTCGCCTGCAATGCTCTAGAAATTTGAGTTCGAGTGCCTTTCTTGCACTGGAAAAAATTCATCCATTCATTCACTCATTCATTCATTCATTCATAAGAACCAGTTAGGAATCATACATACAGTTGTCAGTCTATTAATTATAAATAAGAAAAAAGGAAAATTTTAGAAAGTTGTAAAGGCAATTGCATTTGGGTCAGAGAATGTGAGTTGCAAGGACTTCCTATTAAGCACATTCATTCTGTTCTTTGCAAGAACAGAAATACTACATTAAGGTAGCTACTATTACGTAACACCTCTATTGACCCCTAAAAATGTTCAAATGAAGTTTCTCCTTTCTTAAGCTGTGTGCGTGTGTGTGTGTGTGTGTGTGTACGCACGTGTAATCAGTTTCTGTGCACTCACAGGAACGTGACTGCTTTCATTACTCAAAACAGTAAACAGAATACTTCAAATGAAGTAAACACTTGAAGAAGCCAAAAAAATCTCTATATTAAAGAAGATACCATCTGCAGCAGGTGACTTGTAATAAATAGTTTCTACCTTGGCATCCCTCCCTGTCTTACCTCTTTCCATCTACTCCTTCTATCCATCTTTATTGCCATTTCTTTCTTTGGGCTTAGTTTATGCTCTGGATGTGGCTAAACAGAAAAAAAAAAAAAATCCTCCTCTCTAATTCCTGAAAGGAGAAGCACATAAGCCTCTGGGTTCTCTGGCATGACCTAGAACTACTCAGGAGTTACTCCCATCATGGTTTTGAGTGGAATGGGTCTGGTGAGAAAGGATACAATACAGAGCATTGTTCATCTGACTGGCTAATTCAATTTACAACCACGTCCTATGCTGGAAACTGAAGGCCCAGGAAACAATTAGATGTGGCCCCAGCACTCATGAAACACACAGCCTGAAAAAGGATACAGATGTGAAAACCACAGCAAACATTTCAACAGTGGTCATTATGTGCTAAATTCTAAGCACTTTCCTACATTAAAATCATTTACTCGATGTCAGCCCGAAGAGTTAATGACACTACTATCCTCATGATAGAGGCAAAAATTAAGAGAGAAAAAGAGGCACACAGAGTTTAAATAACTCCAAAGGCCACAAGATTAGTAAAGGGAGGCAGCTGTGATTTAGACCAAGGAACTCTGGCCCGAAGTCTGTGCTCCCAGACACCAGGGTAGGGTGTTATATCTCCTCTTTGTATGTGAAAATATGGAGTGTGCCTCCCGACTGTCTCTGCCACTAAAAAAAAAAAAAACAAAAAAACACACAAAGAAAAGTGTAAAATGTCTCTCTCTGCTCACCATACTTGAGCTCTGTTTTCCTTCTTTTTCAAAGCCCCTTTCCCCCACCTGGGTGAGGGGGGTTTAATTACGTAGGTCAATGTATCCTCTTTACTAATTACTTTTTCTCTTCATGTTGGTGCATTCTTTGAGTTGGCAGCACTAAAGTCCAGGGGCCTTTCTGGCTGAGAGAACCTGCCCAGAAAGGTGGGGAGAAGAAAGAAGCTGAGATGACATTGAGGGTGTTCTTTTACTAGAGCTGGGAGAAATGGCTGACCTTTACCTCACTGTATCTAGGTATATAACCTCTGACAATGAAAAATGGTCAGGAGACACTTGCCACAGTGCCTGGCACTGAACACTGGATAAGCAGTGACTGTGTTCGTTATTTACATCCTTCTAGTCAAGAAGCTGGTTTACTTAGTCATTTCTTTACTTTTTTCCCTGAAGCCCAAACTGCCATTTACCCTTGGGCTTTCCAGGAGGAATTTCTGGCATATGAGTGCCATGCTTCCATGCTTTAATTTCCAGTTGTATAATTTTAATATGAACTTCATAACTTTTCTTGCTCCTTTGCTACATTTCCTTTTTTTTTTTTCTTCTAAAGAAGCAACTGTCATGAGCATCTAGCTAGCAGAAAATGGCATGTAAGTCTTCCGACTAAGAGTTATGCTGAGAATGTTGCTTTGAAGGTTCCCTTGGACCTTTCAAGGCAGCTTCCAAGAAGTTAGAGGGATTTGTGGTTTAGGGGGAAAACCTTAGTTGCCTCTAGCTTTTAGGGACTTAACAATTTAGTGAAGGTGCAGGGCAGGGTTGAAATGTGGATATAACTAGATGATTGGAAGGTCCCTGTCATCCTGTAAGTAGCAGTGCCAGGAATTATAGAAACATTCAGAGTTGGGCCCTGACCAGGTCATGGGGACAGGAAGTGGGAGTGGTGCATAGATTGCAAAAAGTAAATTCATACAAATGCCCCAAGGCTGAGTTCCTGAAAATGTGAACAGTGGACCACCTGCAGCAAAGTCACCCAGGAATGCATGTAAAAAAATGCAAATTGTTGAGCCCACATCAACCTAGTAGGTGCAGGTACTTGGGGTCAGGCCAAGGAATCCACATTTTACCCAGGTTCTCAGGGGAGTTTTGTATATAATAAAATTGGGGATCATCAGTAACATGAGAAAGAAATGGAAGGAAGTAAAAGCAATTCAGTTCTAACTGAAGCTAGGGCATCAGTGTGCTAAGAACAGCTTATCATGTAATCAGCACCCTATCACTGTGAAATAATTACACTCACCCTCCACTTCTACTGAGGAAACTGAGTTACAGAGAGACCAAGAGATTTGCCAAAGGACATGACGTTTACCAGTGGTAGAGGCAGGATTTAAACTCAGGCTGTCTGACACCAGAGCTTGTATTCCTAACCAGTACAATAAACTTCCTCTTACAGGTAGATGCGTATAATTCAACTTAACTCATTGTTATTGAGTAAGCATCACATGTAAAAACATCAGGAGTTAATTTCCCTTTGTTTTCTTGTTTGTTTTGGGGAGGGTAAAAATACTAATAAAGTGAAACCTAAACATATAATCCTGGGTAGGAACTGATATGTACAAAAGGGGCTTCAATGCTATAATAAATAATGTGCTTTATTAGCAAAATTAACTATCCAGTGATAGAATTTTACTTTATTTTTCAGTTTTAGAGAATTTATACTAATAAAATAGATTGAGGTTTCAGTTTTATAAAATGGGAAATGGAGAAGTGATGCAAATTCTGTCATTACTGATACCTGAGGCCTGGTATGGCGGTAATTCCATTGGGCATGGAGTTAGGTGCTCTCGGTACAAATTTTGAGCCACGTCACTTAACATCCTTAAACCTCCATTTTCTTATTTGCAAAATGAAAAGAAAATAACAATACCTACCTACGTATCCATCATAAAATATTAGCATGTGTTAATGCATATAAAAGCAACAATAAAAACAACTTTCATAAACTAGTGTATAATTCATAGGGATGGTGTTACTAAATGGCAAACTCCCTGGGAATAATGACCAAGACTCATGTGATGACCCAGCACAACACTTAATGCTTACACGATGTTTAGTAAATAGTTGCTATAGAAATAAGATTAATCATCTGAGTTTCTCTAATAGATATATGAGTAATGGAATGTGTAAGCAATAAATGACATTCATAAACTTTTGTTTTTATGAAGTGTTCCTTACCCACCTTACAAAGAAAGCTGCAGAGCTATTTAAAGTGAGAAGGTCAGTGTTTATTTTCTTACTGTGAAAATCAAGTGCTTTGTTTGTTTCAATTTTTCTATATATTTTTACATTGATTTAAAAACGAACCACCTTACATTGAAGCCCATCTCTCCAGTCCCATAAAATATCTTAACTTCTGGCCCTATTTTAAACCAGTTCTCTAACTCTGCATAATATACATGTCCCTCAAAAAATGTTTAATAAAAGTAGCAAAGACAGGGAAAACGATTCTGAAAAAAGGAAAAAAATGCTAAAGGGGCAATAAGAAACTGCAAGATTTGTATTCAATGTTAACAGACATATGCATACGTATACATTTTGTTCTTTCATTACAATTTGAAGTTTTCTCAAGATTTTCTTCTGCTTAGCAAAGGAAAGCCTAGTGACCTGACAAAGTGATATGAACAGATGTGTCTGCCCTGCAGAAATGTTTAAAAGAGAAATCTTGGTTTGAGTGCCAAGTTCTATCCATAAGAATGGATATATGACTCATTTCGTCCAAGGATTCATCAAGTGACCTTGACCACTCACTTCTCTCTGGCCCATATGTAAAACACGCCCATCTATAAAATCCTAGGCATGGGTGGGTAAAGGTTAAGGTGCTGAGGTCCTTTGGAGCTCTAGCTTACTAGAGTCATCTCCAGAATATATAAATATATCTATAGAGTACATCTATCTATCTACTTCTATATTTATTTCTATAGAATCTATATCTATAGAATCTATCTATATTTACAGAATATATATCCATATCTATCAATCTATCCATCCATCCATCCATCTGTCCACCCCTCCCTCCCTCCCAATTTGGTACATTTCCCTAAAGAGAAGACTGAAGATCTGAGTGTTACAGAAGAAAGAACAGCATGGGGTTTGAAGACTCTCATGTCTGCTCATTAATTTATTATTTATTTAACAAACACTCACTGAGGCTGCTGCTGTCTGCTGAGACTATAAAAAGGAGGTAAAAGTAGATAAGGGGACACGCGCAAGTAATGTGACAATATCAGACAATGGCATTATGGTATGATCAATGATACCAGAGCAGCAAGCATAGGGTCTTCTGCAAACAAAGACATGGATCACAGAACCCGCCTGAGTAGTTAAAAAAAAAAAAAAAGGCTTTAAAGAGGAAATGATGATTATATTAAATTCAAGGGAATGGGTAAAAGTAATAAGCAAGGAAACTTAGACTAATCTGATTTCAAATCCTAATTTCACCATTTACTGACCTTGGCAACATACTCATGTCTTCTGAGCCTGAGACCTTCCTTTGTAAAAGAATGGCAATAATGCTTCTTCATCTGGTTTGGGAGAAACTACAGGTGAAGGTAGGTTTAAAGCACTCATAGCAGTGCCTAGCATACACTAAGAGCATAATAAATATTGATCCCTTCTTTCAAAGGAATGAGCGTAAGGAACACAGTTTTTTTTTCTTGATTAAGACATTTATTATTGTTGTCCTTTTGAACATGAAATAGGATCATGGATAATAAAGGAAATGCCTTTTCTTTTCTCTTTCTCCTCTTTTTGCTCATATCCACCTTTCTTGAGATTGAAGCAGCATAAGGAGGCTTTTTAAAAACAAGGCCAGATACTGTTCTAAGCACTTTCCGTATTTTGTTATTTAATCCGTATAAAAACTTTTGCCTTAATGGACAGGTAACTGTTGTTATCCCAATTTTCCATTTGAAGAAAATGAATCACAGAGAATTTAAAAACTGCTAAATAATCAAATTGGAATTCAGATTTAGGTTTCCTGTCTCCAGAGTCTGTTCCCTTAATCACTGTACAACACACACATCTATGACAGAATGTGTCTACTATATATGATAATAACCCACAAATGATCTCTAGAGTGAAAAGAGAAGTCCAAAGACAGAACAAGGTGAGCACTAGCACGAAGTATCTGTGACAGGAGAAAAGCCCATAGTAGACTGAGAAGGTTCTAGAAGAGTAAAGGAAATTTGGTTCTGCCTGTGCAGTACCTGTTGTATCTTCTTGCTTCCCAACAGGACACTGAGGATATTCAGGTATCTACTCTGCCCTTCTCACAGGACATAGGGGAAACTGATCCCATCACTAGCTTTAGAAATAAATTCCGATCATTCTAAGTCATTCCAAACGGACAAAATCATCTCTCTATATACTCTTATTGGTCCAGCAACATAGGCTGGCCCCATAAAAACTAAAAAGGACTTATACTGCATACACTGGAATTTGCCTCCCTGTCTGTACTGGATGTAGATATGGGAACATTTTGTTTGTTGAGATTAGTAGACACATGAGGCCATGATGAGTCACCCTGAAGACAAAGTTGACAATGAGAAGGACAGAACAAAGAGAATTCAAGGAAGCAGAGCCAGACACCTGTTATACTCTCCACTGGTTGTGTTCATACCTCTATACCTCTTATAATTTGCAAATTAGATGACAAAAAAAATAACCACATTACTTAAGTCACTTTAAGTTTTCTGTTACTTGAAGCAAAAAAACCTGTAATTTTTATTTCTTTGGAGGCAACACAGGAAAGGGTTTTATAAAGGGAATGTTCAACAGTATTCGATGTTTTAGAAAAAAGAATTATAATTTTGAAAAATCTCATGATACAGATATAAACTTCTGATCTCTAAATTATTTGGCCAGCCAGGCCAGGGTGAATCTAGGAAATGTCTAACACATATCACTCAATGCCCAGAGTATTAAGGGAAGGGATGTGAGGTAGGAATGGAAGGACCACGTAAATCTCACCATTCAGTTCCTTGGAAGTTTATTCAGTTTTAAAGGTTCATGCCTGCCAATGATGCTGTGCATTTATATGTAGTCAGTCTTGCATACTGCATCCAAAAAAATAGGCTCTAGCTCTGAGGATCCCACGTAATAAAGTTGGAAGGACTCTGTAATTAACCCTAGAGTAATTACCTTCACACCAAGCAAACCACTCTGGAGTAGGCAAGTGGCCTACCTGCCAAGAACCATGTTATAATAAGGTTGGAGAGAGCAATTTCTAACATTTTTCCCATGGTGTATGAACTTAATGGAGCTGAACACCAGTCATCCATGGAGCGATGCAGAGAAGATCAAGGTAAGTGAAAGTCTCCAAAGCTCTATTTTAAGCACCAATTTCCATCTTTAGCCTTACCTGGGTATTACACATATGTCATCCAGCTGCATCATAAAATCAAAGAAGCTGAGACATTCGAGAGATCTAAGAGGTCATGAAGACCAGCCTGCTTCCCAGTGTGAGATTCATTTCAACACACCCCTGACAGGCAACTGAATAATTTCTACTTACATGCCTTCTGGGAGCCAATGCTGGGAAATCAAAAATACAGGCTTGGAGCCAAATAGACTTGTGTTAATGTTAATCTCTGACACTCATTATTTGTAATCTAAGAAACCTGTGTATTAGTTTTCTTTTTTAAGATGGTTAAAACATAGTTTAATTCCACCACACTGCTTTGGTAGAATAATTTGTTTTGAGAAAAACAATATTAGTTTTCTGTATTTTCCCTTTTGTTGTCAGACATTCGGAGGTTTTATAAAATTCTACCAGCTATGAATCTATAATTGGCCTCCCTGCAATACCTTCTCACTGATCCTCATGTCCTGTTCCTGGGAATTCATAGACTGTGGCTGTTTTCTCCAGAGACCTCTTCTTCTACCCTAGGGGAAGATATTACTTGAACCCTGGCGGTAAGACTTTTGACTTCAAATCAGCCTGAGATTTCAGCTCTTGTGAGAAAACTCTTCCTAAGGTTGTTTAATTATTTTCATTGAAGTAGCGTAAAGGTCAGTGAGCTTTAGCAAAGGAATTAACTCTTCTGGCCTTTAGCATCCAATTCTCTAATGAGAGAGTTGGATTAAGGTATTTTATGATTGTCACCTATAAAAACTGTATCTTGTCATATGATTTCAGAACTCTTTATTTATTGAGCATCTTTGTATACTCAGAAGTCTGTAAATGTTTCATAAATACGGCTATCTGAATTAAATGTAACATTTCAGATGTGTGCTCACTGCAAGTGAGGATATGATACATAATAATCTGTCATCTGGATGCTATATACCTATTAAAATAACAGTTCTATTAATTTCCTGAGTGGTTGTATCACATGGCCCATTTGTTTTTACTTTACAAAAATCTCTAGATTTTTTTCCCCTACCCAAGTCCTGAGTTGAAATTGCAGCTTTACTGGCTCTGTAATCCCAGATATGATACTTAGCTTCTAAGGCCCTAATTTTCCATCTGTAAAACTGAAATAATCCCTACATAAGGAATTTTTGGAGGATTAAGTAAGGTGATGTACACAAAGTACTTTATATCCCACAAAGAACAGAAGTTTGACAAGTGTACTTTCTGTATGCTTTTCAACTCTCTCGTTTGTTCCTAACCCCTTAAGTGGAAGTGAGTGACACAATGGTAGATACTTGGTGGCTTACGAGAGAAAGAGACCAAAATTAGGAAGGATCAACCATTTCATCATCTCTAGCATCTGCTGACAACAGTTCTGAGATGAGTGTAGGGACTGCAGGAATTCCACTGGATCATTATAATACTATTAGTGTGTGAGAGACACACGCATGCACACAAATACATACCACGCTCCAGATCCTAACAGCGTTTGTGTCAGTGAGCACGTGAAACAGAAGCTGGCTTTTTGTTGTTCTCCTGCTTCTAAAAGGAACGGACAGTTTTCTACTTTAAGATGATGGCTTCCTGAGTTTACGGATTGAATCCCCAATTCTTTACAACAAAGTTGGAAGGAGGGAAAGGCTTCTCATCAGTTCTACACGTTCAGTCTTTGTGACTAATGAGAGAGTTCACCCATTTCAGCCATCCTTTCATTACTGGTTCCACTCTGCTAATAAAGCCATCACAAATAGGCAGCCTGACAAAATGGCTTTTCCTGTAGAGAAAGTTCTTTTCCCTCTTTTCCGACTTAATTAGCTGCACTTTAGGTAGGGTGGTTGGTGAGGGGGACTAGGAACAGTATTTAAAGCTCTAGGGAGGACCATACTACGGCCTGTTACAACAAACCAAATCCAATCAAGTGAATCAGTTTAAACCAAACAGACCATATTTTACTAAATGTACCTTAATTGGTAGAGAATGTATGGTGTGATTTTAAAATGGCATTTTAATGACCCTGGGGAGCAAAAACACTCATTTGAGCTTAAAATGTGTTCATCCCCTGATTGCACAACTCTTAATTGAGTAGCTGCTATTCCGGGCAATTTAGCTCGGTGGTATGCCATGGATATTTGAGTTAGAAAACTTAGATTAGATTTCCATTTTCACCATTTTCTAGAAAGTCTTCTTTTGTAATCCACTTAAAGCTAATTTCTGTAAAATGGAGATAATATTGATTTCACAGGGTTAATTACAATAATGAGATAATATAGCAAATAATAGGCAATTAATAAATGGAGGAAATTGTCTTGCTGTTGTTCATGTTAAAAATAATGAAAAATAAAAAACAAACAAAAAACTTCGGGATTTTCCCAGAGGAAATTTGCTTTGAAGCTTGGAAGCCTAAGTTAACATAAATAAACTAAATACTACCAGAGGTTAATTGCAAAAAGATTAACTTATAATGGACCTTGAAGGTGTTGTGTATGTTTAAATCTCAGATGAATAATCTTTCTCCTTTTTGGGGGGATTAACTAAAATTCCAAGATGATACAGAGTAAAGTAATTCAGAAAGAGAAAAACAAATACTGTATGCTAACGCACATACATGGAATCTAAAAAAAAAAAAGGTACTGAAGAACCTAGGGGTAAAGGGAAAGACAAACAAACAAAACAAAACAAAACAAAAAGAACCTAGGGGCAGGGCAAGAATAAAGACATAGACATAGAGAACGGACTTGAGAACACAGGGTGGGAGGGGAAGCTGGGGTGAAGCGAGAGAGTAGCACTGACATATATACACTACCAAATGTAAAATACATAGCTAGTGAGAAGCAGTTGCATAGCACAGGGAGATCACAGCACAGGGTGACCACCTGGAGGGGTGGGATAGGGAGCGTGGGAGGGAGGCTCAAGAGGGAGGAGATATGGGGATATGTGTATACATATAGCTGATTCACTTTGTTGTACAGCAGAAACACAACACTGTAAAGCAATTATTCTCCAATAAAGATGTAAAAAAATAATAGAACCATCTCCTGAATATTCAATTTGTATAAAACATATTATTCTGGTACAGCTGAAACCAGCTTCATAGAATAACCTCATCCTCACTACTTCCCTAGCAATCACTTATGCATAAATTGAGGAGGTTAAAAACTATCAGCAACTCACTTTTCATAAGCCTATGAAAATGAAACCATTAGGGGAAATACTAGTAAATTATAGTATATCAACATGAAATTATATTGTTTTGTCATTAAAATAATCATTTTAAGATGATGTAGAAAAGCAGCTTTTTCAAAACTAAAAAAACACAAGGCACCTTGTAGGTGACACCAGCCAGCATCCAGTTTTCCTTTGGTACCTTATCTGATTTTATTGAGCAATATTCCTGCCTTATCTTTTAGGCAGCCAAATTCTGGATTGATTTGCTTGCTTTATG
Organism: Delphinus delphis; assembly: GCF_949987515.2. Taxonomy (NCBI): domain Eukaryota; kingdom Metazoa; phylum Chordata; class Mammalia; order Artiodactyla; family Delphinidae; genus Delphinus; species Delphinus delphis. Next base: position 52,742,162 of record NC_082690.1, on the reverse strand, counting down.
GTATTGTCACTGAAAGGGATTGGTTTAGAAGTATGTACGTGACATGGTTCTGAGCCCACCCTGGGGCCCCCCTCTAGCCCCTCCTGCTCTGGCACTGCTCCTGCTAAGACAGAGACTGCCATTACCAAGTCGTGTGTGAGGACTGGAGAAGGAGTAGGGCCAGCTTGGGTCCCGGTCCTGCCTCTAGCGAGGGCAGAGACTGCCATTGCCATCACATATATGCCATGCACAGGGGAAGGAGCAAAACCAGCTCAGGACCTGGCCCTGCCTCTAACCAGAGTGGGAACCCAGAGCCAGCTCAGAAGTATAGCTCAAAACCCTCAGGCACCAGCCACATCCCCAACCAAAGGGAAGACTGCCATCACACCCGGGAGAAGCCCAACTCCTTCAGGGCTCCTACTCTAGCACTTCAGGCCCCACTCCTACCCCCCAATAAGGCAGCAAACACCACTGAACCTAGGAGGATCCCTGGCTCATACCTAGCTCCAGCTCTAGCCCCTCTGACTCTATCCCTACCACCAAGTTGGCAGCTGCCAACACACCCAGGAGAAGATGCAGCCCAAGCTCACTTCAGATCTAGCTCTCCCACCAAAGCCACTGGGTATATGCAGATTGCACAGGGATGCTCCCAAACAAGGACATGCTCCCAAGAGCAGAATAGCTAACTGTTTTGCTTAATTTCATATTGACAAAGAGAGAAAGTCAAAAAAAAAAAAAAAAAAAAAAAAAACAAGAGAGGAGAGAGGACTAAGTTTCAAATGAGAGAACAAGATAAAATATCAGAAAAATATATTCCACTGAAACAGAGATAAATAACTTATCTGATAAAGAGTTCAAAGCAACAGTAATAAAAATGCTAAATGAACTTGGGAAAAGAAGAGAAGAACATAATGAGAACATCAACAAAGTACTAGAAAATACATTTTAAAAAATCAGAGCTGAAGAATATAGTAACTGAAATAAAAAATAGGCTAGGAAGAATTAATAGCAGATGACAGATGACAGAGAAAAATGCATAAGTGACCAGGAAGATAGAATAGTGGAAATCACTCAATCAGCACAACAACAAAAAAAAAGAAATTAAAAAAATAAGGATAGTTTAAGGGACTTCTAGGACAAAATCAAGTGTACAAATATTTGTATTATAGGGGTTCCAGGAGGAGAAGCAAGGAAGGGACAGAGAACATATTTGAAGATATAATAGCTGAAGACCTCACTAACCTGAAAAAGGAAACAAAAATCCAGTTCCAGGACACACAGAAATTCCCAAACAACCCAGAGACTCACACCAAGACATATCATAATTAAAGTGGCAAAAATTAAAGACAGAGAAAGAATTTTAAAGGCACCAAGAGAAGCAAAGAGCGACATACAAGGGAACCCCCATACAGCTATCAGCTGATTTTTTCAGTAGAGACTTTGAAGGTCATAAGGGAGTGGTATAATATATTTAAAGTGCTGAAAGAAAATAAACAGATAAAAAAACAACCTATAACCTAGGATAATCTACCCAGCAAGGTTATTGCTCACAACTGAAGGAGAAATATAATAGTTTCTTAGACAAGAAAAAACTAAGAGATCATCACTACTAAATTAAACTTATAAGAACGTTAAAGGGTCTTCTTTAAGTGCAAAAGAAAATGCTATAACAAGAAGTAAGAAAATACAGGAAGGAAAAAAATCTCAGTGGTAAAGGCAAACAAATAGTAAAGACAATAGATCAACCACTTAAGCTACTCCAAAGGTTAAAAGAGAAAAATTGTAAAATCAACTGTAATTATAATGAATGCTAAAGGTAGACATTAAAATGTGAAATATGACATCAAAAACACAAAATCTGGGGGAAGGGAGTAAAAAATGTAAATCTTTTAGAATGTGTTTGAACTTACGTGACTATCAGTTTAAAACATCTAAATATATTATATTTATAGTTTGACATACATGAACTTCATGGTAACCGCAAATCAAAAACCTACAATAAATACAAAAAATAAAATAAAATAAAGAGAAAGATACCCTACCCAAAGATAATACTAAAAAAGTGACAAAACCTCAAAGGAAGAAACTAAAAGAAGAAAATAATAGAAGAACTGCAAAAATAACCAGAAAACAAATAACAAAATGGCAATAAATACATACTAATCAATAATCACTTTAAATTTTAAAGGACTAAATGCTCCAAGCAAAAGACATAGGGTGGTTGACTGGATTAAAAAAAAAAAAATGACCCATCTATATGTTGCCTACAAGAGACTCACTTCAGACCTAAAGACAGCTGCATATAGAAAGTGAGGGGATGGAAAATAAATATTCCACACAAACTGAAACAAAAAGAAAGCTGGAGTAGCAATACTCATATCAGACAAAGTAGACTTTAAAACAAAGGCTACAACAAAAGACAAAGGATGACATTATATAATGATAAAGGGATGAAACCAAGAAGCAAATTCAACATTCATAAACATATATGCAACTAATGTAGGTATACCTAAATATATAAAGCAAATATTAACAGACATAATGCGAGAAACTGACAGTAACACAATAATGGTAGGGGATGTTATCACCCCACTTACATTAATGGATAGATCACCCAGACAGAAAATCAATAAGGAAACAGTGGCCTTAAATGAAACACTAAACCAGATGAACTTAATAGATGTTTAGAACATTACATCCAAAAAGAGCAAAATACACATTCTTTATAAAAGCACATGGAACTTTCTTCAGCATAGATCACATGTCAGGCCACAAAATAAGTCTCTATAAATTTAAGAAGACTGAAATTATACCAAACTTCTTTTCTGACCATGACGGTATAAAACTAGAAATCAATTACAGAAAGAAAAATGGAAAAACACAAACACATGGAGACTAAAATACTTGGTACTCAAATCCCAATGGGTCAAAAAAGAAACAAAAGAAGAAATCAGAAAATACCTTGAGACAAATGAAAATAAAAACCCAACTTTCCAAAAATCTATGAGTTGCAGCAGAAACAGTTCTAAGGGTGAAGTGTATAGGAATACAGGCTTACCTCAGAAAATAAGAAAAATGTGAAATAAACAACCATCAACAAAGGAAGGAAATAACAGAAATCAGAGCTGAAAAAACAAAAAAAAAAAAGAGAGACCAAAAAACCAATAAAACTGTGAACTGGTTTTTTGAAAAGATAAACAAAATTGATAAACCTCTACCCAGGCTCACCAAGAAGGAAAGAGAGAGTACTCAAATAAATAAATTAAGAAATTAAAGAGAAGTTACAACCTATTTCACAGAAATACAATCACAAGAAAATACTATGAACAGTTATAGGCCGACAAATTGGGCAACATAGAAAAAAATGGATAAATTCTTAGAAACATAATCTTCCAAGACTGAATCAGAAAATAATACATAATCTTGTATTGAAACTGAATCAGTAATTTAAAATCTCCCAACAAACACAAGTCCACGACTGGATGGCTTCAAAAGGGAATTCTACCAAATATTTAAAGGGTTAATACCTATCCTCAAACTATTCCCAAAAAATTAAGAGAAGGAAGGACTTTGAAACTAACTCTATGAGGCCAGAATTACCCTAATACAAAAACCAGACAAAGACAACACCAAAAAAGAAAATTACAAGCCTGTAATTTTCATACTCCTAACTACACAGTTGCAAAAATCCTCAACCAAATATTAGCAAACCAAATTCAACAATACATTAAAAGGATCATAGATTTATTCCAGGGATAAATTTATTTATTTATTCCAATAAATAAGAGATTTATTCCAGGGATGCAAGGATGGTTTAACACCCATAAATCAATCAATGTGATACTACATTGACAAAACAAAGGATAAAAATCACATGATGATCTCAATAGACACAGAAAAAGCATTTGATAAAATTTAACACCCAGAAACGAGAAAAAGAGGGGATAGCAATAGTAGTTTCCTCCTCCATAGTTGTAATGAGGATTAAATGAGTATTTGTAGATAACACTTAGTAGAATGTTGGATGCAAAGTAACTGTTGTATAAATTATAAATAAAATAAATAAAATATTTATTGGCAACCAAATATGAAGCAAGATAACATGATAAAAAAACACACAAAAAAAAAAACAAGGAGAAGGTTTTCAACTAGACAATGACCAAGTTTTTGAGGATTTTAGAATCTTGGTGGTGGAAATGACACAGGAGAATAATTACAGCAAAAAGTATAAAGGTCTAAGTTCCAGAAAAGTAAGTAAAAGGTTTTTTTATGTTGCTTAAAGTTTACAAAGAACATTTTTACATGTTATTTCACTTAATTCTCCTGCCATTTCTGAGAGTCATATATATCATTGCTATTATTCTGTTGAAGCAACTAAGTTTGGAAGATGGTAAATGATAAAATATTAATGACTATAAGTAGTTGAACTTCATCCAGGACCTCTGATTTCAAATCACAATTCTTTTATTCATTCACTTATGCATTTACTCATCTATTCATGAAAACTTATTTGTGCTTCACATGCATTTCACATAGTAGCCAAACTGCCTGAAATATTTAATGTGATTCCCTAACACCAGAGGTACTGCTAAAATCAGCACTCCTGCAAGTGATTGTTGGCCCCAAAGGGCAAGGGGGGTGAGAATATTTACATAGAGTTTGTACTAATAAACAACTGAGTTGAATAGTGACCAGGCACCTGTTTGTACAAGGGGACCAGTTATTTATTTACCAACATTCCTCCACTTCCCCCTTTTAAGCCATCTTGGCTAAAATGCCATGGAAATACTGAAACAGGAGAGCATATTACAGCTGGAGGAAGGGAAGAACACTGATTGCCTCCTGAAAAAGGTGAATGGTGAAAGAACACCTGTGTGCTTCCCTTCCAGGTCACTGAACAAACACATCCAGTTCACATAAAGATGCTAGAGTGCCTAAAAGAAATGTGGCCCCAGTGTAGCAATCTCTCTCTAGAGCTCCTCCAGGACACTCCCATTTTCTCTCACACATTTCACTTTCATTATTATTACTATCATAGTTATCATAAAGCTATACAGGATACTGTATTAAAGGGCGGGAACACGGAGATAAAAATAATTGACATACTGTTAAATGAACTTCCCTACTTTTTCTATACATACGTTATTTATTTATTTAACATCTTTATTGGAGTATAATTGCTTTACAATGGTGTGTTAGTTTCTGCTTTATAACAAAGTGAATCAGTTATACGTATACATATGTTACCATATCTCTGCCCTCTTGCGTCTCCCTCCCTCCCACCCTCCCTATCCCACAGGGATATCAGCTCGGTGCTTTGTGACTCGGCGTCACAAAGCACCGAGCTGACATCCCTGTGCCATGCAGCTGCTTCCCACTAGCTATCTACCTTACGTTTGTTAGTGTATATATGTCCATGCCTCTCTCTCGCCCTGTCACAGCTCACCCTTCCCCCTCCCCATATCCTCAAGTTCATTCTCTAGTTGGTCTGTGTCTTTATTCCCGTCTTACCCCTAGGTTCTTCATGACAATTTTTTTTTCTTAAATTCCATATATATGTGTTAGCATACGGTATTGGTCTTTCTCTTTCTGACTTACTTCACTCTGTATGACAGACTCTAGGTCCATTCACCTCACTAGAAATAACTCAGTTTCGTTTCTTTTTATGGCTGAGTAATATTCCATTGTATATATGTGCCACATCTTCTTTATCCATTCATCCGATGATGGATACTTAGGTTGCTTCCACCTCCTGGCTATTGTAAATAGAGCTGCAATGAGCATTGTGATACATGACTCTTTTTGAATTATGGTTTTCTCAGGGTATATGCCCAGTAGTGGGATTGCTGGGTCATATGGTAGTTCTATTTGTAGTTTTTTAAGTAACCTCCATACTGTTCTCCATCGTGGCTGTACCAATTCACATTTCCACCAGCAGTGCAAGAGTGTATCATTTTCTCAACACCCTCTCCAGCATTTATTGTTTCTAGATATTTTGATGATGGCCATTCTGAGCGGTGTGAGATGATATCCCATAGTAGTTTTGATTTGCATTTCTCTAATAATTAATGATGTTGAGCATTCTTTCATGTGTTTGTTAGCAATCTGTATACCTTCTTTGGAGAAATGTCTATTTAAGTCTTCTGCACAGTTTTGGATTGGGTTGTTTGTTTTTTTGTTATTGAGCTGCATGAGCTACTTGTAAATTTTGTAGATTAATCCTTGGTCAGTTGCTTCATTTGCAAATATTTTCTCCCATTCTGAGGGTTGTCTTTTGGTCTTGTTTATGGTTTCCTTTGCTGTGCAAAAGCTTTTAAGTTTCATTAGGTCCCAGTTGTTTATTTTTGTTTTTATTTCCATTTCTCTAGGTGGCAGGTCAAAAAGGATCTTGCTGTGATTTATGTCATAGAGTGTTCTGCCCATGGTTTCCTCTAAGAGTTTGACAGTTTCTGGCCTTACATTTAGGTCTTTAATCCATTTTGAGCTTATTTTTGTGTTTGGTGTTAAAGAGTGTTCTAATCTCATACTTTTACATGTACCTGTCCAGTTTTCCCAGCACCACTTATTGAAGAGGCTGTCCTTTCTCCACTGTACCTTCCTGACTCCTTTATCAAAGATAAGGTGACCATATGTGCGTGGGATTATCTCTGGGCTTTCTATCCTGTTCCGTTGATCTATCTTTCTGTTTTTGTGCCAGTACCATACTGTCTTGATTACTGTAGCTTTGTAGTATAGTCTGAAGTCAGGGAGCCTGATTCCTCCAGCTCCATTGTTCTTTCTCAAGATTGCTTTGGCTATTTGGGGTCTTTTGTGATTGCATACAAATTGTGAATTTTTTTGTTCTATTTCTGTGAAAAATGCCAGTGGTAGTTTGATAGGGATTGCATTGAATCTGTAGACTGCTTTGGGTAGTAGAATCATGTTCACAATGTTGATTCTTCCAATCCAAGAACATGGTATATCTCTCCATCTATTTGTATCATCTTTAATTTCTTTCATCAGTGTCATAATTTTCTGCATACAGGTCCTTTGCCTCTTTAGGTAGTTTTATTCCTAGATATTTTATTCTTTTTGTTGCAATGGTAAATGGGAGTGCTTTCTTAATTTCACTTTCAGATTTTTCATCATTAGTGTATAGGAATGCCAAAGATTTCTGTGCATTAATTTTGTATCCTGCTAGTTTACCAAATTCATTGATTAGCTCTAGTAGTTTTCTGGTAGCATCTTTAGGATTCTCTATGTATAGTATCATGTCATCTGCAAACAGTGACAGCTTTACTTCTTCTTTTCCGATTTGGATTCCTTTTATTTCCTTTTCTTCTCTGATTGCTCTGGCTAAAACTTCCAAAACTATGTTGAATAAGAGTGGTGAGAGTGGGCAACCTTGTCTTTTTCCTGATCTTACTGGAAATGGTTTCAGTTTTTCACCATTGAGGACGATGTTGGCTGTGGGTTTGTCATATATGGCCTTTATTATGTTGAGAAAACTTCCCTCTATGCCTACTTTCTGCAGGGTTTTTTTTTTTTTATTATTATCATAAATGGGTGTTGAATTTTGTTGAAAGCTTTCTCTGCATCTATTGAGATGATCATGTGGTTTTCTCCTTCAATTTGTTAATATGGTGTATCACGTTGATTGATTTGTGTATATGGAAGAATCCTTGCATTCCTGGAATAAACCCCACTTGATCATGGTGTATGATCCTTTTAATGTGCTGTTGGATTCTGTTTGCTAGTATTCTGTTGAGGAGTTTTGCATCTATGTTCATCAGTGATATAGGCCTGTAGTTTTATTTCTTTGTGACATCTCTGTGTGGTTTTGGTATAAGGGTGATGGTGGCCTCGTAGAATGAGTTTGGGAGTGTTCCTCCCTCTGCTACATTTTGGAAGAGTTTGAGAAGGATAGGTGTTAGCTCTTCTCTAAATGTTTGATAGAATTTGCCTTGAAGCCATATGGTCCTGGGCTTTTGTTTGTTGGAAGATTTTTCATCAGTTTCAATTTCAGTGCTTGTGATTGGTCTGTTCATATTTTATATTTCTTCCTGGTTCAGTCTCAGAATGTTGTGCATTTCTAAGAATTTGTCCATTTCTTCCAGGTTGCCCATTTTAATGGCATATATTTGCTTGTAGTAATCTCTCTTGATCCTTTGTATTTCTGCAGTGTCAGTTGTTACTTCTCCTTTTTCATTTCTAATTATATTGATGTGAGTCTTCTCCCATTTTTCTTGATAAGTCTGGCTAATGGTTTATCAATTTTGTTTACCTTCTCAAAGAACCAGCTTTTAGTTTGATTGATCTTTGCTATTGTTTCCTTCATTTCTTTTTCATTTATTTCTGATCTGATCTTTATGATTTCTTTCCTTCTGCTAACTTTGGTTTTTTTTTTTTGTTCTTCTTTCTCTAATTGCTTTAGGTGCAAGGTTAGGTTGTTTATTCGAGATGTTTCCTGTTTCTTAAGGTAGGATTGTATTGCCATAAACTTCCCTCTTAGAACTGCTTTTCCTGTATCCCATAGGTTTTGAGTCATCGTGTCTCCATTATCATTTGTTTCCAGGTATTTTTTGATTCCCTCTTTGATTTTTTCAGTGATCACTTCGTTATTAAGTAGCGTATTGTTTAGCCTCCATGTGTTCGTATTTTTTACAGATCTTTTCCTGTAATTGATATCTAGTCTCACAGCGTTGTGGTCAGAAAAGATACTTGATACAATTTCAATTTTCTTAAATTTACCAAGGCTTGAATTGTGACACAAGATATGATCTATCCTGGAGAATGTTCCTTGAGCACTTGAGAAAAATGTGTATTCTGTTGTTTTTGGATGGAATGTCCTATAAATATCAATTAAGTCCATCTTGTTTAATGTATCATTTAAAGCTTGTGTTTCCTTATTTATTTTCATTTTGGATGATCTGTCCATTGGTGATAGTGGGGTGTTAAAGCCCCCTACTATGAATGTGTTACTGTCGATTTCCCCTTTTATGGCTGTTATTATTTGTCTTATGTATTGAGGTGCTCCTATGTTGGGCGCATAAATATTTACAATTGTTATATCTTCTTCTTGGATCGATCCCTTGATCATTATGTAGTGTCCTTCTTTGTCTCTTGTAATAGTCTCTATTTTAAAGAATTGCTACTCCATCTTTCTTTTGATTTCCATTTGCATGGAATACCTTTTTCCATCCCCTTGCTTTTTCTGTACGTGCCCCTAGTTCTGATGTGGGTCTCCTGTAGACAGCATATATATGGGTCAGGTTTTTTTTTTTTTTTTTGCGGTACACTGGCCTCTCACTGTTGTGGCCTCTCCCATTGTGGAGCACAGGCTCTGGACACGGAGGCTCAGCGGCCATGGCTCATGGGCCCAGCCACTCTGCAGCATGTGGGATCTTCCCAGACCGGGGCATGAACCCATGTCCCCTGCATCGGCAGGCGGACTCTCAACCACTGCGCCACCAGGGAAGCCCTGGGTCTTGTTTTTGTATCCATTCAGCTAGTCTGTATCTTTTGGTGGGAGCATTCAATCTATTTACATTTAAGGTAATTATCGATATGTATGTTCCTATTCCCATTTTTTAATTGTTTTGGGTTTGTTACTATAGGTCTTTTCCTTCTCTGTGTTTCTTGTCTAGAGAAGTTCCTTTAGCATTTGTTGTAAAGCTGGTTTGGTAGTGCTGAACTCTCTCAGCTTTTGCTTGTCTGTAAAGATTTTAATTTCTCCATCAAATCTGAATGATATAATTGCTGGGTAATCTTGGTTGTGGGTTTTTCTCCTTCATCAGTTTAAATATGTCCTGCCACTCCCTTCTGGCTTGCAGAGTTTCTGCTGAAAGATCAGCTGTTAACCTTATGGGGATTCCCTTGTGTGTTATTTGTTGTTTTTCCCTTGCTGCTTTTAGTATGTTTTCTTTGTATTTAATTTTTGTAAGTTGATTAATATGTGTCTTGGCGTGTTTCTTCTTGGATTTATCCTGCATGGGACTCTCTGTGCTTTCTGGACTTGATTAACTATTTCCTTTCCCATATTAGGGAAGTTTTCAACTATAATATCTTCAAATATTTTCTCAGTCCCTTTCTTTTTCTCTTCTTCTGGGACCCCTATAATTGGAATGCTGGTGTGTTTAATGTAGTCCCAGAGGTCTCTGAGACTGTCCTCAGTTCTTTTCATTATTTTCTCTTTATTTTGTTCTGCAGTAGTTATTTCCACTATTTTATCTTCCAGGTCACTTATCCGTTCTTCGCCTCAGTTATTCTGCTATTGATCCCTTCTAGAGAATTTTTAATTTCATTTATTGTGTTGTTGATTGTTGCTTGTTTCCTCTTCAGTTCTTCTAGGTCCTTGTTAAATGTTTCTTCCATTTTCTCTATTCTATTTCCAAGATTTTGGATCATTTTTACTATCATTATTCTGAATTCTTTTTTTAGGTAGACTGCCTATTTCCTCTTCATTTGTTAGGTCTGGTGGGTTTTTACCTTGCTCCTTCATCTGCTGTGTGTTTTTCTGTCTTCTCATTTTGCTTATCTTACTGTGTTTGGGGTCTCCTTTTTGCAGGCTCCAGGTTCGTAGTTCCCGTTGTTTTTGGTGTCTGTCCCCAGTGGCTCAAGTTGGTTCAGTGGGTTGTGTAGGCTTCCTGGTGGAGGGGACTAGTACCTGTGTTCTGGTGGATGAGGCTGGATCCTGTTTTTCTGGTGGGCAGGTCCACGTCTGATGGTGTGTTTTGGGGTGTCTGTGGACTTATTATGATTTTAGGCAGCCTCTCTGCTAAGGGGTGGGGTTGTGTTCCTGTCTTGCTAGTCGTTTGGCATAGGGTGTCCAGCACAGTAGCTTGCTGGTCATTGAGGAAAGCTGGGTCTTGGTGTTGAGATGGAGATCTCTGGGAGATTTTCGCCGTTTGATATTACATGGAGCTGGGAGGTCTCTTGTGGACCAGTGTCCTGAAATTGGCTCTCCCACCTCAGAGGCACAGCACTGACTGCTGGCTGCAGCACCAAGAGCGTTTCATCCACATGGCTCAGAATAAAAGGGAGAAAAGTGAGAAAGAAAGGAAGGAAGGAAGGAAGGAAGGAAGGAAGGAAGGAAGGAAGGAAGGTAGGAAGGAAGGGAGGAAGGAGAAAGAAAGAAAGAAAGAAAGAAAGAAAGAAAGAAAGAAAGAAAGAAAGAAAGGAAGAAAGAAAGAAAGAAAAAAGGAAGAAAGGAAGAAAATAAAATAAAATAAAGTAAGATAAAATAAAATAAAGTTGTTAAATTAAAAAATAAAAAATAATTATTAAGGAAAAAACCAAAGAGAAAACAGCAACAAAAAAAGGGACAGATAGAACCCTAGGACAAATGGTGAAAGCAAAGCTATACAGACAAAATCACACACAAAATCATACACATACACACTCACAAAAAGAGGAAAGGAGGAAAAAATAATATATCTTGCTCTCAAGGTTCACCTCCTCAATTTGGGATGATTCGTTGTCTATTCATGTATTCCGCAGATGCAGGGTACATAAGTTGATTGTGGAGCTTTAATCCGCTGCCTCTGAGGCTGCTGGGAGAGATTTCCCTTTTTCTTCTTTGTTCGCACAGCTCCCGGGGTTCAGCTTTGGATTTGGCCCCGCCTGTGTGTGTAGGTCGCCGGAGGGCGTCTGTTCTTTACTCAGACAGGATGGGGTTAAAGGATCAGCTGATTCAGGGGCTCTGGCTCACTCAGGCTGCGGGGAGGGAGGGCTACTGATGGGGGGTGAGCCTGCGGCGGCAGAGGCCGGCATGATGTTGTACCAGACTGAGGCGCACCGTGCGTTCTCCCAGGGAAGTTGTCCCTGAATCACGGGACCCTGGCAGTGGCCGGCTGCACAGTCTCCCAGTAGGGGAGGTGTGGAGAGTGACCTGTGCTCGCACACAGCCTTCTTGGCGGTGGCAGCAGCAGCCTTACCGTCTCATGCCCGGCTCTGGGGTCCGCACCGTTAGCCGCGGCTCGCGCCCATCTCTGGAGCTCCTTTAAGCAGCGTTCTTAATCCCCTCTCTCCTAGTGTGTGGAAACTTTTCCTCCTTCACAGCTCCCTCCCACTGGCGTGGGTCCCGCCCCTATTCTTTTGTCTCTGTTTATTCTTTTTTCTTTTGCCCTACCCAGGTACGTGGGGAGTTTCTTGCCTTTTGGGAGGTCTGAGGTCTTCTGCCAGCATTCTGTGGGTGTTCTGTAGGAGTTGTTCCACGTGTAGATGTATTTCTGATGTATCTGTGGGGAGGAAGGTGATCTCCACGTCTTACTCTTCCGCCATCTTCCCCGTCTCCCCATAATCTTCTATACATATTTTAAACAAACAACAAATATGCTAACAGAATATCGTTCTTCACTTGCTTTTTTTCATGTGTTGTATTATGAACATCTCTTGATTCCAAATCATAATATATATTCAGCACTATTTTTATGGTTGTGTTATAGTCCATGGAATGGAAAATGTATGTAATGAATTCTCCATGGATGGTACTTCTTTAATTCTCCTGTTTGGCTCTGTCCTCCATCCCTCCCTCTCTTCATTCTTCCTTCCTCCTCCTCTGTCTTCAGTAGATACTGACTGATTGCCTTTCCAGTGCAAGCTCACAGACAGAAGAACTAGAAATCCTTGAAGAGCAATAGAGTAAGAAGCTCAAAAGCCCCAGAGGCTGACAGATGAGCTGAATTGCAACTCTCAGTTATACTTTGTGAAGCAAGACATGCACTTGTCTTTCTCAGGACTGACACACACTTTTGGAGGAACTAACTTGCATTTCTTTGGCATTCTCTTCCAAAATGGGACTTCTAGTTTAACTCTGCAACCCCACTCGTAAGTACCTCCCAGTGGCCCTTCCCATCTATCTCATCCTTCCCTCCCAATTTTTTCCTTCATTTTCTTATTTAGCTTCCTCCTTGTCCACATCCTTTCTCTCATCCTGCATAGATGTGCTTTGAATAATTTTTATTTTCTGTGATGGATGGCTTTCATCAGGAAGATTTTTTTTTTTTTTTTTTCGGTACACAGGCCCCTCACTGCTGTGGCCTCTCCTGTTGCGGAGCACAGGCTCTGGATTCGCAGGCTCAGCGGCCATGGCTCACGGGCCTAGCCACTCCGCGGCATGTGGGATCTTCCTGGACCGGGACACGAACCCGTGTTCCCTGCATCGGCAGGCGGACTCTCAGCCACTGCGCCACCAGGGAAGCCCAGGAAGATTTTTTAAGAGTCAATAACTAGTTGAACTCTGTATCTGCCCTTAGGAATAAAGAACTACAAACTTTTGAATTTGCACGTTGTTTTCATCCAAAATACATGGTTTATCATAATTTTGGGTGGATCATGTGCACTCCATTGCACAACTTGACCTCTTCTCCACTGGTTAGTCACCCTCCTGTTTCACTTAACATATCATTTTGATGTAAAGGAGGGGCTTAAACAACATGGCAATTATCAGAACTATGATAGAATATAGATAGATACACGTAAATCCCAAGACATTAAACTACAGTATGTGACACGTATGCCACAAATGTTGTTCTCTTTTACACTACTATAAAACCTGCATACTTTTATCATGATTAGAAGTAAAAACAAAGAAAAGATTGCTATAACCGATATCATATCAGATTTTACACCCACCATTTTACCCTCTGTACCCTGCAGAATGGCTAATTCTTCTTGAACCTCTAAATCCCATCTTATTTCTCTAGGTTGTCAATACACTCTCCCCTTTCACATATATGCTTAAAAAAAGAAAGAAAATAGTATAATTGGCAAAATTAGCAACAGCCATCTATTTAGATCGGGAAGTCCAAAGATTGGTCTCTAGCCTTAAGTTCATCTCTACCCCATCTGTATTACGAAGGATTTCCTTTATACACAACTTGGGATTTATATCTTCCTCATCTATGCACTGGGACATATAAGTACAAAGGGGGAGGAGGGTGCAGGATTTATAACTGGGGATGGAAAATTGCTAAGTATTATTAATATTGATTGACATTTTTGCTAAAAGCCTGATTAAAAATCAAAAGAAAACTCCCATTGTTGGAGAAAATTAAAAGCAACTGAGGAGAAGTGGCAAAACTGGAGCCAAGTATCTGTCTATCTATCTAGACATTCATATGGATATCTAGATATATAGACAGAGATATTAATAGATATTTAATAGCAAACTTCATAACCTTTCAAATGTAAAATATTATAATTATAGGTATGTACTGTTCAGACAAACCCCAAAGAGTAGCAAATTCTAAATGAATACTATCGTTAGACATTTTCTGGATACTCATAGCACAAGTGCAGTGCAGTATATAATGAAGAGATCTCCCTACCTTCAAAGAGCTTACAGATATCACTAGAGACCACTCATACATTTATTGCCCTAGATTTTTCTATACTAAAACAGTTATTTTTTCTTTTTCTTTTACTTGAGAGGAAGATCGATCCTAAGGCCACATATTATGTTAAAACAAACTTTATAATCAAGGCTTTCTAAAGCCAAATTCCAGTAGCAACTCATTAACTCTCTAATTTTAATTCATCTGAACCTCACTTGCAGAATTATTACCTCAGTTATATACGATACTTACATGTGTGTGTATGTATGTATATATGTGTATGTACATGTATGTGTGTGACTATATATATATATATATATATATATACACACACACACAATTATATAAGATATATATGTGGAAGTGTCTAGCAGAGTGATGGGCACATAGGCATTCAATAAACAGTACTCTTCCTTTTTTTAAACTATAAACTATTTCCGGTGATGGTATACCAGTTATCACAACAGGCTGCTGAGAAGTGTCTGTTTTTGGAGGGACTGGGATTCAAAGAAAGAACGAGGACTCTGGCACCACTTAAGTGTGGGTTTGAATTTTGGTTTCTGGCTGGTAACTGGCAAAGAAAGATTTGAATATTTGTATGTCTGACCTCAAAGCTATGCCTCTCTCACTATTCCACACTTTCAGGGCAGAATAAAATCTTAAACTAATTCCAAAGCAATCCCAAAAGTATGGAAAAGGCCTGGTGATTCATGTGTAATGTGGAAAAGTTCTCTTGTTCAGCTGGAGTTCACAGGCTCAGGTAATGGCTGCACAGTGTTCCCAGTAGTCGGTTTCCTTGTCCTCAATTTCCACCTATGTACTCTCTCTCCATGCCATTCAGGTCTTGGTTTGCACAGTGGCTCAAAGACCTCTGGAGGTTGTAAAATTGAGAATGTCCTTCCGTTGAGGGTTAGCAAGAGAATCAATTATCTGAGAAGTGATGGCTCTTTCTTCAGAGAAGCCCCTCCTAGATTTAACTAAATATTTACATCTGGAATGAGTCCTCTGCCTTCCTGGAAGGCAAGGAATTCTAACCAGTTTTCATTGAATGCACCCATAGCTAAGGCTGCTCTCTGTAATCTGACTGATTTTCTTTTTGGACCCAATTCTCTCTCTCTTTTTCTTATTACACCTAATACCCTCCGGCTGGCATGTATTTGAAACAATATGTTATTTTTCATGAGAAAGAAAAGGGTGCAGTGAGGCCTGTTTTTTGATAAAAACATCACAACTTCCACCCTGTACATGAAGTGACTGAGTCTCCTCACCACGCCAGGAAAGGAGCATGTGAAGAGGGAACAGCAGCTGGACAGATCATTTGTCTTCCTCTTGGGAAGCAGGAGGCTTCAGAGAGAAAAGTACCTTTCCAGGTTAAGACTTAGTCTTCTTATCCATGGGTCTACTGGGGCAAGACAGTTCGCCCTCCGTACCTGAGTTTCCCCAACTGTAAAATCAGGATAATATATGATAACACTGTACAAGGATGAAACAAAAAGAGCCTACAGATGTAGTGGCTAGCACAGACTAGGAACTCATTACTATCAGTTATCTAACCTGTTGTGTCTTTATTTAGGGTTCATGGAGGACTGGAGTCACCAGTTATTACGAGTCACCAGTTATTATTATTATTTTTTTTTAGAAAACAAACCCTACAATGGTTTATATCTAAAACTGTTCTATAATACATTTCTCTGAAAACTTGTACCTATTCTGAGTTGATTCTGCATTGCATATGGGGAATGAATAAGAGTGATAGAATTAAAATATTGTGATTATTTACACGATTATGTTTTTTAAAAAAAAGACAAGAGATTTGTTGACCAGAATCCATGCCCAGCCCCCTGAATTTAGCAGTATCTGTGTTTCTGAGCCTTGGTTTCCTCATTTGTAAAATGGGTAAAATAATGCTTGCTTTGCTTATGTCTTAAGGTTATTATTTGGTATGATGCATGTGAAGGTATTTTGGAGGCAAAACATGCTGCTTAAATATTCAAATAAATGGTACTGCTGTTGTTATATTTATATTTGAAAAGTGTATTACCTATCACTTTGTTTATAATCATTATTATTTCACTAGTCTTAACATTTTATTATTTTATAAGCAATTCTTTTATTATATGAGAATGGTTAATTCTAATGAGGAAGTCCTCTTCCTTTTTAGAAGTTAAGCATAATTAAAGGGAAAATATTTGTGTTTTTCTATTAATCCCTAAGACTTAAATATCAGAGACAGGAGTGAAATATATAAAAGCAAGGAAGTAACTTGGAAAACTATCTACTAATGCCTTAAATTTCATGGGACCTGCTATCTTCTCATTTTCTTTGCCACTCAAGAACTTTTAAAGGCAGATTCAACAAAATTAAGATAGCCAGAACCCTACACTTTTCAAATGACTTCTTTTAATTTTCAGATTCACCCTATTAGTGAGTAGAAGTTGAACAAGTGAAGGAATTAAAAAGAATGTGGTTCTTTAATCTGAAAAGATGTTGATACTGAGTGGGTTTTCATTGGTTTGAACACTTCCTGAGCATCAGCCATGTGTTGCTCATGCTCATATTCATCATTTCCTTTAACGTTCACAATGCTATTCAGGCCAATGTTAGGGGCCCAGTTTTCCAACACGGATGAGGACACTGAGGTTCAGAGAGGTGAAGTCACTAGTAGGTAGTGGGACCAGGAAGTCAATCTAGACTTGTCTGACACTCTCTCTTACTGTAGCCAGACAGGGTCAGAGGCTGAAATAATCAACTTTTACATTTGATTTTTCGATAGGTTAGAAATTAAACTGGCAAAATGCAGGCGAGATCCATTTCCGACTTCAGTTCTAGGTCTCTCATCATTAGCTTCAACAAGAAAACAGTCTTCAACAGTGGACAAGCAAATGTAGGATCTAGTAAGTACTGTAACATTTCAGACTCTAGTATTTTAACAAGGTTAAAAAAAGTCTTCCCAGAAGCTCATTAATTAATGAAATTTATGAGTTAGGAAGAGCACCTTATAAATTACAAATGCATTCTTGTCCTTAGCAGTGGTTCTCCAAAGCCCCCACTCACTAGCATCATACGTATGCCCAGGCTCTTTTTAGAAGTGCAAATTTGTTTCAGACTTAACTGAATCAGAAATTCTGGAGGCAGAGCCCAGCAATCTGTCCTCTGGGTGATTCTAATACTTGCAAAAGGTTGAGTTCCAAAGATCTATAGTTTACAAGCAGACATTATATACTAGGACCACACATCAATGCTCACCTGGTAAGCCACTTATTCAACAAGTATTCGGATTCTGTGTCATTGACATATCCTCATACACAGCTAGACATACAAAGAGTGCAGGACATATCCTTAAGAATAAGGCAAAAGTTCTGACCAAAAGATGCTTGAAATCCAATTGGGGGGATAAGACCATAAGCAGAAAGTTTGACCCCAAACCCATATGAATTTAATAAAAATATATAACTCTTACTATCATTTAGGACTTAGTATCACATTAAGAACATGACAAAAACATTTGGAGAAAAAGAGGTACAACTCTATGGGATGTTGTTATCAGACAATTTCTCCTGAAGGAGGAAAAGAATTGGAATTAGAAACAGATAGATGTGGAGTTATATCCTAGGCCTGCCACAAAGGACCCAAGCAACCCTGAATAAGTTAAATCTCCTTGCTTTTCAGGTTCCTCATAAAATACAGGGGTTATATAGGGAGAATGATGAGAATGGGAACAGAGATGAAGATGATGAATGATAACATATTTCATGGTATTTTTGGATTTAATAATAAAAGATGCACACAATGTTTTGGAAGAGGCCTGGCATTGTGTAATGCCTTCAAATCCCTTTAATTCACTCTCTTTGCACCATAATTTCTTCCACTTATTGTCAATTATTTCTAGCCATGACTGCGTAAAGAACTTCTCTTACAGCATCTCAAGTAATCCTCACTACCTTCAGGAGGCAGATACATCCTCCCAATTATAGAGATGATTTGTCCATGAAACAAAGAAAGAGAGAGAGAGAGAGAAGGAGAAAGAAAGAAAAAAAAAAGAAAAAAAATTTTTTTTATATGTATAATAACAGGATCATGTGAAGTCAGTATTCTCTGATATCCCTTGCTGGCTATTGCCAATGACAGTTCCGTTATCCGTAGTACTCAGCATAATACCCAGCATGTAGTAGGCTTTCAGTCTGTATTTGCATGGATAAAAGACAAAGAACAGATAACTAATACAATTCTTTTGATATGGCACCTGACTTTTTAGAATAGGAAAAAAAGATCTACTTAACAAGGAGTGTAGAATAGCATGTTAAAGATCTGCAAAGAGTCTGCTAAAAGGTAATGATGAAACTAATTCTTGTGCCCTAAGGTGAACTACACCTGAAAAGGCTAAACATTATGAGCAGTCCATGCTTCAGCAAGCCCTATTTGGAAAAGTAAGGATGAGGGTAAAGAGAATAAGAGTATTAATAATAACATTTGTACAGAATTGTATAGTTTCAAAACATATACACTATTTCATGTAATCCCCCAATTTCCCCTATGAGATGAAGAGGTACGTCCCCTGTATAAATGAGAACTGTGATGGCTGAAAAGCTTCCATTCTCTCCGTTTGTGAAAGGAGCACTCTCACCACACTTGCAGTCCTGTGATCTTTCTTTAAGATCTGCTGTCCCTGGCCTTTATAGTGCATCTGCCCCACTTTCTCCCTTCTGATCTCTGGGTCTATCCTGAGAGCCTTTGTCAACGGCTCATTAAGTTCTAGCTTCACTCAGCTGCCATCCCCTATTCTACCACAGGATAACCCTACGAAACAGCAATGAGTACAAAAGACTAATCATTTTATCCTTTGCTCTTCTGCTGGGGTAAAGGGATTAGAGAGGAAAGGAAAGGGAAAAGGAAGAGGTGACCCGTAAGTAATGAGAAACAGGGAGGAGAGAGGAAGTGGAGACTTATGGTCCCACACAAATCGTCTGCAGATTTCTCCATTTTGCTGAATGTTGTTCCTCTTTTTTCCCCCCTTTGGATAAATTGATCTAAATGTTCATAAAAATTTTAAGTGAGAGCATTATTTTTCTTTCATCGAAAGATTTTTTCCTAATATTATTTTGTTAATAAAAAGAATGACAATAAATTTATATTTATAGTCCTTTAGCTCTCATTTGATCTTTGTAACAACATGAAAACAAACCAAGGTTCAGAGTAAAGGAATGACTTCTTCAAGTTCACCAAGGTTCAGAGTAAAGGAATGACTTCTGCAAGTTCACTCAGCTTAAAAAAAAGAGCACAGCTGGATCCTGAAGCCCCATATTCTTTCTTTTTTTTCTTTCTTTTTTTTTTAAATAAACTTATTTATTTATTTTACTTTTGGCTGCGTTAGGTCTTTGTTGCTGCACACAGGCTTTCTCTAGTTGCGGCGAGCGGTGGCTACTCTCCGTCGCAGTGTGCAGGCTTCTTATTGCAGTGGCTTCTCTCACTGTGGAGCGTGGGCTCTAGGCACCCGGGCTTCAGTAGCTGTGGCACACAGGCTCAGTAGTTGTGGCGCGTGGGCTTAGCTGCTCCGCGACATGTGGGATCTTCCCGGACCCGGGCTCGAACCCGTGTCCCCTGCATTGGCAGGTGGATTCTTAACCACTGCGCCACCAGGGAAGTCCCCCCATTTTCTTTCCATTATCATATCCTGAACTTGGCATGCAGGAATGCTGTCATTCTAATGACTTTAGACCAAATTAATCTATCTTCAAATAGACATGATTTATCTAAATCATATATAAAATTGCCACAAGGCAACTCTTGCCATTCTAAATTCAGTTGAACAGGTGAGACAAACATGTGATTTTATACATGGAACAACCAATTTCCTACCATGAATGAAGCTGACATCAATTTCAAAGAAAAAAAAGCAAGGAAGAAACAAATCAGGTTAGCCTGACTGTTTACAAAGTGAGAACTGGGACCACAATCACACGTCTGCAGACTGCTTTTGTGTCAGAAGACACCGGTTTGCAGCAATTCTTCAAGCTTGCTTTCAATTACGAGCTGATAATGACTACTACTTGGAAAAAGCGTTTTATTTTCAACCATATTTTGCCTCGAAGACCTACTCAAACTCTCCAAAAGTCTTGTTAATAAGAAACATCCCCTGCTGCATGATCAGGGACGTAGGATGATGTCATGAAATGGGCTTTGGAGTCAGGCAGAACCAGTTTCAAATTCCAGCTCTGACACTTTTTAGCATGGTTACCTTAGCATGGTTATATTGTAGAAAGTGAACAGAATAATGCTGACTCCATAGAGTTTCATGAGAAGTTCAAATTAAAACTTTTCTTTCAGTGCTTGAAATTATATTTAAAAATCAGTAAATTATATTTATATTGTGCTTTACACATTTACGATGTGACTCTGCCTCATAGAAATTGCTCAGTAAGTATATGTAGAATTTCAGGCATTCAGCTGTTTGCCTTAGATGATATAAGTCAAGGACACATTGTGGATAGCCCTGATGTTGGCCTGAATGACTGAGACAGCAAGGTCCAGCCTGAAGACAGTGGATTCTCTCACAGTGGACTTTCATATACCTGTTGTTGAGGGCTATAGCTGATCTTTACAGTTTTACAATCCTCGGGGAGGTACTTGGTATTTACTTTGCCATCTGTAAGATGGGGATAAGATACAGGATATGTTTTTTCTACTATACAAGATTGCGATGAGGTTGGATTCGCATATTATAGGTGAAAATGTTTGTAAACTATAAATTGCTATTCTAGTATAGAGAAGCACCTTTGCTGCTATCATGTTTTATCTTGATGGCTCATGGTGTTTGAGAATCATGGATCATCTGTTTGGCCGTGAATGTGGACCCTATCACAATATTTTTAAAGCAAAAACAACAAAAAAAAAACCATGCAAAAACAGAGGATAAATCAGGATGCTTGAGATTATCACGCAAGGACCATCTCAGGGTGTTTATGGCAGTGGTTGTTATTTGATTGCTGTTTTTTCCCCTGAAAGTTGTTAACTCCAATAAAATACAAGTTTGTATTATTTTCGTCATTCTGGATCAGGGAGGATACAGTGAGAAAAAAATCCAACTTCACTGTATTTCTGACTTGTTCATACATAAGCATATTTTGGGCCAACTTATTCTGATGAGATTTTGGCACTGTTTCTTGGCTCAGGGCAATACTTGGGGTCTTGTTTTCAGGTCTGTCATTTTATTTGTATGTTGGAATTTGCCTCTAAACTTTTTATCTCATTGAATGAAAGGAAAATATTCTGGACAAGTGTCCCCAACATTAATCATATTTCTATTAAAGCACAGCCATATTCAATTCATTTTTAAAACCATGTACTGCGTATCAGCTTTGCCTCACACTATGCTAGGAGATAAAGAGGAGAAGGGTATGGCTCTCTGCTCTCAAGACGTTCAGTGGTTAGTCTGGAAGACAAAGGCTTATTTACGATTCAGTGTGATGAACCCTTGGATGTAAGTGTGCACAGCTCAGATGATGGCCACTTAGACTGAGGAGGCAAAAAATAAATAAATAATAAATAAAGACTTTCTGAAGGAACTTATTATACTCCTAAGTATCAGAAAATTAAAAAAAAAAAAAAAAGACAACTAACAAGACAAATTCTCAAAATGACTAGCTGGTTGTATTCCTGAACACAATATTCTGGAAAACAATTCCATCTCTATCTTCCCCATTGTATTATACCTTGATTGACTTTATACTAATTTTCTTGCATTCGTTTCAGTGAAAAGTATTTATTTACTGCTGATCTATTAGAAAAGTTTCAAGAGGCAAAACTAAGATTTGGATTTTATAAAATGTCTGATGATAGATTTGTAAAGGGATGGGCCATGGTATTTCATCTTCCATGTAAAATAACTAGCTTGTTTCACCACATTCAAAACAGTGAATTTCTCCTTAAGAAATCGTCCTAAATGCGGCATCTTTCTCAAGGTATTACATGCCACACGCCAAATGAAAATATTTACACGGTCTGCTGTACTACACTACGAACAGTTTTTGAAGTCAGATATTTTTCCCTTATGTTGGAACCAAAAAAAACAAAACAAAAGAAAAAACACTCCAGTTCTCTAATTTATAATTCAAGAAGTTTTGTTAGATCAAAAGGAAAGAAAGAATGAGCAGAAGAAAAGAGTGTAAAAAGCTTTAATATTTGAGTGATTGTACCACAGTTGGAGCTGCCTTTCTTGCTGCTGCAGTACAGCATAAGCAGAACAACAACAACAAAAACAAACAGGGAGAGATTTGCTCAAGGTTGTTCAATGTGAGTTAGAAAAGATTAGGTATTTGAATGCACGGCAGAGTTGACGTCTTTCTCCCCTAAAAAGGTATTTTTGTATGTGATTGGTTTCAACCCCCAAAAGTAAACACAATCGCGTTTCATATATTTCAAGCAGCCAACAAGGCATTGTTGCTTTTCTTAAGGGTGAGGGGAGTGTTGGGAGACTTCTGGTGAGGATTTATTTACTACCTAACAAAAATACAAACATGTCACTCAGCAGGATAGTAGGGGAGATGGGTATGGCCTACTTGGGACCAATATTGAGGGTAGGAAGATACGATTAGGGGGAGGCAGAGATGAACAAAGCTGTAAAGATTCAGGGATGGGGTAGCAGGAATTGCTTCTGCTTCCTGCATCTTCCTAAGCTCTTTGACACGTCCCACCTTCGCAGGCCTTTCAGTGCCTCCTTACCTTCCCTAACCAGCTCAAGTAAATGCTACCTTCATTCTTCACATCTCATCCACATGCAAGGTACTGTGACCTCTTGGTTAAGAGCTCAGTATGTAGAGTTAAACGGCACTGCATTCACATCCAGAAGTTATTAGCTCCTAGTGTAGGGGCTTTGGGCTAATTTACCTCTCTGCGCTTCGGGCTTTCTAGACTGAAAAAACAAATGGGAATAATAGTGTCTGCTGCAGAGCTGGCTATAGAATTAAATGAAAGAATCCACGTGCTCAATGTATTGCTTGACAGTGATGAATCCATGGTAGAGAATGTTATCATTTTCATGGCCTTATATTGCTTATATCTTTTTCATCTGTTCGTCTTCCTTAAAGAATGTTGGCTCCCTAGAACAGGCTGCAAGTAAACCGTGAGGTTACTTTGAAGTCTATCCAACAGGCTTTGTTTCTAAATTCCAATTCCTTCTCGTTGAAGAACTTAGTGATCCTGAACTGTCTGTGGTTATGAGAGTGAATCTACTCTGTCCAGAAATGGCATCCCTTTATAGCCCACTTTTCACTTGCCCCGCTTCTCTCCCCAGGGTGTTTGCTTCTTACTAGGGGGACTTATTCCTAAGCTCTCACGTTTTTCTGCCTTTGTAGACTGTTAGCCATTAATAATTGAGAAGTCATTTGTGATGCTTTTCATGGAGTCTGGTTCACCCTGCAGTGTCAGCATTTTTCAGTAGAGGTAAAGGGTTATAAATCCCCTTTGGCAGAAGAGAGCTTGATTTGAAAATGGAATTCCCTGTTGGACAGAACAGTGACACTCCTGGTAGAAGACCATTCAGGCTTTCTGAAGAGGTGTAACTCAGAACATTAGGATTTAATTTTTCAAATTTTGACACCATTTGAGTTGTCCAGTTCCTTCTGGAGAGAGGTAGAGCTGTGCTCTCCTGATTCCTAAGTTGGTAAGTTTGCACCTCTGGTGCAACGGGAGACTGAGGACAAATTTTAGAGAAAGAGAGAACAAAGTCAGGCCTAATATCATAGTAAGGGGATCTGAAGATCAAACTGAAATTTTTTAGAGGCTGAATATGAGGAATAACCTTTGAGCAAATTACAAGGAAATATAGGGCTGAATCAGAGAGAAAGTAGGGTTAGAATGTAAATCATTAAAGCCAACATAGGTACGAAAGAACAGGAAATAAGGTGAAAGCTGGCAGATAAGAAGACTGACAGTTGGGGAGAATGCTGAGGTTCTAATAAAATTAGAAAATTAGAGATCCGAAAGGCTAGGGAGTTGGTCAGCAAATGAATTCTCAGACAGGTAATAATTGTAGGTCATTATTGATGCCAGTTCTGGTTCAGGCAGTGATATAGAGAAGTGACAGTTGTTATCATGAGGAGGCCCCGGACCTCTGAGGCCCACAAACTGTACTGGAGCCACACAGGGAGAACCCACTTTCCCTTGGTCCATCTTGTCTACCCGTGGATTTAGCTTCTTATTACAGGAACTTATTCCTAATTTCACACATTTCTCTGTCTACCTGCCCATGCTTTCCACCCGACTCAATCCTAGCAGAGTCAGTAGAGAGAAGATAATTGCTCAACAGAGCTGAAGTCAGCCAAGAATCCAAGGACATTAATTTGCTTATATAAGGATAATAGGATTGAGGAATGGAGACTGTGGGGTATAAGCTGGAAATTACTGGCCTCTGAAGAAGTTTTTATATGAAAGTGGAAGAAGTGTAGTTGGGAAGGTTTCCTGGGTAGCAAAGATCATGGTGGGGAGGATGGTGTCCTGGGCTTGAAATGAACCAAGTATGAGTTGATGAGCATCTTTTTTGAGGTGGTGTCTATTTGGGAAAACCACACATCACTAACAAAATAATGAGTGAAATGAACATTTTTCAGACATGTGAACACATGCCCATTGCTTTACACACAGCTCATGAAATCTGTACAACATCCCTATAAGACACATATTATCACCTGTATTTGACAGAAGACAAAACTAGGTTGCAGGGAGGTTAGTGACTTGTCCAAGGTCACTTCATCAGTGAGGGGTAGAAACAGGTTTTCAAACTAAGACTCTGCAAATTCCAAGCCACACCCTTCTCATTTAGCCCCCAGCCACTCTACTTGAGCGTTTGTTAGCATATTTTATGTGTGTCAGTGAAGGATAGCAGTAGAGAAAAAGAGACTCAATGGGCCAGGAGAAAGGGATTCTGATTTGAGGAGAAATTGATGGAGAAGTCACACACTGACCAAGGGCTCTCAGAATGATCTGGGATGAGTAAGGGACCCATGGTGTTGGAAGGTGAAGTATATAGATAGACCTAGGTATTTTGGATTTCCAAACAGAAATCTGGTAAAAATCAATTTTGTGTCCCATGAATTTTTTCACCCCAGGTAGATCCTAGAAAATTGTACAGGGTGTTGAATAAACAACCCTAGACAAAATAAAATTTTGCTGGGTCAGGATATGAAGAATATCACATATAAGTGGATTGAAATAGAGTTGCCTCTTCTCTAAATGTACATATAATAAATACTCATTGTGAAAAAAAGGGCATAGTTATACTCCTCAGTGATGTTTGACCTTATTATATTAGGATACTAATATTTTTTTTCCAAATCTAAGGTGCCTGTCATCAATAGAGAGATGCAATATTAGTTTATGTACCACTAAAATAGAAAAAAAATGTTTCCAATTATAACTAGAAGGTGCCATTAATTGTAGGACACGTGCTGATTTCGGAGGCGTTAAAACGGGAGTACATCTGCATCCCCAATGCAGTATTTTCTTCCCATCTAATTGCTATGTATAAATTGAGGTCATGCCCCAATATAGATATTTTTGTATCCTGCTTTTTCACTTGCTTCAACACTTTCTATTGGGATTAAATTTTTTTCAAAATCAGAATTTTAACATCTACATAATACTCCATCATGAGGCTATTATAAAGAGTGTCACAGTAAAAAAAAATTGAATATGAATGTTAGTACTTGTGTTTAATGATGTCCTCAAAAGGGATTCTTCCATATTGAAATAGTAGATCAATAGACATAAATATTTTTAAGACCTTACCTATATATTTCCCAAAAACTTTACCTATATAGTGCCTCAAAGAAAAGTCATTTTATTTAAACTAGAAAAGCACTTTTAAAACCAGAGGCAGTAAGACCAAAGAGCCAGTACTTAAATGCTCTTCCCAGAATCTAGATTCTACCAGTGAAGGAAGTCAGCGCTCACTGGATCTATACCTTATTCTGGCACTGCCCAACCCATTCTTACTCCCCTTGATCCAGAATCAATTTCAAAGTATGTATCATTTATAGACTGTTTCTACTCTGCAGACTTAGAAGGATGCCATGTCATCTGTCCCCGCAAATGGGTAGGAAGCATCCTGCGACACCTCAGCCTCATGAGTTTCTTCTTCTCAGGACAGTGAACAAATTCCTAGGTGATAATCCTAGTCTGGCTATGTTTTCTCATAATCTCACCTTTACTTAAGAATTTCCAGCCAACCCAAAGAAACTGTCTATGTATTTTCTGAATGTGTACACACTGTCACACTGTGTTGACCAATTTGAGGCCAACAGACCTCAACAGTAATTGCTTTACTAATCTGTAGTGTTTGCTTTTACGGACTCAGTCCTTTACGGGGGTCTGACCAAAGAGGGCAGTAGAGTCAGATCTTACCACACTGAGGTTCAACACAGGACTGCTGGTTACAATATGTGAGTGTTAATAGCAGCTCCCCAAATGACTTACCTATTCAACCTTGTCTTTCAGTCCAATGAGTCCAGTGAAAATATGATTCATCTAGGAAAGGGGAAAGATAGAAGCAGAATGAGTAGGACATACAATTGAAAACAGGATATGTAATATAAAGCATCCATATAAGTTCAATTTTTTTCAGTACAAACAACAGAATCTCACTCCATAATTCAGGAAAAGAACAAAAATGCAATAAGAGAGAACAATGTTCCTACCAAGTCACTCAAATACCACCTAGGGAATTTAGATCCATGTTGAGTCTAGCCTTCAGAAATGACCTGGCAAGATGAAACAAGAGTCATTGTAGAGTCATTTAATCTCTCTAACTTCAATTTTGTGACTGCAAAGAGCAGTACCCCACCAGATGTATGGGATATCATACAGAGGTGGGATACAGAGGTATCCCACCCCGTCAGCTCAGAGAGGGGTCTCATGAATGAATCCGGTCTAATTATAAAATGCCTTTGAGACGGCAAGTGCAACACGTGTGTGTTCTTCTCTGATTTGACTTCTCCAAATGTATCCCCTACATGTTGATAAGCAACTTTAATTCACCCTGGCATGGAAGTGATGGGTCTAATCCTAAATCTGCAATCATACACGTGGGCATGAGCACTTTCCTCAGCATGAAAGAATACTGAAAACATCCTGATGCAATAGGATTCATATATTTAAAAAATGTAACAGAGAAGGCTTCCCTTTGACTATGTTTATTAACATTTCAAAGAAATGCATAATTCATCATGATTGATACACTTTGTTATTATTTTTAATGAAGGGATTAAGAGTATAAGTAACTTCAGCAGAAACACTATGATTCCTATAATATTCTAGAACTCTACCTCTTCAAATAATTTTAACTATCATGACTTAAGATCATGACCCTTTTATTTTAATATCCCAATGATGTCAGACATTAACATACAAATTCACCTCACAGAGGCCAAGGTGAAGAGTCTTCCTTTATGTGTGTTCAAATTATTAGTGTAAACGTTTTTATTCAAATACACGGTCTTAAGATTACATTTGTCTTCAGTACCACTGTTCTACGAAGCTCTATGTAACATTTCAAAAGCAGACATTTTATGCTTTACTAGTTATAAGACATATGAAATGGCAGTATTAGAAATTAATCCTCATTAATCATGTGAGAAGACAGTTTGGCATAGGAAGTTCCACTGGAAAGGGACAATAGTTTCTTGGATTTGCAAAGGACCCTGTGCTACCTATAATTCATCTAGGTTGGCATCTTCCCAACACACCCAATATAAGAATCTTAACTGAACCTTAACTAAAGTTAACTGATCAATATGTTTTATGCTGAGTCCTAAACTTATTAAACCCATCATCTAATTTCTCTTCTATATTTACAGGGAATCACCAGACAAACTTAAATATATCATTTTAAAATTATTCATCACAACCAGTAATCATTTTCTGATACTCTTATTCCTGTTTCTCCCAAACTAGGGCTAAAGTAAGTGCTTTCAGAGATGTCCTCAGAATGCCCTTCACAGAATATCATAGTGAGTTTCACATAATATGATGGTTGATGGTTTAGTATGTTTTCCTTCCCCATCATACTGCAGTGTGTAAAGGAGGTGACCATATCTTAATCACGATGAGACAAAATAATTAACAGGTGTGTTCACAATTCTGCTCAAACAAACAAAACCGCAGGCTTTGCCACTTGGATTGCTCCTCAACCTTCCTATACGACTACCCCTTCATTTGAAATAATTCTTTCATTTCCAGACAAGTTTTTGGACTTTTGTGATGGAGCATTGGAATAACTGATAGAGAACACAGAACTGGAAAGCTGGAACGAAAGGAGATGGGCTTAGGAAGGATAGGGCCAAGAGAACTGATTGTTCAGAGAAAAACAGAGAGAACAGGACATGCATTGTTAAGGTGGAGGTTATATATACAGCATGGGGGGGGTGCAGTGCAGGGAATCTAGGGGGCAGCAGTGACAGAAGGTCAGAAAAGGGTAAATAAGAGGCAGAGAAGGAGAGGAGGAGAGAGTGCTAATTAAGTACTCAGTTGGTTAGTTTCCGGGTTGGCGAGTAAGAAACCGCAGGGATAAGTGGTGTGAAAGAACAGGATAGAAGACAACTTTAAGAAGTTTTGGGATCAGGTCCTCCAACCCTCTTCACTGGTCTTTGAAAAAGATGAAGAATGACTGAACTCTATTTGGGCATTAATGGGCTTCTTCAGTAGCAAAACACCCTGGACTGAATCAATGGGTCTTTATATTTAATGATATAACAATCACTTACGCACCCTAATTCCCTTCCACAGCTTCTGCACAGTACAAATTATATTTCTGATAAGAGTTCACTGAATGAAAAGAATGCCTGAATAAGTAAAATTGTGTATGGTTAATTTTTCCAGTAAGGAAAAAAAAATTAAAAGTGAGAATGTAACGTATATGTAAAAGATTTGACACCCCATCATGTATGCCTAGTAACCTCGTTCATCTTTCTTTAATCAGGAATAAAAACTGTGCTAAAAAGGATAATTAAAGGAACAAAATATGTCTTATAACAGAATGGAAGCAGAAAAAAAGAATGAAATTTCAAGTTAAACAAAATGAAAGTTTCATTTATTTAATAAAAATTAAGTTGAAGGCAAACTGTCAGGTACTGATTATTAAAAGACACTGTGTCCTGAGGAGGCTTGCAGGCTGGTAGATGAGAAAAAGGGACCCAAAAAGCAATCACACTGTTCTTAGTAGAGGGAAGCCCAGGTTCTACAGAGGTGCAGACGGAAGAGCCTTCTAAGGGTCAGGACTATCTTCATAAAACTCACATTTCAAGGATGGGCAGTAGTTCACAAGGCAGAGAGAAAGGCATGCCTGGCAGAAAATAAAACAAAACAAACAAACAAAAGCTGCATATGTAAGAGTTTGGGGGTATTGATTGATAGGCAAGTTATCTTTGAAAATCTCAAAAGGGCTATATGTTTAGAAAATGTGGTGTTTTTCATGGGGGATGTGTGAAGTGAGGGGCTTGGGATGGTGGAGGATGAGGATAGAGGTCTGGCTCAGATGAGGAATGTCATGAATAAATAAATGCCATGATTAATTAAGAAAGGACTTTTCCTGAAGATGAGAAGGGAATAAGGTATATAGACACACAGACACGTACAAGCTCACACTTATTTATTTGTTTATCTTAAGGTAGAGGATGCTTGTAGCATCGCAGAAAGATGAGCCTGTAGCAGGCAAAGATGGTGAAAATGAAACCAGTGCAGGTGCTGAGCAGTAGTCCTTGGGAAAGATGGCAAGGGCACTAGAGGAGAGGTTAGATTTGAAAGACGTTTTTAGAGTCTGGATTGACAGGATGTGCTGACTGATTGGATTTGAAGGGTGAGGGCAAGGGAGAAAACTGACCAATACGTGGAGGTTTATGGTTTCAGAGACTCGGTAGATGATGGTCGCTCCATTAAACAAGATGGGATATGTGGGGAGAGCAGTCCTGGCAGGAAAGACAGTACATTCAGTCTTGGACATATCGTATTTGAAATATTTGTAAGACATCTAGGACTTTTAGCCATCAACAGTATTTCTTGCACTAAGAAAATATCCTGGCTTTGTTGATATAATGAGCATCCTCCTAGGGACCAAGACAAGGAAAGAAAGGCAACGTAAAAACCCTGGTCGGGGAGGGAGGGTGGAACAGTGTTGAAGAGAAAGGAAGAAAAAAACTGCTAAGGAGGGGTCCTGTAAATAAGAGGAAAACCAAGATACTGAGGGGATCTGGGAGTCTGAATTGAAGAGAAAAGAAGTTCAAGAAAAATGAAGCATGTGTCCTCCTTAAAAAAAATCAGGGTGTGAAAGAGAATTTACGGTTTTGATTTACAAGACTTCAATTTCCTGCATCTGAAAATTATCAAGGGATATTGTTAAGCTCCACACTAAAGAACACATAAGAATATTAAAATGACATTTTCAGAAGTAACAAAGTGAAAGTGCTTCTGAATTCTAAATGATTATATATGTATATATTTGCCCTAAAACTATAAGTTTTGAATTAATAGAAATATTCCTTCCTTCCTTCCTTCTTTCCTCCTTCCCGCTCTCCCTTCCCTCCTTCCTTCCTTCCATCCTATGGTATCCGAAAGCCTTCCATGGCTTTTGGATACCATAAGCATTTATTGAGCGTTTACTTCAACGAGCACTGCTAGGAAATGAGCGCATAATATTCAAGTCTAGATAAGTGTGTTTCCAAGATCCAGAGAGAAAATATCAATTAATTTTAACTCCAGGAACTAGAAACAGCTTCCAGGAAAAGGTGACAATGAAGTTGGACAAACGAGTGCAGTTTTAGCACATGGAGAAAATGTACTGTGAACAAATTAGATTCTTAATGAAAATCATCTTGAATTAAGATGGCATTTTTACCAGGCAAATGTAATCCCCAGAATTTCTGTATTCTTGCTTGAAGATTTAAAATGACTGCTTTGGACAGCCACATCCTTTGTTCTATGAACTTGTTACATAAATGATGACCCAAATCAATGAAAGATTTAATCCAAACCGATGCAAATGCAAACGCCCTAGTTTCAGACAGCTGCAATGGTTATTTCTGTACATCTGGGAAACAGCTGTCGAGCCTCGTTTTTACACTGGTCTTTGTTTAACTCCGGAGCAGTGTCAAGACTGAAAGGGATGTAGGTGATTAGAAGGTGGTAAACGTCTCAGAAATACACAGGAGTTTCCGAGCAATTTTTTTTCCCTGTGGGAGCTTCTAAATGGACCTCCTTTCACAGAGCTGGCATGATAGAGCATTCTCCTGGACTACCTTTTTTACATCCAAGCTCTGAGGGCACCTAGGCTGGCTGGAAGGAGTAGCTTGTTTAATGATTCCAAAAGCACTCTTCTCCAATGATTGCACAGAACAAGTCATGGATAGTCAGGTCTAAGTGATTACTCACCAGGATGCAGAGGTTATGACAGGATAGATCAAAGCTGATGCTGCCGGTCAGAGGCAAGATGCAAGGCTTGGCCCCTTGCTGTAGAAGGCTGCAGAGACCATGCATCTGAGCCAGACAGCTGACGAGATGCCTCTCCTTGGGATTCATACCGTAACAATAGGCTAATAGATTGATGCCATAAAGGCATTGACCTCTGCGGGCAGGAACATTTTCTCAAGGGGAGAAAAAGACATACTACGTCCCTGCGTGCTATAGTTTTGACAGTGACTGACAGCATGGGCTGGCCCTGGCCTCCAGGAAGTGCATACGTGAGCTTTTGCACTGTTACCCTTTGATTAACTTCTGACACACTTTGCAACGTAAAATTCTTACAGGGAAATTGCTCTATAATGCTGACTGTAACATCTAGAAACTTTGCCAATGAGAGCTAAAATATATACAGAGGTAGCTCGGCTTGAAATAATATGTTTGTGCGTGTATGTGTGTGTCCACGTGCATATGTGTGCATATGCATGCGTGTATGCAGAGGGGACACTTTTTGGTCTTCACGTTTTCTGCCTCATAATGCTATTATTCAAGTGCAGTATTAGAAAAAGCTTCTTACGTGTTATGGGCATACTGCACACGGAGAGACTTAAGCAAGGCCAAGATGAAAATAAATAATGCATGAAGTCAGAGGCCCGAAGCAAATGTTAACTAATTTCAAAATGGGTCAAAATCACAACAATTAAGTCTCTGACATGAGAAGTCATTTTTTTCTCACTAAAATATTAACCAACTTGCTTCACTTCTTCTAGATTGATTTGTAGAGCATGAAAGGTCATTCTGGAGGCAGAGGGGGAATTTGGCTTCTACAAGCCATCCATAATGAGAGCCAATAAATTAGGTAAAGCCCCTGTTTACCTAAGCTGAAATATTGATGTCCAAGCCCACATCGAATGCAAATCTCTACATTAATCATTTTTCTCCAGTCAGGAAATTCAGACCATGGTAACACATGCTTTGATAGACCTATACATCATAGTTACAGCAACATTAGACAGTGCCTCAGTGACAGAATACAAATACATTGCATTGGATTCCCTTCATTTTCCCAGCCTGACTTTTATTTGTGTCTGCAAACTCTGCTCTGGGTAGGTTAAATTTTGACACGGGTTTGGGTGATATTTTTGGCTCAGCAAATAACTGAAGCTTGGTAAGAAGAATGTTCTTTTGTTGGTTACCTGCCAATCACATCTAGAGGAGACTCACAGCTAGTTCCATAAGCATAGGACTTTGATGGTCTAGTTGCCTGGGTTCATCCAGTCTTCTCCCACTCACACAGTAATATCATTTGTGTTTCTCAAAGCATGATCCACAAACCTCTTGCATCTGGTTATCTGGATGCTTGTTGGGAAGTACAATTTCCTAGGCCCTATACTAGGTACACTCAATCCAATTCCCTTAGTGGGGCCAGGAAATCTTCATTTCATGGGATCCCCAGTTGTTCATTATGCACATTATTGTTTGATAACTGCTGTAGACAGATGTCAGCTTTAGGTTCCTCATGACCATTCTGATCTTGCCACTTTACTCAAAGCCATTCTATACCTAGATATGTTCCAAACCTCTACTGAGTTTTGTACTTGGCCCTCTTCTTCTACTTGTCTAGATGTCCTGCTCAATCAATTTCATTCATCGTTGAGATCGTTATTCCCTCTATTTGCAGAAGACACCCCAACCACTCTCTTCAACAGTGATGCTTTACCTGAGCCTCAGATTCCTGTCTGAAAATGCCTGTTGAATCTCTCCACTTGACACCTTAATGTCAACAGGTCCCAAACAAACATGGCAGGGTGGCCTCGACCGTGCCACCACCCATCCAGACAGAAACCCTGATATTCTTATTGATCCTTCCATCTCCCTTTTATCTTCATCGAGTAAATCATCAAATAAATTACCTGTGCCATCTCTCCATCGTCTCCACTGGGACCCTTCCTCTTCTGTCCTCTGGTTCTGCCCAAAGTTCAGGCCATCATCACTTCTCACCTGTCCCACCATAACAGACCTCTAACTATTCTTCTCGTCTTTTGTCTTAAACTTGTAAAATCAACCTTCCATGTGATTGCTGAGTAGTCTTTCTAAAAATAAATCTGACTGAGTCACTTATTGCCTCAAAACCATACCTCCTCGTGTAGGATTGTCTGGCATGACACACCTGCCTCTACTCATTTCCCATCAATCTTCACCCTATCTCTAGGCTTTTAATATAACAGTTTGTAGTAACACTTTTTCAAAAACCTCCTGTTTTCTTTCTGCCTGAAATGCCCTCTTCTCCTCAGTTATTTCCACTTAGAAAAGTATTCCTCAGTAATGATAATTGTTATAAATGTTATTTTATACCATATAATCTGACATTGATTACTTCCTCTATGTTAAACATTGAGTTCAAAGTTCCTTTTGAGTCTCACAAGGATCAACATGTGGATACTTCCATTAGCAGTCTTTTTACCAAGCCTTGTTCAGGTCATTTTTCCCTCAAGGTTTTCCTTAATCTCTAGTCCAGTTCATTTCTTCTCTTATTAGCACCAACACTCCTTGTGCTGACTTCAAATAAAACATTTAGACTATTGTATCGAAATACTATGTTTTTGTTCTCCTCTCTCTCCTAATCACTAAAGTACCTGCTGCAAGAGGACAGAGCCTATGTTTTATTCTGCTTCATTTTCCAAGCACGTGGGCCCTAATCAGGCACCTGAGAAGTTGCCCAGTCAACGTTTGCTTTACTCAGCAGATCTGATTCACAGTGGTGGAGAACATCACGTGAGGGCTCTTCTCTGCATAATTAATGGGAGACTATTTGATCTAAGGCCTTGAACTTCAAGGTTAGAGGCAGGGCCATGCTCATGTTTATATCCCCTGCTTGTAACTAGTACTGTATCTTTTATATGATTGACTCGCAAAAGCGTTGGTAGAGATTTAACTGTTACTCTCTGGATTTCAGGAATATTAAAGTGATGTTCCGCTCTGATAAATTTTAGAAAAACAGAATACACAGAGTCACTGTGAAAAGCAAAAATCATTAGGCACTCTAGCCATATTTAAGCAGCGTAATGTCAGAATGGATGTTCATTAGACTTCATGGATTTGAGTGTGTCAGACAGAATAAATGTAAGAACTTATGAGTGAGAGCAAAGTGGAAATAGGAATGCATCCATGTGGTGAAAAGGGCAAATGGCATCTTGCAGAGAGACAGAAATCTCAAGAATTAAGGGGCTCCATGACATGCATTATTTTTACCCTAAGTGTTTAAAAATCGTTCAATCATGTAATTTGGATTGTATCTGAATATGATGATTAATATAATACAATGATAATGAACCAGTGTTTCACTTACTGAGTGTGTAGTCTGGCCCAGGTGTTTTACATGGCTCACTATACCTGCTAGGTATGCGTTTTCTCCCATTTCAAACATGAGGAAGCTGAGGGTCAGAGGGGTTAGTCATTTCCTCAAGGTCAGTCTATAATAGGTTTGCATATAATATTCTGTGTATTCATTCATGTAACAAGTACATGATGAACTGTAACTGTTCCAGACAATGTACTAGGACCTAAACATATAAGAATAAATAAGAACTTTAAGGAATTCATAGTCTGGTGGTAGAGTCACGGAAAATAACACAGAAGATACAATGTAAAGGTTTTCCTGAGAGATTTATCCTGCGGGCACCATGATGAGGGCTATGGTAACCCATGAGATAGGTATGTAATTCAGCTTGGAGTGAAAAGGCATATAAGGGATCATGGAACACTTCCCAACAAGTCACAAATAAAGTCTGACTTTATGAGAGAAGAGTCACATTTTAGACGGAGGGAATGGAACACACAATTGACCCAGAAGATGGTCCCAACCCATCTTTCTCACCCCTACTTTCACTAGAATGTGAGAAACTAATGTCAGATTATCTTGATTTTGCACTCTTGAAGTGGACACGTTGAGAGATGATGTTAAATAGATCACATATCTTACAAAGCTGCTACTCTGAAGTGTCAAGTGTTCAAGGGAGACAATGTGTGTGTCACGAAGGGGCACTGACATTTTGTCCTACACATCTGTACACATCAATGGTGCCCTTTAGTGCAGGAGTGAGCACTACCAATGACAGTCCTGTTCTAGGCATCGTGCTAGGTCTTAGACACACCGTATCTGACTTATTCCTCACAACGGTCTACAAATTGGTTTGCTTGCCTTTGTTGCATGGATAAAATGACTTGTATCCCAGGAGTTTAAATAACGGTCCAAAAATGATATACAGAACAGATAAAAGAGCCAAGATCTGAACCAAGAATTTGATGGCTCCCAAAATTCTTGCTCTATCTGCTAGGGAATCAGAAATAAGGAAATGAATCTTATCTTGTCCCCTTGCTGAGCTTCCCTCCAGCATCCCAGAAAGGTACTTTCTTCTCCTAGTCTAGTCTTCCAGGGGGACAAGGCAACCCGCAGCTTCTATATCAGCTTCTCAACGAGTGGCAGCCTCTGTGGGCCCATTTCCTTCCATCTTTCTGTTTCTCCCTGATTTCACTCTCTGTCTTTTACCCTTACTTCCCCCACAATCCAGCCAGAAAGAGATCATTCCTTTTGACTATGTAGGCTAGTAAGTGTGTTCTTATTAAGCTTGCTCCCCTGTGTCTATTAAACTATTCTGATACTAATTAATCTAGGTCTTAGAAGACCAATAGAAATCCCCTAGTAATGTATTATTTCATAAGGACTGTATGTTACCAGGTTTACAAGAGCTCAAGCAGAGCCACTAATGGGAACTACAAGCTCAGAGTAATGAAATAAATATGAGAGCTGATTCCCACAAGAAGTGCAGGCTTTCTGTGTACACCTTCCTGTCTCACTTTCATGACTATGGAATTGTGAAGCCTAATTTTCTGAGCAGTGTCCTTTTGTAAAACTTCTCTGTCTTTACTGTATCCTCAGCCAGGAGGTCTCCCCCATCCCTCCCTTTTCACTTTAGTCTAATTCCGGGTGTGGGTTGAGATTCCAGAAGTAGTCGGTTTCTGCTCTGAGCATACTGTGCATTAATCTACTACACACCAAAGTCCATTAATTTTGAATGGTGTTATCAATTATACTACCTGACAGGAAGATAACTATGTTATCACCTTGGCAGAAGTGTCTTTCTTAGGAAATCTATATAGCCCCATCACGACTCTAACGCTGATGGATAACTCTCTTCTCAAAAATCACAATTTGAGTGCATTTTCTTTCATGCGATCTTAAAAATGCAAGCAAATAAAAAAAACTTCTGAGCCTCGTATCACCTAACCACACAGACAGTGAATGAGCTTACCCTTTTTCTTCTGATAAAAACAAGAGTTCCTGCTTATTCTGGTTTCTTTAAATATATCCTCCTTGCAAGTGTGAAAGACAATGTTAGCACGTGTACCTGGTCTTGTGAGATTTCCCAGATTTATCTATTAGGTGCCACTGTGAAGTGACTCTGTCCCATTTTCCCATTCTCTGTCTAGACCCTTCCTAGTGGCACACTGTCCTGTCCTTCCTGGCCACGCTGCAGGATAATTTCTGCTTTGTGATCCTTCTGCAAAAACGCCAATAGAAATGAACAAATCCACCTTTGTGCTAAACTCCAGGCATCTTAAATGATCTCTCTTAGAAGAAATATTAGGAGGCCACTCAAAACCCTTCCCTGGCTTCCTAACGTGCTCCACACAAAATAGAATCTCGTTGCCAGCTATGCCGTACAAGGCACTCACTCGTTCATTCGTGCACGTTAGCCTATGTCGGGTGCCCACACTCTGTGCCAGACACCCTTCTAGTTACTGTTGACAAGACACAAGGTCTAAAACACCCCATACTTAATAAAGGAGAAGAATACTAGCAAGGAGCAAATACACATGTGATATGATTATAGAGAGTGAAGAAGTAGGATACAGAAACTAAAGCAGGGTGAAAGTAGGTGACGGGCAAGTGGAAAGAAAGGACAGGGCTGCCAGAGATAAGGCAGTCAGGAAAGAGCCCTGAGGAGGCAATGGTGGAGCAGAAGTAGCAGTGAATTTCTAGGGAAAGATTTCCGGACCATGAGAAGGTCCAGAACACAGGATCTGAGGCTGGAATGAATTTGGCCATTTCAGGGGAGAGAATGGGACCACAGTGCTTCGAGCAGAGAGAGCGAGCGAGGTTAGTGTTGGACAGGGGCTCGATCATGCAGCCCAGGAATAAAGGGAAACAGGGCACTGCTTTGAGCTGCTCCTAAATCCAGCTCCAGGCCTGAGGGCAGAGGGAGCAAGGAGCCCTTCACTCTCTAAAGTGACTGCTCATGAGTCTCCACTGTGCAAGGGAATGACTCTACTAGCATGTTAATCACAGCAGATTTGTATGTCGTTTCAATATCTCTTTACGCTGAAGCAAATCAAATGTATGTGTTAGAAGAATAATTAGTGATATTAGCTATGCTCACAATATTTTCTTTCCTGACAAAGGCAAAGAACACCATAGGGCAGTGGGTCTCATTTCATCTTAAATATTATGTGTATTTGTATGTGTGTGTAATATTTATATATAATATTTATTTTAATTATATATGTATGTAGTTTATGAAATAGATGTATAAAATATCACAGAATTATGCACTACAATATTAAGAGTAATCTTACTGATGATGGGGTTATGGACAGTGTTATTCTACTTTTTAAAATTATTTTTACATTATTTTCCAAATTTTCTGCAATAAATATGTTCGACTTTTATTGTTAAAAAGATCCAGGGCTTCCCTGGTGGCGCAGTGGTTGAGAGTCCACCTGCCGATGCAGGGGACACGGGTTCGTGCCCCGGTCCGGGAAGATCCCACATGCCGTGGAGCGGCTGGGCCCGTGAGCCATGGCCGCTGAGCCTGCGCGTCCGGAGCCTGTGCTCCACAACGGGAGAGGCCACGATGGTGAGAGGCCCGCGTACCGCAAAAAAAAAAAAAAAAGAAAAAAAAGATCCAAAGCTGAAGATCCTTTTAAAATAGCTCTAATTGAGGAATCTTTAGGAAAATATTGAGGAAGAGTGATTATTAAAACTGTTAATCATTCATTTGTGAATTGTGTGCCTACTGCTAATTAACAGTATGTTGGACATGCTTACTTCTCTGAGTGTCAGTTTTATCCTTTGATAATGGGTAAAATAACTACCTGCATGTTAGGATTATTATGATAAGTAAATTAAAAAGGTTGAAAGCAATACAGAAGTCTTAATTATATTATTGATATTTTAGGGGTCAGGGATTATACATGTATTTATACAATATCTAGCAGAGTTTTATATGCAATAGCTTTAGATAAACAATAAAAGTTTTCGATTGCAAACTATGAGGCACGCTCCACTGATATATAATCGTAACATAATTAAATCGCTGGCTGGAAATTGACTTGAAACATATATTCTATCATCAATCCAAGTCCAGTCTTCCCTTCTCATCAATGAATATTCAATCTATCTCTGCACACTTTTAACACTATACCCTTCATTCGCTTAGCAGTAACAATTCTGTATTAGTACAGAAATCACTATTAATACTTTTTTCTCTGTGAAGACAAATCTATTTTTCTATTTTTTTTCACTCTTCGTTCTGCTTCTTTCTTCAGAATTCAGGTAAAAGTGGCTTTACCCAACATTCACACGGTAACCTTTTCAGCATTTAATAACGTTTATCATCTCTCCTTTCCACTTCTCCAGATTTTTCTCTTCATTTTTCCAACTAATCCTCAGAAAATAAGGTTACCAGACCCCTCACTTTCTTCTAGAACGTGCTCTCTATAGGCTTAGGAAGTGGTGAAATCTAAACCTGAACACAAATTCCAACCAGGTTTGATGAGCACAGAGCAAGGGACTCTACCTGCCTAACCATTTTAATTCATTCTAAGATCAGGTAGCCTTGTAGGAATCCTATCCCTAGTTGTCATCAATGAACTTCCGACATGGCGTATTGGAAAGGTGTTGGTCTTGGAACTCCGAGTTGAAACATCTGCAACGTTTCTGACACATAATAAGTATGCTGTAGATGATGGCTACTATTGTTATTATCACTATATTTATTTTAGACTCCTGAAGATATTTTATATTTGCAACCACTAAGCCGTATCTCCCTGATCCTGTCCAAACACATTTGTTTTTTTAGATCTCTGGGGAGAACATTCATCCTTGTTAAGCTGTATTTTGTGAGAATTAAATTCTTATCATTGTAGCCTGTTACTATCTCTTTGGATCATGATTCGGTCAGAAACTGCACACACTTTCCTTCCCAGATTCCTGTCACCCTTGCATTTGATGAGCTGTCTACTGTACCTTCAGCAAAGCCACAGATAAAAATGTGTACTGCAGCAAATTCAAAGGCAGAGGTGCATGTGCTGTGCATCACCCAATGTAAGGAAGAAAAGGGCTGCTTTTAGCAGCGTACATCTATGCTCTTTGAAAAATGTCAGGCTGAGCTATTTTTAATTATTTTATTTTAACCCTCTGGGTCACTATATTTACCTGAAGTGCATTTAAAGTAATAGGATCTAAGGACATTTGAAAATTGTCATTAGCTGTCATCTTTTAACAGATAAATCACAATTCAAATTTGAAAATTGGAAATGTCTTCCTATATGTGATTAGTATAATTAATGAAAATCAATTAATCTTTAAAATTTACTCTAGTGTAGGCTCTAAGCCAGACCCTAAAGAAGTTCACAGTTTAGTAAAACACAGATATGCAAGCACATCATTTCTATGTACATTGTCAAGTCCTCTAACAGAGGAATTCACAAGTGTTTCTAAAGAATCACAAGGAAATTTCTAGCCACATACTTACAAAGATTTTAGAGCTGGAAAATAATTTAAAGATAATAAAATTCAATCTTCTCATTTTACCAAGGAGAAAACTGGTTCAGAGAGGAGAAGCAACTTATCCAAATTCACACAGCTAACTGGTAGACCAGAACTCAGATGTCTAAGTACAAATCCAGTGTTCCTTCTCCTATCTTCCCCTTGACAATGGCCTCCAACACCAATAAATGTATGCATTTATGTATTTATAGTAACTGAATACCCTGCCTGAAAATGGATTCTCATAATCTAGGGTAGAAGATATAGATGCAGAATAAATAGGAAATTTGAATCCTATTAAATCTTTACCCCAGAACATACCTAAGGACTTAACACACAAGCTCATGCACAATTAAATTCCCTTAAATTCCAATATTAGCTCTTCATTATTTGTTTGTTTGGGTTTTTTTCCTCCTCAGTGGAGTGTAGGAAAATACAATAACAACACCTTGTTAATTGAGGATTCAGGCTTGTTAGCTTTTAATTAATTCATTCTACAAATATCTGTTGGCTTCTACTATCTTTTTTAAGATAAAATATAAAGTAACTCTGGTAGCAGCCCTTAAGGAAGTCTATTTGTCTTGGGGGTACTATGCTCTTTGTGTTATAAAAAGCCTAATGGAATGTATCATACATAATAATGAAAGAGGAGCATTCCAGGTCCTCACTCTTACCAAGAGCACACAGGCTACTGTCACTGTTCTAGGATGTCTGCTCCATCACCATTAGAGGATCCAGTAAATATTTAGCGGATATTACTAACTGATAAGCATTGAGGTACATGATTCAAGCAATATTTTCTCATTTGGTTCTCCATCTACTCTGAGAGCTTGATGTTTTAATTATCCCCTAGTTATTACAGCTGAAAACCTGAGGTAGTTAGATACTGATTAACTTGTCTCGGATCACACATCCAGGAAATGGCAGAGCTGGAATGTGAGGGCAAGTCTACATGACTGCAAAGCCTATGCTCTTTCTGCAGTACTTTTGGAATGTTCTGGAATCAAAGTGTGGTGAGGGCCATGCGTGGCTCTAGTCTTGGGACAAATGGGTATGAGGAGCTTAGAAAGAGTCCATCACTGAATGCAATAATTTGCCTTTGTTTGAGGTGAAACTTGTACTATAAAAACACATTTTTCTATAAATGGAAATACAAATATATATACACACATGCACACATTTCTTAAGTATCTCTAAGTGCAAAATTCTGCACTTAATCTGTGAAGTTCTGCACTTAGCTTTTAACATTATTATCCATTATTACTGTTAATGAGAATTATTTTTCACTTCCCTTTGTGAAGCTTCCCTCTCTGCATTTACACCATGAGCAGTTACATGCAAAGTAGCTTGCTGTAAATTTCTATTATATTTTTCCCAATGTGGTGGGTTCTAGCAATGAGTTTATCTCCTGTTAAGGACATTCCTCCTTGGCCATGCCAAATTGCCTCAGCTCTTTGGTCTTACCAATGGTGTAACACATGCCAGAAAGTTTCCCCGGGGAAATTAGGCAGCTCTAAGCAGCTCCAGATCTTTTAGCCTCAAGTTTCCTCAAAATAACCTGGACCATTTCCAAAGTCTTCAGTTCCACCTCACTGGTCCCTGGACGAGTTGTGGAAGGTTTTTGAATGACCTTGATCCACCCTAATTTTAAATCACCACAGGGGAGAGAAGGAAAAGCTGAGAGCAGAGGATGATTCCCAATCAGGACAGGTCCTCTGGAAACTGACACAGGCCCGGTATGGAGGACCACATGTCTTCCATTTTTCTTAGTGGATGGCTGTATCACTCACGCTGGGGAGGGGGTTCTGCTGAGAAGAGGTCTCCCCCTGGCTTTCTATTAGACGAGGTAAAAAAATTTAAAAGCAGGGGTCAGACTCTCCATCTCTCTTTCATTTACTTTCCCCAAAGTGAATTTTCAGTGTAGACGGGAGACTGAAACTGTAAGGGTTTCAATTAACTGTGCAGTAGTAGGCAGTGGGGATGAAATAATAAATAGGATGAACTCTTTACTCTTCACTCACGAAGCCTGAAATTAGTCATGAATAGAGGTCATTTCAATAAAGTGGGAAAGATAGCAGGAAAGGAAGTGTTAGGCAGAGCTGAGAAGGAACATAACCCAGACCTGTGGGGCTGGGCAAAGCCCAAACTTTGATACCTACATCTACTCGTCCTCAGAGATTACATGTTACATTTTTGGTCTAAAAGACACTTACGTAACACCTGATAAATACCATGCACTCTTATAAGTGCTTTATCAACAATTAACGACTTTTGGGGGGACAGGGTGTTGCGTGGCATGTGGGATCTCTGTTCCCCGACCAGGGATTGAACCTGCGACCCCTGCCGTGGAAGCGCAGAGCCTTAACCACTGGACCGCCAGGCAAGTCCCAACATGAACTACTTTTATCTTCATATTGACCCTATGAGGAAGATCCTACCAACATCAGCCCCACTTGATGCCCGAGGAAACTGATACACAGGTAGTTAGAGAAACCCACCCAAGGTCATACAACTAGGAAATGACAGGCCTGGGAGGTGAACCCCAAGGCTGTGCTCTTACTGCTAAAATCGGTCTCCCTCAGAAGATCCTGGAGCTGGTCTGCAGGGGTGGGGTGGAAAGGGAAGACTTGACGACCACGTCATAT
Organism: Delphinus delphis; assembly: GCF_949987515.2. Lineage (NCBI taxonomy): Eukaryota > Metazoa > Chordata > Mammalia > Artiodactyla > Delphinidae > Delphinus > Delphinus delphis. Next base: position 52,698,954 of record NC_082690.1, on the reverse strand, counting down.
CCTGCTGTGCTGGGAAAGTACAATATTTACCCTGTGGCCTTGGCTTGGAAGAAAAGGAGGACACCGAGATACTGCTAGGCCAGAAATATGGCCTGGGGCAGGAGAAAGGCCTGCCTGAGCTTCCTGCCAGATGCTGTGAGAGCCTACTTCCTATTTAACCTTTCAGTCTGACCCAGGCCTATCACAGACCTCTGTGAGTGCCCGTCTCTGAGGAAGGGAACATGTAAGTAATCTTTCCCCACATTAAAAGCAATTTTTGCAGACAGCAGTTTCTCTCGCCATACTTCTCCTCCTCAGGCAGAGGAAGATTGATGACAAAACCCCCATCCCTGACAGGCAAGTCCAAAACTGCCCTCACACTGCCAGCCTTTCAGAGGAAATGAGAGCACAGTTGGTCAAACCAGGGAGAGGATCTCCTCTGTGTTGTTACTATCCATAAGCCAAAAATAACTGGACCTCCCAATAGTCAGAAAACCTGAAGAAGAGAGAGTGGGAGAGAGAAAAAATGCATCTGTTTCATGGACAAGAAAACATCAGAAATGCAGACAGGGCTCTGCGTACTCTCAGAGCAAACTATTGCACTAAAAGTAAATCCCCAGGGCCCTTCAATCACCCGTTATCTACCCCAGACTCTCCTCTTCAAATATCTGTCCTTTCCTTCCTTCTTCTTTGCCTCTATTGCACAGAAAACAGAAATAGGTCAAATACTAGCTTGACCTTGAAAAAGTGTCTCACACTCTTGGAGTCTCAGTCTCCTTATGTGTAAAATGTGGAGGATTAATGGGACCTCACAGGTAGCTCTGTTGTCAACTGGGGGGTGCACGTGGCATGACGCTACCTGCGTTGGGAACACTCAAAACAAATTTCTCTTTTTTTACTCAGAAAAACAGCTTTTGAGCTCTGGCTCGTCTTCCTCAGTAGTTCTGTGATCCTGCATATGTTGTTTAAACTGGCTGAACCTCCACCATCATCCGTAAAAATGAAGGTAAAGAAGGGAAAGGATTTATCATTCTGACAAGTAGAATTTCAATGAGGAAGGAAACTGTGTTCTACATAAAAAAATAAAAAGCACGTTGATAAGCTCTGGCATTAGCTGATGGGCACCCCACCATTGGAGAAGAGGGGTAAGTTGTATAGGAGAGCTCAACTTGAAATAGAGGAGAAAAAAGAATGGAGAAGCAGGGAAGGAGTGGCCATAAAAGACCCTGTGGGGAGTTTCTAAAGTCCACCGAGGTAAAAGATTTATGAAATTCTGCAGTGGTGCAGTAGCTAAAGGGTACTGTAAGAGTAAGCTTTCCTGATTTTCCATTTTAAGTTGTCTGCGTGGCCATGATGTAAAACCCTTCTCTGTTTTACACTACATCTTAAGGACAGTCTAATAATAGACGCAGACAAATTTATTAGGAGTGTTGATTTTAGAAAAAGGGACGAGTCAGAGTTCCAAGTGTGGATCAATAAAGATGACCCAGGACAGAGAAGTTACCCAGACACTAAGGCGGCCATGGAAACAGAACTTTGCATATATTGTGGGAAGCACTGCATGTTCACAGCCCCAGGGGATTGGTGAGGAGAGCTAAACTCAATGTTAGGTAGATTTTGAGAAGTAAACAGGATCCCAGCTGAGAGCCAGGTTACCCAAGGATAATCATATTAATGTGGCAGGTAAATGACTCCCTCTCTGCATCACATTACCTGGCTCTTAGTAGGTGGCCCCCCTCCTTCATTCTCTCCCTCCATCCTTTGCATCCTGTTGGTATTATATGTAGCCTTGAACAAAACTGCTCTAGTTTTACTTTGGAGTGCATATGTCTACATCATACTCCGGCCCACATCATTCCAAAGGGGAAATACTAGCTTGCCTGTTCCAACTCCAGTATCTTTCAATCTTTAGAATGCACATGTTTTTTTCCTTTTCAAGTCACATCATCACAGTGAATATTCATCTGTGTAAAAGTGATTCATTACCACCTTTAATTTTTACCATCGACTGTCTTATTGTTCATTACCATCCAGAGGCTGGTGTCTCATTTTTGTCCTTGAATCCACAGTTTTTATTTCCTCTGCAGACTGCTTTTCACATCTCCTTTTACAGTTTCTGTGTTCCTCCAAAACCATCCCTCTGTGTTCCGTGATCAAGCCGAGTAGCAGTCACTAAATTATTGGGTATTCTCTGCAGCTTCCCAGCATTGATGATTTTCGGCCATATAATCTGCTTGCTCTTTTCAGTGAGCCATATATTGGAAAGGACATATGGGTATTACTGCTCACGAAGCTCAAAATGGGAGGGAGATTACTCAGACTAGCGTCTGGCTGACTTAGAGATCAACTTCCTGTTTATTATCAACTATTATCTGTGTTGATTTTTTTTCTTTCAATCCTCTTTGTCTTTCTGTCTCTAGTTCCATATGATCGTGTGGCTGAGTTTCCCGTGCCTTGCAATAATACTATTCCTCCATCTCTAATGGCATCCTTCACCTTCACTGTCAACACCTGGACTTAAAGTCCTCTCAAGCTCCCTCCTCTTTTTTTATAAACTCATTTAGTTAGTTCCCACTACACATAACAACAATTCCCAGGCACCCCGGAATTTCTTACAGACTCTTTCCTGAAATATTCACCCTGTACACACAGCATCTCTCTCTGGCCTGCACTTTTCTTTTTTCTGAATGAAAGTCAGAAGAGAATTGATTAATCATACTCCCGAGTCCAGGAACATTATCAATTACCATCATTGGCTCATCAAAGTCTTCTCCTTTATTTTATATACTTATGTATTTTCTCTTTTCACACTGTCTTATGAGCATTGGTTTGCATGCGTTCATACAGCCGTTTCTGCTGTAACACTTGTTTTGTAATAGTGAATTTTTTCCATTGCCAAGGATATAGAGAACAATTGAGCAAACTTCACATTATGTGTAATTCCATCCGGGAGAAACCCTAGGTGAGTGCAGAAAACTGCACCCTGCTGACTGGAGCCTGATAGGAATACACCATACACACTCCTCAAACATCTGCCAACTACCTCAAGTTACCATGTATGTTATGAGCCATGCACATCCACATCTGCATTACAACTTTCTGTCTAACTTCAGGTAAACCTCATTCCACCACCTCAGGATAACTCACAAACTGCAACCTTTCCCACGCCCATGTTCACAGAAAAGCTTTCATCTTTTTTAAGGTAAAAATTGGAGTAGGTACACATTGCAGCAGGCATGATTTTAACTGTTTAACATGTGCATAACTGTGCTGCAGTTTTAAGTTCTGATCTTTTTACTGTTACTGTTCTCTCCAAACCTATTGATATTCTTCTCACAAGAATTGTATTTTTTTAAGGCACTGTATGTTTTATTGTAAGATTTTGTATAGCAAGATGATTTTTAGGAAAGAATATGTTTTATTATGAAAAACTGACTGTTTTGTTGTTTTGGGAACATGTATGTTTAATTTATGAAACCCACATCATGTTATAAATGTCATTCTGCTTCCTTCTACTTTCTTTGTCGTTGTTCTGAGCACTATGCTTTCAGATCCTTCAGTGTTGCTCTGTATGGTTTCTAATTACTGCATACCACTCCTCCACATTTTATCCATCATTCTCCCATGGGCGAGCACCCACACAAGTTGTCCTTAAATTTTTGCTACTATAAATGCTACTATAAAATAAACGTTGGAAAAAACCCTTATAGAGCCAGACAGCACTTTCCTTTTTTGTGTGTGTGATGAAGTGCAGTGTTTATTGCACGGAGCCAAGCAAGGAATCCATGCCAGACAACACTTTCTTTGACATATATACCCAGAACTAGAATTGCTAGGTCATACGTGAGAAAACCCTTACTTTTCCTAAAGAGTAAAAGTTCTCAGCTTGCTCTCAAGAACTCCTACAATGGTCTACCATCTCCACAACAAAGCATAAGCATGTTTACATCTCTACCTGAGATTTATAGCCTTATCATTTTTGCCCGTTTATCTCCATTCCCTTTTGCCATTTCTTCTTAGTCTTCAGATCCAGCTTCAGAGCACTTGTGATCTTTTTGACTCTGCCTAAGTCCTGAGACTCGCTCTGCAGTGGTAGACTTCCAGCTCTGCAATTCACATTCCTTTCTCCATGGTCCCTACCCATCCCCTAGTTACACTGATTTTGCCACCACCTTCCTCTGTTTTCTCAATAAATTTTCCACCAGTTCTGTCAGGCCCAGGCTGCCTGTCTGCTAGTTCAGTACAGACTGTCATATCATATCCCTCATTTTTATTCATTCATTCCCCTGTAAGCAAAACGTGGACACTAGCCCATGTCCAAATACCTGCCTAGGCTTCTCTCACATATCATTTCTTCTATGAAGTATTCTTTAACTACCTTATCTAAAGTGGAAATAATCCCTTTCTTCCACAAATCTGTCACATTTTTTTTTTTTTTTACCTCTTTGCTTTGTTAATATTTGTTTATATATCTCTTTTCCTAAGGAGATCCTGAGCTACTTAAGGACGGGACATTTGTCTTATCTTCATTTTCCCCACGTTTAGTAGCTCTCAAAAATTCTTACTTGAATGATTGAATACATGAGCAAAAAATGAATAAATCAAATGTTATTTTGTATCAAGTGCCCTTAAATAATCAAAGTTTGTAATGCCCAATATGTTAGGCACAATTTAAAACTCTTTATTAACATAGAACAGAAAAATGAGATGATTTTGAATTTTAAAAAAAACTATCTTAAAACCGGTTCACAAAGGAGACTGCCTGATTATTTGTCACTTTACTTTTTTCTTAGAAAAGGACGCTTTATTAATTAGCCTCTCTAGTCTGTAACCCTTTTCTATAGTTATCATACTACATATCAGTAATGCTGGGATCTGCTAAAATGAAATATAATTGATAATGAATTCAGCAGCCAATTCTCACATTATTCTCAGATGAATTCCAGTTGACTCAATTCATCCCTTCTTTCCTCACAATCCCTTAGATGATTTTTATTAAATATTAAATAGGAGTTAGGAAGGATTATGATTCTGTACTACTTGTGCAGGAATATATGCTACTCTAGGATTGTGAGTGTGTGTATGTGTGTAAATGCAGAGCTCGGCCATCCCAATTCACTCAAGACCATTCTGGTTTTAGCATTAGAAGTCCTATATCCCTGAATGAATCTCTTTCATTCTGGGCAAATTAGGTTGGTCATCTTAGGTATAAAGCTGCTTCATTTATGTGCAGTATTTTAACCAGGCATTTAAGACTTTCTATAATCTAACATTGACCTTCTTTTCTGTCTTATTTTTAGCAATGCTTCCTGCAGTCTACTTTCTAGAAAAAGTGACCTAGAGCCGGCTCTTTACACATGTACTGTTCTCCTCTCCTGCAATGTTGCAAGTCTAAATCCCTCCTGTTTGTTAAGGGCTAGTTAAAATGCTATTTCTCTCACCACGTGTGCCTTTCTACCCACAGATTCTCCCCACTCTGAATATGGCTTTTGATGCTGATGCATTTTGGTCTTGCATTACAGTGACTTATATGTGTCCTAACGCTTTGTCCCAAAGAAGGAATCGATGTTAACCAGATGACTACAAAACGTAGTTCAGAATCTTCTCATGGTATATAAATTAATCTTGTATATTACTCATTAAGTGTCCATATTTCCTGGTAATTTTTCAATACCAATTATTCTTCCTATTAACCAGTTTTGTTTTCCAGTATCTAATGCACGGCAAATCCTTTCAATAACCATAATTATTGGATTTGTCTTATTTAAGTTCTTCTCTATAACTGAGGGAGAGAAGATGGTACAACAGAATGAGTATATGCACTGAAGCCATTCATACATGAGTTTAAATTATAGTTCTTTCTTTCACCATCTTGGACGAGTCATGTAAACTCACTGAGTTTCAGTTTCTCCATCTTTGAAATGGACACAAAACATCTTCCCTATAGACATACTATACAGCTTAAAGATAATGAGTATCAAGTGTCAACAAACTTTTCAATAAAGGGACAAATAAGCAGTATTTTTGACTTTGTGGCCCATATCGCCTGCCAAAGCTACTCAACAGCCATTGTAGTGTGAAAATACCCCTAGACAATAAGTAAATGAAGGAGGTGGCTATGTTTTAATACAATTTTGTTACAGAAACAATGAGGCAGGTTTGGCTGTTGGCCTGTTTGCCAACTTCTGATGTGTACTAAGCACTAAATAAATGGGAACCAGTACTACCATGAGCTAATCTGTCTTTTCTTACTGAGCATTTTGATTTTGTGGTCTTGATCCAAATTAAGCTCAAACTAACACGATATTTGCCAATAACAGAAGGTTTAGTTTCTGTTTTTTCCGTAATTTCTTCCATACAACTAGTATAGGAAAATTATATGACCCAGTATACTGAATCTATTCCTGGTAAGGATAGAATGCTGAAGATTCAGCTTTTGAGAATTCTGACTCCTGATTCCCCTTTTTCCTATTCAGCTATAGTCACTGATACCCCCAATCTTATAACTTCTATCTTGCCCAGTGTCGAAAATCATCATGATCTAGTCATGAAGCATGTTAAGGACTCTGAGAGAGTCTGGAATTAACCAGCCACCTCAGTGCCCTGGTACGGAAGCCTGGGTACTCTGAGTCTCTCAAGATAACCTTTCTTCCAAATACGTTAATTTCTCCAAAACTCAATGTTTTTGTGTCCTGATTAGCTCTATAGCTTGCCAGAGCTTTACTGATCCCTAAAATCCAGATGGTCTCAATTTTGGCTATAAGTTAGAATCACCTGAAAAGGTTTGAAAAGGGAATTTTTCTTAGACTAGTCTAAAAAAGCAGTGACCATACAAGAATTAGACTTTAGCAAAATGTAAAACTTCTCTTATTAAACAATATCATCAATAAAATGAATTATCAAGATCGAGAGAAAATGTTTCACAAAACATATATCTGACAAAGGACTGGTATCTAGGGTATATAAAAACAAACAAACAAACAAAAACCTCTTACAACTTAATAGTAAAAAGATAAGAACCCAATAAGAGTAGCCAAACAACTTAAAAGTCACTTCACAAAATAAGATATATAAATGGTCAGTGAGTATATGAAAAAGTGGTCAATATCATTTGTCAGTACAATGAGATACCAATATACGTCTGCCAGAATGACTATAATTAAAAAGATTGATCACCAAATTTATTGTGATAATCACTTCATGAGGGATGTAAATCAAATAAGTATGCTGTATACCTTAAACTTATACAGTGCTGTGTCAATTTTATCTCAGTAATACTGGAAGAAAAAGAAAATAAATTTAAGAAAGCATTTTTTCTCTTTGGGGCAAAAAAAAAAAAGATTGATGTTGCCAAATGTTGGTGAAGTTGCGGAGCAAACTAGGATTCTATCATAAATTGTTGGTGGGAATGCAAAATGGTGCAATCACCTAGAAAACAAGTTTAGGCAGTTTCTTGTAAAGTGGAATTAAACTTGCCCTATGGCCTGGTGATTCCCCTCCTACAAAAATGAAAACATACGTTTACAAAAGGACTTGTGAAAGAATGCCCATAGTAGGTTTACTTAATAATAGCTAAAAACTGCAAGCGGCCAAAGTGCCCATTAAAAGAAGAATGGATAAACAAATTGCAGTATATTTATGTAACACTACACTACTACTCAACAATAAGAAAAAATACTATTAGAGACAGTGGCCTAGATAAACCTCAAAAGCATTATGTAAAGTCAAAGAGAACAGTGCCTTACACAAGTAGGTAACATATGATTCCATTTGTGGGAAATTCTCAAAAAGGTGACAATCTGTGATGAGAAAAAAAAAAAATCAGAATAATGGTTGCCTCTGGGGACTAGGGGCAAGGAACTGACTGGGAAAGGGCTTGAGGAAATTTTCTGGAGTCATGGAATATTCTATACCTTGATAGAATTTTGGGTTACAGGGGTTCACGCATTTATTAAAATTCAGCAGTTGGACTCTTAAGATATGTGTATTTCATTGTACGTAAATTTTACATCAGAAGAAAAAAGTTGTAAAACAGTATTGTATTCTTGTTAATGACATGCAAGCTGACATATTCAGGGAAATGTGTGCTAATATCTGCAATGTATGTCCAAATGGACCAATAGAACAGATTACTAGATGGATATTCAGATAGATATTTGATAAAGCAAGTATAGAGAACTTTTCAATGTATAATCCAAATGAAAAATACATAGATGTTCAATGCAGACTTCTTTCAATTTTTGTATGCTTAAAGCTTTTTATAATAAAATGACTCTACCCTGAGATTGTGATTTAATTGGTTTGGGAGTAGGATGTAGATGGTTTTTTTTTTGGTTTATCTTGCTTTGTTTTGAAAAAGCTTTCCAGGTTATTTTAATGGATAGTAGTCAGATTCAAGAACAACTGCACCAACATTTTTCAATTCCACCCCAGGGAATACGGACAATTTCCTCCATATATTCACTCAGAGATTAGATTTCTTCTCTAAATTTGACAAATTTTTTGCTAACATAAATTTGTCACCCTGCTGACTGTGAGTCTTACCATGGCATGTGGACCCTACCACCCTGCCTCATCCAGATGATTACAGCCCTTACTTACTGGCTCTGGTATGAATCAAACCCAGAGGAACCAAGCCCACTGATTCCTCCTTAGGAACCAGCAACATTACTGAAATGCTCCCATCTGTTTTTTTTTTTTTTTTTTAATTCCCATCATAGCTTCTCTTCTTCAGCTTGTTGCACTGACATTCCAGTATGCCTGAGAGTTCTGCTTCAGTTACAGAAGACAAAATTAAGACATCAGGTCATAAGATTAGATGAGACTACATTATAGGTTATGTGTTATTGGACCGTTGTTCCTCAAAGAAGGTACATTTTTTATCTGATGAAAGATGAAAAATGATCACCTTTCCTTACCATCATCATCAAGACAGGTTTTTGGTTAATATGTTATATATTATTCGAGATACATGCAAACATGTTTCATTATGTGGCGTGGAAGGCAAAGCAAAAGACCCTCAACTAATTGTTTGTTGATAAAAGCTGAGTAATAATCCTCTGTTAAAAAACAAACAAATAAAAGAAGGACACGTATTTATCAGAAAAGATATATGCACTCCTGTGCTAAATTGGTTTCTCCTCCCAAACTTGACCGGCAGCTCTTTCGGCGCAGGGCTCATGTTCTACCTGCTTTTGATTTTACCATTGCCAACACAGCCCTGGCACGTGGGAGGTTCTCAGTCAGTTATTGAGGTCAATGTGAAAATAATTCACCAGAAATTCCTGTGTTCTTGCAACATGATTAACTTGCATTCATCTGTGTGCCTGTAAATATTCTATAATCCTAAATTTAACTCACACAGTCAGTTGGTATGACAGCTACCAATATTGCTCTTTACAATTAAGAAAACTGGGGCTTATAAGGTAAAATAACTTGCCAACCCAGAAAGTGGCAAAGTTGGTACTCTAGCCCAGGTCTACTTCCAAAGACCATGTTCTTTCCATGTCATCATTCTACTTTCCACAGAGCTCAACAGAAACAAGAAACTATGACCCTATCCTCCCCAGTACCAATGAGGCTTCCTTCTCTTCTATCAAAAGCTTGAACAGGGCTCATTACCACCATTGTAGAGTACATAATGTCTCCAATACAACTTTTTCTCTTTTTTATTGGTCTACCAAGCAAAGCCCAGGCACTCCCCTTTACCTTCTTCTTTACATCATCAGATGATGCTGAGGTTTGAGTGGAGGGAATCTGTCACAGGTGTTGCTCATCATTTTCCTTCACAAGAAGGATCTGTGCAAGGTGCACTGCTGGGTTGTATAAATCACGCACCCACTATGGCTGCCACTTTCGGTCTGATGAGGGAGAGAGAAATAAACTGCTGGCAAACCATCAGGACTGATGGCCTTTTTTCTCTGACATGTCAGCCTGCTTGTACTGTCAATGGTCACGGCATCATTTATCTTTGTTACCAGCACCCTGGTTTAAGCAAGAATCAGGTACAGCAAAGGGACTTTGCCGGGTGAATTACTTCAGAAGGCTGTAAACACTTTCTTGAGACCATTTATGTATTTTACTGTGTTGCTTGCAGGTTCTCTTATTCAATCCTGTTGTTACAGGAGTGGGGGTCACACCAAGCTTGCAGCTTTCCTAGAAGTTGGTGTATATCAACAATCAGAGTTTGCAAATACATGTGGTGACTAGTAGCCTAGTAGGATTTTTCCATATATGAAAGGTCAAATCATAACCTTAGGGAAAAAAGGGGGGGGATGCACAGAGCTCTTGCTCACAATCCTTTCTCTCTTCCCCCCACATCTCTTCCCTGCTTCTCTCTCTCTGTCTCCCTCCTTCAAGTAAGAGGAGGGGATTCTGGTGGAAAGGACTACAATTATAGAGTATAAACTTGGAATTTGTAATCTTCATCTGATGTGATCGGTAAAGTCTTATATTGGGTTCTTCTAGTAGCCAACATTGAAACTAGATATTTATTTAGGAAGTGATCCCAAGCCAGAGAAGCTAGACAAGGAAGGGAAGGGAAGCAATAAAGGTGCATTAATAAGCAGGTCACCTTAGGAGGTTGGGGTTACCATGTACATACTGCTGTTTATAAAACAGATAACCAACGAGGAGCCAACTAATAGCACCAGCTTCCCTTGGAGCAAGTGGAGCACATGCCCATGGCCAGAGAGAGCCCTTGGGGAAAGAGATGTAGTGCTTGCAGTAAGAAGTTTTCATCACACATAGCAAAGATGAGGGATGCAGAATATATGGGCACACCACCAGCAGCACCTACTACAGATAAATACCACTCCAAGGGGGACAAAAAGGGTGGCAAAGAAAAAAAAAATCATTTTAAGTAAAGAAAACCAAATAGTGCACACTTAATTCTTTTGTTCGAATAGATTTGTAAAATTTTAATAGGCTTTCTAAAGCCATTGTAAATTATTATATATAGGGCAGAGAAGAAACATGAAAGTGTTGGTTTATTCAGAGTCTGCTTCTTATTTATAAAGAAAAGGTGATAATTAGGCACAAGCATGTTCTGGCCTAAAAGAAAAGAAAAGAAAGAAAATCCTGTCAAATTAATATCTGGGTTTCCCTGCCAAAGGTATTAAACTTTCTACAAGTAGAATTGTGTTATCATAATATTACTTTGATTTCCACTACAATATATTTCTCATTCACATCAGTATGGACAAGAAGAAATGATCAGTTGGGATTTTCAGTTTATAAAATAATTATGGTCCCAAGTTTCTGATTAAATCTTTAATATTTCTCATAGTTAGCTCTCTAAAGACTTCCCTTTACTCATCAATATTTTTTCTTTTTTTAAATCAGTAATTTCCTTTTATGAAGACACTGAAGAGTTATTAAGTATGTGCTTTATGCAAAGCTATTGGATATAACAATCAGGATTCAAAAATGTCTAGAAACAGAAAATCAAACTAAAACACACAAGATTTAATTTATCAAGGATTACTGCAACATCTTGCATTTAGGCTGTAGAACATTAATAGCACTGATAGAAAGTAGAAGGTGACATGATTTATGCAGCTGTTTTCACCTAAGAGAGCACAGGAGAGTCACTGGGCTCAGCTTCCTCCTCTCTGTATAAAACCATCACTATCTACCTTGCCCAGTTGTAAGGTTTAGATATGATGTATATACCTGACACATAGTAGGGAATTTAAAATGTTGTATTGGCTCATTCATTCAACATATATTTATTGAGTATTTACTACATGAGAGGCACTGGGCTGGGCACTAAGAATGGATATAGTTTGTCTTCTCAAAGCCTAGAGTTGAGTGAGAAATTTGACAGAGACATCGATAAAGTTGGGATGCTATAGAATATCAAAGAAAATCAGAAGAAGATATCCAGCCTGAAGTTGGGAAATGGACTGTCCTCAAGAAGGATGCCCAATGAATGTGGCATCTAAGAAGAAACCTAAAGAATGTGTAGGAGTCAGCCAGGTTCATAAGTGGTACAGGACAGAGCATTGCTTGGGAGAGAGAAAGGTTGTTCCAGGAAGAAGAGTGAGCCTCTAGTGAGAGTTAGAGGTAAGGGGAGCCTTTTACAGAGATACAATGGCTAGATCATGTAGTGCAGACTAGGGATGGGACAGGTTGAGTAGGCAAGGAGGACAAAGGAGAGACAAAGCTAGGTGCAAAACATGGGTCAGGTCTTTCAGGAGGTTCTAGATCATGTTGAGGCATGTATATATCATAAAAGACCCATGAGGAACAATTTAAACAACTGAATTGGAAAGTTGCATCATCAGCTTGAAAGGAAAGCCAAGAAGAGTCAGGAATGTCAACCATGAGCCTGCTATACTGATCAAGCTGAGCGACAATCGTGACTTTGAAGAGTGGTAGAGGGCTAGAAACATGTTGAAGGATTATAGGATATATATTTGATAGGGATTTATGGTAGGTTTAAAGGGGAAGACAGGACGAAGTTGGAGTCAAAGCTGATACCGAAATTTCTACCTTGAGCAGCTGATACACACTGTTCATAATTATTAAGAAATGTCATAAGAAAAAGACTGAGACTTTAACTGGTTACAAAGAAATAGTAGTTAGAGGTAGCAGGCTTGGCAGGCAATCTGCAAGAGTAGTTAAGAACATATTTGGGGGTTCCTGCAGTCAAACTTACTGAGTTCAATCTATTCTTCCTGGAGAATCTATTTCCTAGCCATGTCCAACCCAGCTTCTGCACCGCTCAGGAATCTGTCATCCCCATACCCCCATAAGCTCAAAGGTAGAGCATCAACTGCTATGATGCCATGAAGCCCCCTCTTCTAACACTTTAGGTATCTCAGCCTCCCAGGAGTGAAGGCCAGTTCCCTCTTCTTCAGCAGGGTGTCAACATCAGCATGCCTGCATTCAGGAGCCCAGCAACTCTGGTATCCAGGTCCAAGCAGACAAGAGCCCTGAGACTCTCACTCTCCCACCACTCTGGGACACAAGGGGAGCACCCTGCCAGGAGGTGAGGGATCTGGCTCTCCCCAAGTCTGCCACGTAATACACCCAGAAGTACAAGGGATTTCACAACCTGTGGGTTAACTGGATCAACCAGAGAAAGGGAGACAAGAAGGAGCCATCAAGTAAACCCCCTTCCTTTTCTCCCCTTCCAGGCATTGTGGACCCATGAGTTCTTTCGGAAAGCTATTCAGCAGGCTACTGTTTTTTCAAGCTGTGGTCAGCCTGGCATTGCACGACCTTACATTTTCTTCTCTTGCTTCACCACCCTCTGTACCATTCTTGTTGCCCTAGGTTTGCATGTTGAACAAAAGCCTTAGCTTGTAAGCATTCCCTTATTTGGTAGAGAACCCAAACTAACATACTGTGTGATCTTGGACAAAACATTTAATCTTTCTGGATCTCTGTTTATTGATCTATAAAATGGAGACAATAGAATCTATACCACAGAGTTTGGGGGCTAATACATGTAAAGCACTTAGAACATTTTGTAGCTCATGGCAAGTACTTATTAACATTAGCTATTTTTATTGCCTGCATAGTGTGAATATGGCAAATGACAGATCTGTAACCATGATATGATACTAATGGATCAAACTGTTTTAGCTCAAAATTGATCTCATAATCCTTCTGTGATGATGGTTCTCAAATGGTTTCAGTTCCTCACTATCTTCACAATAAAATACAAACCCTCTGGTGTGATATTAATTATAGTCTGGTAACAATTTAGTTCTCCAGTCTCATGTTACAGATCTCCTTTATAGATGTGAAGTTCATTCCCTGAAACACCATAATTATAATAGTAATAATAATTACAATTCATATGTATAAAGTTCTTCTTATAAGTCAAGGAAAGCACTATTCTAAATATTTAATGTGTAATAATCTTTTCTGCTCAAATTCATGGAAAGGCATTTATATAGAGTACAAGCAAGAGTCCTCACAAGACCCCAAAGCCCAGCATGAACCAGACTGCCTCTGACCCCCCTCTGCTGATTTCCTCTTGTTCATTCTCTCTCAGGCACTCTGGCCCACATGTCACTCCTCAGACACTGTGGGCACTACCTCAGGAGGGGCCTGGGCTCTAGTGACCCCCGTGCCGGGTGTGCCCTCAGCCAGATCTCCACATGGCCAACCATTCGCCCCTTCCAAATCTTCCCTCCAACCTCACCTTCTCAGTGGGGCTCTCCCACTCCATTTAATTTGCAATCCCCCTTCCCTACCGCCTATGCTGCTGTGCTGATACCCGTCCTGTCCTCTTTCTTTATTTTGGTAGTATGCATTTCTTCTAGCATTATATGTAATTAACTCACTGACAATCTTACTGTTTACTGTCTGTCTTTCCCTGGCAGACAGTAACCTCCACAAAGTAAGGAGTGTTGTTTTGTTCAATTAGGTTTCTCAAATGCCTCAACCAATACTGGTACCCAGTAGGTTCTCAGTAGTATGCATTGAATGAAATAATGCATTAATCCTCACATCCCTGTAAGGTAAGTGACTACTATCTCTACTTTATGAATATGGAAACTGTGTGTTCTGTAGCTAGCCCTTAGTTGCATAGCTCACCTGTAGTGGAGCCAGGATTCAAACCCTAGCAGTCTGGCTTTGGAAGTTGTGTTCTTCAATTCTACATTACGCTGCATTACGATGTGTGTGTGTGTATATGTGTGTCTATATACACACACGCACACATATGCATACATACAATGTACATATATATAGGCATTACATGATATGTCTTTTTAAGATTTATTAATTAAACTATTACTAATTAAAAATGTAAATATTCTCTTTGTGATAGAATCATTTCAGAGTGATAATCCAAAGATCAGCTTGTAATTAAAATATATCAGACAAAGTAGTCCTGGCCAGTACATATTAACGAAGTAAAGTGACAATTCCAAGGCATATACTCCCTCTGCTGGGTCTGAAAGAGGAATAGAATGGAAACGATGAGCTGGGATTACCCAGATCAATTAAAGAAACAGGAAGAAATGAATGCCCAATTTTCCAAGAAGGCATCACCCACATGTAGTTGCTACTCTATAAATCGATTGATTAACCGATATTGAATATCAAGCCACTCAGCTTGAGCTGCGGAAGACAAGATTGGTGGTAAGATTTTATTTATTTTGTTAAGAAGTGTAATTGACCCACAGCACTATGTTAGTTCCAGGTGCACAACAGAGTGGTTTGATATTTCTATCCATGACAAAAAGATCACCACATGGCATGCCTTTTTCCGTGCTCTGTCACATTCTGGTTCTTTCACTAGATTTTAGTTACCATGCCTCTTTTATTAATGTACCACTACAGAACCTAGCACAGTGACCTACTAGGTTCTGGAGGGTAGATATTCAATGTTTGTTGAACTGAATAGCAAGTGACAGCTCAGAAAATCTGACATAGTAGAAAGAAAACAGGCTTTGTAACCAGTCAGATGTGAGTCAAAGTCATATTATAGATATTGACTAGTTATATGCTATTCAAAACATTAACTAAACCTCTCTGAGACTCGCTTCCCTCACCTAGACCATGGGACTGATACTACTTCCTGTGAAGCACTAGGCATGTAAGACAGGGTTAATGTCTTGCGTTAATTTTCAAGTAATTAGAATACATTTTGTTCCATTTGTCCCTAGGTTCTAAAGCAGGGGCTGGGAAACTTTTTCCTATAAAGGATGTAGAGCAACCATTTTAGTCTTTGCGGACCATATGATCTCTGTTGCAACTATTCATTCTGCAGTTGTAGTGTGAAAGCAGCCATGGACCACACATAAATGAATGGCAATGGCTTTGCTCTAGTAAGACTTTTACAAAAATGGTACAGGTTGGATTTGGCCCATGGGTCATAATTTGCCAACCCCTGTCCCGAAGCATAACACTTGGGATCATCAGCTGAAAGAAATTCTAATATAAAGTCACTACATTAAATATTTCTATTTTATTTTTCTGTCATTTGTCCCTGGACACTGATTACTTGATTTTTCATTATAAATGCTAACAATAGAATCAGAGCAATCGTAATCATATTTACAAAAATATCTGCATATTCAAAATGTGCGTCCATTTTAGTCTTTATGTGCCAGATGCTAGGCATCATTTCACAATGTTGACCAGTATGATCAGGAAGGTTAACAGCCAGTTATTTTAAGACAGCCTCAAGTGGGCAAGGTGATGGCTTTTGTAAGTGAACTAGGCTGCCCTGCCTTTCCAGCTCTTGTTCCTGTGTGCTGCTACCTTCTTGCCTTATACAGACCCTGAATTTGGAGTCTGTTTCCAATACCTCTCCTCCATCCTTACCCATTCAAGACCATCTTCCCAACATCCTTGGCTGACATTGGCTTCACTGTTTCTCTAGTTTTTGAGTCCAGGACATCCCAAGGCCTTCTTCATAAATATCTTTCCCTGCTGCCCAGCATATTTTATCATTAGCGAACTGGACACCGCCTCTCTTGGACAGAGAATCCCTCTTCGATCCCTATCCTTGAGAGTAATTAAACTCCTTAGCCCTGCATATAAGGCTCTATGGGATTTAGCTGTAGTCATATCCTTACAACTTAGCACAGTATATTGCTTCACAACTCCAAGATAAATAGGAACTTCACATACCTCGTTTCTCTGCCTTTACATATGCTGTTGCCTCTTCCTGTGATGCCATTTTCTCCTTTGGATATTGGACAAAATTCTACTAATCTGCTAATTCTACTGGCATAGGCTTTAACCTTCCCATAAAAGTCCTTCTCCCCCAACCAATATCACCTCTGCACCTTGCACATATATCTATTATTGTATATTATACCTTTGCCTGTAATACACTGTGTACAATTGTGTTTCCTTTGCTAGACTGATTAAAGGCAAGGAGTGAATCTTATCCAGGTGTGCATCCTGAAAGACTGAATATACAAATGGACGATAACCAGACCTCTGACCCATGGCATCTGCAGCAACTGGCCCCGAACAGTCAACTTCCTTTATCTTTGCTTTGAACTCAGGACCAATCAGAGAAAGCCAAAACACGCTCCCCAAATCAATCACATAAGCTGCCCCACTTCCAGTTAGCTTGTCTTTAGCTTCCCCATCCCAATAGCCTCCAATCAGAGCAGACCTGAAGGTTATTTTTTTTTAATTAAAAGTTTTCCCACTCCTTGCCTGACTTTGGTTTTCTGCCAAACACAACTGATGAA
This sequence comes from Delphinus delphis, assembly GCF_949987515.2. Lineage (NCBI taxonomy): Eukaryota > Metazoa > Chordata > Mammalia > Artiodactyla > Delphinidae > Delphinus > Delphinus delphis. The sequence continues at coordinate 52,681,801 of NC_082690.1, read as the reverse complement.
AGCTGACTCTTTTGCTCTAGAAAGTTCTGAATAAATAGGCAACTAAGCAAGCACTGCTTGTTCAAACTTAGGTAGTTCTAATGGATTTCCACAGCACCCAGCACCAAGTATTGCTACTGCTGAATGGCCGTGTTTGGTCTGTCTACCCTGAGCGGGGTAGTGTCAGGAGGGGCAGCCTGGTGAAGTCTGGAAGAACTCCACGGGGGATCCCCTACCTAAAACTTACAGTGTACCTAACTAAGGGGACCAACCAGATCACAGGTCCAGTGGGATGCCTAATGAGCTAAACAGAAGTGGGCCCAGGGAACTGGATACATAGAATAATATGAAGCAAGAAGCATAAAGAAGAGAGCAGGGAAATTATTGGGCAAAATCCTAAAGACCCCCGTGTTTATGTTCCTATCACCTGCCCCTCTGATGTACAAGGATGTGTCAATTTACACAAAGAGCCTAGAGTGGGGCAGACTCCAAGTTTTTTAGATAAAATAAAATGATAGATAACTCTCAAACATTGAAAGGATATGCAAATCTGTGCTCAGACTCATCTGGCTCCCTTTCCCTTTACTCCGTAAAACAAAGCAATTCCACTTTAAATCTTCTGGAATATGTTTTGTAAGACAATACCAAGGAAGCTTAATCTATTTTACACATGGGAGGGCAACGGAGAAGGCTTATGGCGGCTGAGGGATGAGGTGTGTCTCCAGAAGCCGTAGACCCAGCTGGCAGTGCACGCCACTACACGTCTCATACCTGAAATTAATCCCACAGCAGTGGAAAAGCTTAGTCATGCAGGCTGCACATCTTGCTGAAAGCAAGATCAACAAACTCAAAACATGTGCAGGGTGTTGCCTTTGAAGCTCCAGGATTATTTTCAAACAAAGCCATAATAATGGTCTCGCTCATTTATTACAATAAAGGACCTTAATATGTTCCCTCATTTCTAGGGTTTAATTAAATATCAATTCTAGATCCGCCTTGGCTTTTGATGGGGTTACGTCCTGATAAACCTATTGTAAGCTGGAAATACCATAAGTTGAAAATGCATTTAATGCACCTAGCCTACCAAACATCATAGTTCAGAGTCGCTTGCCTTAAACAGGCTCAGAACAGTTACATTAGCCTACAGGTGGGCAAAATCATCTAACACAAAGCTTGTTTTATAATAAAGTGTTGAATATTTCATGTAATTTATTGAATTCTCCACTGGAAGTGAAAAACAGAATTGTTCATGGGTACAGAATGGTTGTGAGTGTATCTGTCATTTACCCTCGTGAATTTATTCCCGTGGCTGACTAGGACCTGAGGCTGCCTCTGCCACTGCCCAGAATGACAAGAGTATTACAGAGCATATTGCTAGCCTGGGAAAAGACCAAAATTCAAAGTACACTTTCTACTGAATGCATAATGCTTTCACACCATTGTGAAGTCGCAACATTTTAAGTTGAACAACTGCCAGTCAGGGACAGTCTGTATATCTGTTTTAGCAGTGTATCATACTAGTTTAGGGAATGAGCTGTGGGAGCCAGGAAACCTGAGTTCAAATCCTTGTTCTTACCCTAAGATAAAGGGCAAGTTACTTAACCCAGCAAGTCTTCAGGTTCCTAATCTGTATAATGGTATATTAATATGCATCTTTGGGGGACTACTCTCAGGATAAAATTAGATAACGTGTAAAAAATATTCAGTGTAGAACTTAAGTAATAGCTATTTTTATTTAATCACTATATATACTATGCATGCATGTCTATACATATATAGGTATGTTCATGTATATTAGGTATCCATTCTCTATACCTTAATGCTCATAATATTAGGTTTCTTCAAATTTGTCTCAAGATGTTCAAGAATCCTGAAGGGTGCCTACACAGCGTATATAACCTATAAAATGTAGTAACTTGAACTATTACTGTGTGTCCGGCAATACATTTTAAAACCATGAAGCTATTAAGCAATAGGATGTTGAATGGGTAGCTGGGCCAACTTATTAGCAAAGTAGCTCAGCCCTGTACATTAGCCTTACAGCTCAAACAATTCATATTTCTGACTCAGGGAAATGAAATCTATTACTGTATCTATAGGGTTGCTATCAAATACTCAAGCCTGTGGTTATTGGATGCATGGACAGCATTGATCCACTATCTATTTGATGTAGCATGCATGCTCACCTTCTCTTCCCTTTCCCTGAGAGCTACTTCAGATGTCACCCCTGCCATGGACACTTTTCTTCATTCACCGTGTTATCATAGCCCCAGTTGTCCCTATGCAGTAGGATGAAGTGTAGACTATTGTATTTTGTTCATTATACCCTCTCATCTAACAGACCGTGTGTTGAGCATAAGGGATCGTGCTTTATGTGTCTTTTTAGCAATAACACTTAGCACAGTGAGAGCCCCTCATTTTATTCATTTATTCAGCAAGTTGATTTGCCAAAAGCTCATTAAATATCTGCAACGTGACAGGTGATATGCTAGGCATCAGGGTTTCACCAGTGAATAAGGATGTTGTGGACCTGCATCCTCCCCATCTAGCCAGGAAGACAAGCCCTGCACAGGTAAGTGCAGGCATGATGAGTGGTAGTGGAGAGAAGTCTGCAGCTGAAGGGAAGGAAAGGCTGATGATGCTAGGTGATGTCAGGAATGAGCGCTCCACATAGGAGGAAGGGCACTGGCGGAAGCCAAAGCCTGAATCAGTATGGTCTGGGCCATGGACTGAGCTCCTATAGGGCTGGGGTTTGGAAAACCAGGGAATAGAACTGAAGAGGTGGAAGGTGTCCAGGTTTTTCAGGGCCTTATAGGTTATTTTATGTACTTTTAAGTGTTGTGAGAAGACACCAAATGGTTTCTAGCAGAGGTGTGACATGATCCCATTTGTAGTTGGAAAGGATGCCTGGGTGTTGATGGATTGGACCTGAGGAAAAAGCGTTTGTTGGGATGCCAGTGAGGAAACCCACTAAATAATCCAGCGAGATGTAATGGTGGCTCAAATCAGGGGTGTGTCAGACGGGATCCAGAGCAGCAGACAGGTTAGAGAGATAATTAAGGGACAAAATGAACAGACTTTTGCATTCATTGGACATGGTGAGGGTGTGAGATGTAGGAAGGAGTAAAGGATGAGACTTGGCTTGTAATTTGAGGAATTCCACACCTGATGCCAGAATTATTTCTTAGGCCCACGTCAGATCTTGGCATTTCTATGACTACAACTCTGCAGTGGCTTTCCTTTGCTTCAGGGATAAAGTCCAGCTCCTTAGCACAGAAGGTGGCCGTAATCTAGACCCAACCTCTGCCCTGCACTTTTCGCCCTTTTTAATTCACTGATGTCAAGTTCTGTGATGTTCTTCAAACAGGCCATACTACTTCCTTTGCCTTGTGTACCTTCCTATGCTTTTCTCTCCCTTTCCTAGATTTACATATACATATGTGTATATATATATATCACACATTTATATATATACATACATATACATATATTCTTGAAAATTCCAAAAATTCTTCAAATCTGGTATCATGGTTGTAAAGCTTAGAAAAGCCTTCTGCTAGATTAGTCCCTTCTCTCTGTTCCCTTTTCACATTAAGTTTATTTTTATGGTCATGACATTGGAATATTCTGGTTGTTGCTGTTGTTGTTTATATACTTATAGGATAAATACTTCAATATTAACCTCAGCAGAACTGTAAGATATTTTATTTCCTCCACGCCTGGATGAAAATAGATGTTAACATTTAGAACACGGAAACAAGAAAATTGTGTGGTATTTTTTCCTTTTAGTTTAGAGAACCCAACTTTAAGAATAAAGTGAAAAAACAGAGAGTTTTCCTTGCAAAATCTGAAGTAATTAACCTTAGAAACAGAAAGAAGGGAAAAGAAAATAAAATGGAACTGTGTTGAGCACTGGCGACTATACTAGATCTCATCATTCAAATTGTCTCATTTTATCTTTGGAACGATCCTGGGAGATGAGTGCCAGTAGTTCCATTCAATACCCAAACTCTACCTCTTGGAAACTCTAGGGATACATCTAGGAACCTTCAGAGTGGTACTCACGGAAAACTAAAAGACATTGATCATTGTTCCCCCCAGAGCAGGCCCCAAATGACTTCTTGTTTTATATTCTACATTATAGGGAATGACATCATTAAGCTGGAACTCGATTTATTCTGGGTGAAGGGGAAATCTTGTCAGAGATAAATTAGATTGCTGTTCTGTCACAATAAAGGTTTCATCTTTCATTGTAAAGACTCCAAATTCTTCCCAAAGCATCAGGGAAATGCACACAGTAATAACATACAAAACAACAAGAAGAAGAATTCATGGGATTCTTTCCATACAAGAGACAAATACTTCTTTGACACCAGTTCTCAATGGCCCTCGCTTGCACAGTGATGAATCCCAAACCTCCTTAGAGTATTATTTATGCATAATGTCTTATATTTTTGTTCGCTTTTTGGACCTGGGGAAGTAGAACACTGTGATAGAAAATACATGGATATCAAATCTGACTTCTTTTACCTGCCACTTCTGGAAAGTGACCTAACCTCAGGCACCCATTTTTTTCATCGACATTAGAAATGATAATACCAATAGGACAGTAAGTAGGATTGAGAAACTTAGATGAGTTTAGAAATATAAAAGTCTAGCATAATGCACGGCATGTAACAAATTTTTGTAATTTTATGCTGGAATATTTGGAGTTTGGATTTTAAAAGGACAAACTCTCTAGAAGAACACATATAACTAAATTTCTTTTTAAAGACAATGTGCTAATTCACACTACACTTTGGAGGCACTGGCTGCTAAACTGTGGCTTCAACCTTTCACAGAACTCGCTGAATTTGTGGGGAAATACCATGAGCAACAGAGATCATATCAACAGTCAATGATTTTTTGTGCTGTGGACAATCTAGCTCAGTTTAGCCCAAATTCTATTTTTTTTTTCTTTTCTTTTCCCCCTATGTACGCTTTTACGGAAAATTAGTAGCTGGAGAATACGACCAAAAAATAAATTTAGGTATAAATGCTCTACAGTGATACACTCTTTATTTAAAGAAATTAAAAGTGCCCAAGTATAATTATATGACATTTATATACTTTCACATGAGAATTTTGTATGGAAACATTAAAGGAACACAGCAATTGACCCTCTCAAGAACAAAAGTAAAGGACAATGGCCTTCAGGGTTAGTGTGACCTTAATGCCAAATTGTTAGCCTCCGTTTGTTCTTTGGAGTTTTTTGGTTTTTTTTTTTTTTTTTTTTTGTAGTCGGTTGCAAGCTGAATTATCTCAATGCTGATGACTTTCAAATTTATCATTTCAATCAAACATCTTTCCTTGAATTTCAGACTCATTCCTGTTTTCTTCAGAATTCCTCTGGGTGTCACAAAGCATTACCAAAAGTTGAACTTGACACTTTGCTCCTAGAGCCTCCTTCATTTGTATGTCATTTAAAGTTACGACAAATAAATAAATAAATAAATAAATCGATAGATAAATAAATAATAAAGTTACCACCAAACTGTACCCTGTTACTGACACTTTATTTCCTTCTCACCAACCATCCACATCCAATTACTACTCCAACTCAGTTGGCTCCTCTTCCTCAATATTCACAGTGGATCCACTGCCCTCCAAAACCACTACAGCTATAATAGTCTGCCCCCTCCCCCGCCCACCTCTACGGATGGAACAGTCTCCAACTGACTTCTCAATTCGCTCCATCCCATTCTTCACCTTTCAGCCAGTGATCTTTCTAGAGAGTAAATGCAAATCTGTCCATATCATCCCATCTTTAAATCCCTTCTAGATGTTCAGAATTTAAACTTTTTTAAACTCCTCAATGTGGATACATAAGTGTGATGATAACATTTTCAATCTCATCCTCTCTCCCACCATCACAGCCATTTCCTCGCCAGATTAACTCTCATATGCCAGCCTTTCCACACTGTTCCTTCTGCCTGAAACGCTCTTTGCAAGCCCCATTAACATTCACATTTCAACTTAAAGATTACTTTCTAAGGGACGTTTCCTCTGCTGTACCCTACCCTCAAATCCCATCTTGTGATTCTCCTTCTTGTGTTGTGTAGTTTCATAGAAACCATGTATTTCTCATAACATCAATTCATAACTTTTTAGTTTTAATTGTGTATCTCTACTAGAGTGCAAATTCTGTGAAGGCAAGGGAATGCATATTATGTTTCTTTCAGGGCCTAACACATTATCTGGAGTACAAAGTATGCTCACTGTGTTAACTGTACAAATGTGTATGCAGTCTGAAATCTAGTCTTCTACTTTGCTGAAAATATTGAAGTGCTCAGAAGAAAATTTCCACCTGCTCTAGCGCCGTCTCTAAAAGCTACATGAATCTCTGCTCTCACACTCAGCCTATCCTTAATTGAGCATGCGGCATTCACTTAAGAACTTGCCCGTGTTTTCTTCTCTCTTTCTCTTTTACTATTTATTTTACCTGTCTATTGGATCATTCCCAAGGCAAATAAATGTTATTTCTCTCACCTCCAAACAAGTAAACAAAAAACCTTCTTCCCGTGATTACACTTACTACTCTACTTATTGGAACATTACTCACCTTTTATTTAAACAAAATTCTTTGAAGGAGTTGCCTCTACTGGTTATCTCTAATAGCCATTTTTATTTCCTAAGTAATAGTCTCCAATCAGATTTTCATCCCTGTCAATTCACTGAATTTCAAGGTCATGGATGGCTTCCATGTTGCTAAAATCAATGGTTAATTCTGAGTCCTCTTAGTCTACCTAGCCCAGTATTTGGAACATTTGATCATTCCCTCCTCCTTGAGTGACTTTTATTTCTAGTTGTCTTACTACCCTTGTGACTACTCATTCTTAGTCCCTTTGTTGATTCTTCTGCATCTTCCTGAACTCTAAATAAAAGTTGGTATGCTTCACAGCTCACTCCTCAGACCTGTCCACAAAGTTTTAAAGTATTTTATGTCAATAATTTCCAAAGTGATATTTTCAATCTTAGCCTCTTTTCTGAAAAGTAGTGTAGCCACTACTGACTTAATATTTTCAATGCAATAGCTAAAAGTCAATCAGAACAAGTCCAAACCAGAACTTCCAGTCTCTACAAACATTCCACACATAATCTTCTCCATCTCAGGTAATGGAAAATCCATCCCTCCAGGTGATCAGTTCAAAAACTTTGGAGTCATCCTTAAGGTCTCTCCCTCCAGAGAGCAGAAATGCTTTTGACTCTACCCTCAGAAATATATCCAGAATCTTACCGCTTCTCTCTGCTTCCACTTCTAGCATCCTTGTTTGAACCATCAGCAGCTCTTACTTGGATTATTGCATTACATTCCTAACTGATCTCCCTGCTTCTGTCTTTGTCCTGATACAATGTATTCTTCACACAGCAACCAGAATAATTTAAAATGTTGAGTTAGGGCTCATCACTTTGACCAAAATAAAAGTCCAATGTCTTACCATAACCTTCAAGGTCATAGTATCTGGTCCTTGGTTACCTCTGACCTCATCACCTTTTACTTTCCCCCTCTCTCACTCTGCTTTAGGCACACTGGCCTCCTTGCTGCTTACACATGACACGCACACTCTTGCCTCAGAGTCCTTGCATAGGCTGTTCCCTCTGCTTGGAACACTTTTCCCCCAGATATCTACCTATCTTCTACTTTCACCTCCTTCAAGTTTTTGCTCAAACGCCCTCTCAGTAAGGTTAACACTGACTAGACATTTTGTAATTTCACTCCTTTCCTGACACTCTCAATTCCCCTTACCCAGCTCAATTTTTTGCAATCTCAATAGCACTTATTACCTTCTAACATAGAGTATAACTAAATATTCAAATTTCTCCTCCTCCCATGAGAACATAAGTCCCTTGAAGAAAGTTATTTTTGTCTGTTCGGTTCACTAATGGATTCATTCCTGTACCTAGAGTAATTTCTGACACGTAATGGGTTCTCAATAAACTTTTATGGAATAAATATCCATGTCTTTCACAATAAAAATCCTCTCTTTATTGAATTAAGACTAAGGTGTCTAAAAAATAGTGATCCTGGTCACTTTTTGAGAACCTGGGCCATACCAAGTACTTTTCACATAAATGAAATAAATAGACTGATGTCACTTCGAAGCTAAAACTGCACTTAGCTCTGGTTGAGCTAACTTCACTTAGATCTGCACTTAGCTCAAGGCCCATTCATTTGCCATATGGGGGAAATGAGCCTGCCTCTCAAACAAACTTACAGTCTTAACTGTAAAAGTGATCTTTCTCCATAGAGAATATTTTGGAAATTTGAAGTATAAAAAGAAAAAAATACTCATAATTCCATAACCCAGAAATTAGCACTGGTAAGATGGATGTATTTACCTCTAGAAATTTTTTCTTATACACACGCATATATGTGCAAATATCTAAATGTATAATCATATAGTATGTATAATCTTATTATTTAATTATTTAAAATTAATTCTAGGCACCTCCCTGATGGTCCAGTGGTTAAGAATCACCTTCCAATGCAGGGAACGAGGGCTCGATCCCTGGTTGGGGAACTAAGATCCCACATGCCGCAGGGCAAATAAGCCTGTGCACCACAGCTACTGAGCTCACGTGCCTCAACGAGAGAACCCACGTGCTTCAAACTACAGAGCCCACCTGCCCCGGAGCCTGTGTGCCACAACTAGAGAAGAGAAAACCAGCACAGCACAGCTAGAGAGAAGCCCGCACATCACAACGAAGAGCTGTGTGTCACAACCAAGACCCGATGTACCCAAAAAAATATAAAGAAAAAAACATTAATTCTAATCAATACAACTAACATATGCATTACATTTTCATACAAATTAGGAAAATACAATAAAAACAAAGTTTCTCTTGACCAGTGGCATGATCACTTTGCTATGTTCAAGTCTGTTTATTGCATGTTTCAGAATGCACCCTGTTAGTATACCTGTTTATACAGCATATGGAAAGAAATCTTCCCCGTTTTAATAATGCAGAATTATACTCAAATTCTGTCTCATTTGTAAATGTGGAACATTCAATCAACTAGACGAACACCATCCATTTTGGTAGAGTTATGGCTAGCGAGATGCCCCTGGCTATTTAGCTATTTGTCAGATTTGAAGTTTGTTATTATCTAGAAAGCAGGCAACTCTGGTCACTTGCCACTCTACTAGCCTTATTTAGAGCAACTCTACACACTGGAGGAAAGTAATTGCTTGGGACAATTATCTAGCCAGCCTTCACACCTGCTCCCTCATAACAACCAACCGACAAACCAAACTCAGCAACAAATAAATAGGAACAAACCCACTTTTCTCCTGAAAATATAAACCATTGTTTCTTAAGTATCTTGATAATGGTAACAAAACCAATTCTACCTAAATGGGATGGATAATTTCACCAAGAGGAAAGTATAAAGAATTGCTTTTGCCTCAAGTAGCCGGTCACTTAAAACACAATGTTTATTTTTGGTTTGATTATCTGTGGGTGCTTTTCTTTTCTCTGGCGTGAAGTAACGCAAAATTACCTTATTTTTCCACTTAATTTTCATTAGCCTTAGCGTCAAGAATACAATAACTCATTCTTTTTCTTGAGTAAATGTGAAGATGGTCCTCCCTTAACCCATAGCAGAAACTACACCAAGACCGGGGCCAATATACATGATGTTTCTGTTTGATCCATGAATTATTATATTTTTAATAGCACCTCCCCATGTTATGTTATTATTGAGGAATATGTGAGAAGAAAGTTTCAGAACTTTTTTCTCAGAATTATGCAGGCTTCTATGAGTTTTATTTCAGAGGTAGAAATACAACACTAATTTAAAATTGAACATTCAAATCACATTTGGAGGTATGCTTGTGCATTCAGTTTTACATGGCATCTCCCTGCATAACATACAATGGAACCTTTTTTTCATCAGGTTTCTATCTTAGATCAGTACACAGTTCCCGATACGCCATCCTCATGTGAGGCAGGCCCATTTCGGTGTTAACATCAATGAAGGATCATCAGAAAATCGGAAACTTGGGGAAACACAGAGTTAATATTTATTCATTTGCAGTTTGACTGAGTAGCAACTTGACAGTCCTGTGCTCCAGTGTCTGCTACATATATGAGGGAGAGACTGAAGAATGGTTTCAGGCACAGAACTGGAAATAATTCCATTCTTTACTTATCATGTGTTTTCTCTGTATCATTCATTTATTTAAATTTATTTAACACATACCATGCTTCAGACATTGTTCTAAACACTGGAAATAGGGAAGCAGACAGGGCAAAGTTTCCAAGTTCATGGAATTTGCATGTCCGAAGCTCAAAGAAAGAATCAAAGTGCTTATCATAGGGCTGGGATGTGATAAAGGGTACAAATGTTTTTACAAAATTACCAGTGGGAAAAAACCAAAAGATCAAGAGTAATGTCCAATGTCACCAGCTAACTAACCAAATAACTAATAAATAAATGGCATGTTTTTGGAGTTACACTACCTAGTTTCAAATCCTGGACACTCCCTGCTGCCATATACTGGTTTCATGTCTTCAGATGATTTATTACAACCTTTAGTGCCTTAGTTGCTTATTGGTACAATGACAAAAATGATGATACCTAAAATTGTAGTGAGGACTAAATCAGCTAATCTGTGTAAAACAGTATAGTACTTGGTTTGTAGTAAGAGCTCAATACATGTAAACTACTTTTTGTATCTGTATCTCATTTTACCTCATTCAATAATAATTTATAGAATTATTATTTCTATTTTTAACGGAGGGAAGCAAGGCTACAAACTAACATACTCTTCAAAAACAACTAATGATAATTTTAGGCCATTTTCAGGAAATTTATGAAATATTAATTTAGTGAGTTGCTTTGATGAGTTAATAATCTGTGCTATGTAGAATTAGGAAAGGGTGCTACACAGCCCAAACTGCTAAGTTTTTTTCTTGTGGCCAAATATACATAATATAAAACTTACCATTCAAACCATTTTTGGGTATACAGTTCAGTGGCACTAAGTGCATTCACACTGTTGTGCAACCATTAACACTATTCGTCTCCAGAAATTCTCATCTTTCCAAACTGCAACTCCCACATATTAAACACTAACTCCCCATTTCCCCTCCCTTCAGCCCCTGGCAACCACCATTCTATTTTCTGTCTCTGTGAATTTGATTACTCTAGGTAAGCGTATCATAAAATATTTGTTCTTTTGTAACTTGCTTACTTCACTTAATGACTTCTAGTTTTGTCCATTTTGCAGCATGTGTCGGAATTTCATTTCTTTTTAAAACTGAGTAATACTCCTCTGTATGGTGTGCACGTACACATTTTTTTTGTTTATCCATTCATCTGTTGATGGACATTTAATTTTTTTCCTATTTTTTTGGCTACTGTGAATAATTCCACTATCAACTTTGGTGTACAAATATGTGTTTGAATCACTGTTTCCAGTTCTTTTAGGTATATACTCAGTAGTTGAATTACTGGATCATATGTTAGTTCTATGTTTAATTTTGTAAGGAACTGTCATATTATTTTCCATAGCAGCTGCATCGTTTTTCATTCCCAGCAGCAGTGCACAAAGGTTCCGGTTTCTCCATATTCCCACCAACACTTGTTATTTTCTGGTTTTGTTTTCTTTTATTTTGTTTTTAACTATAGTCATCTTAATGGTGTAAAGTGGTATCTTGTGGTTTTGACTTGCATTTCTTTAATGATTAGTGAGGTAAGCATCTTCTCATGTGCTACTGACCATCTTCCTTCCAGAAATATCTCTTCAAGCCCTTTGCTACTTTTTAAATTAAGCTATTTGCCTTTTTATTGTTGAGTTATAAAAGTTCTGCATATTTAACAAAGACCAACCAACAGATAGCTCTTTCTTTGTAAAAGATGCGGTATATGTTTTCCTGAATGAATAAATGAATTTGTTTCCTTTACATCTTAGCTTGAATGGAAGAAAAGAAAATAAATAACTTGTTTCTTTTTAAGGCAGATAAAGTGCAGCAAATAAATTTGGTGAGAGCCCGCGTACAATCACACATGAAAAGCCTTCATTTCAGTCTCTACTGAAATAACCAACTTTGCTGGTTAGCTCCATCATATTTCAATCCCCCAATTTTGCCCATATAACCCATTGATCATGCCTATTACCTACAGTCCTGTGTACATATAATACTTGATTAAAGATAGTAAATATATGCTGGTGATATTTTCCACTTAAGAAATGAATAGTTTAGGACACTGTCAATTCCCCCTCCTGAGGTAATGTAGCTTGAATATTACTTCATTGGATCTTTATCTTACGGCTGCACAAAGACATTTAACAAATCTCATCTTTTCCTAAAACAATTTAAAAGTGTTTATTATTTTCCTTCATCAAAACAACCACATATATTACTCTGACATCACCATATCTCACTCATAATCAAATACACACAGGGGCCTCCGACAACCACAGATCTGATTACATTAACAGAGCACTCCCCATCCCCCTCCCCCCCATCAGTAAAGACCATCAGGAGGTGTTGCTACAAACAGCTTAAGCTGGAGAGCTACACAGTACCACGGAGTCAGGCCCATCTCAACTCCTGTCTCTTCCACTTACTACACATATCCCAGGAAAGTGATTTAGCCTCTCCAAGCCTCAATTTCCTTTTCTAAAAAACATAAATTTAGGTACCTACTTCCTAATATTGTTAGGAGGAGTAAATGATAGATTTGAACATGCCCAATAATAGGGTCTGGCACACAAAAGTATACCATAAAAGTGAGCTATCATCTCTGAAAACTTATTGTAAGAGTTAGCACGTGTCTCCTGGTACCAGAGGAAACAATGCAGACCCAGCTTGTGCATATTACAGTGACAAGACTACAGAACTAGACAGGAAAATATTTTGTGCTCTTGCAACTAGTGATGAGTAACCCAAAGCAAAAGGTGACAGTCCCAGTGCAACCCAGACATCATAGGACAGAATCTTTGTGATGCACATGAAGAGGTCATGGATGTAGTTCCTACAGCCTCACTGGTTAAGGGTTACCACTAGAAGGACACTTCCTAATTTGCCCAGGAAATCCTAGTTTACACCTGCTCTCAGAGTGAAATTATGACAGCAATACTTTCACTCTCAAAAATGTCCTGGCTAATTCAAGAACATAGAAAAGGAAGAGCAAAATAAACCCAAAGTGAAAAGAAGGAAGGAAATAGTAAAATTAAGAGCAGAATCAATGAAATTAAAGTAGGAAAACAATAGAGAAAAATCAACAAAACCAAAATATTTCTTTGGAAAACAAAATCAATGAAATGGACAAACATCTAGCAAGACTGAAAGAAGACAGAAAGCACAAACCACTAATACCAGGAATGAAACACAAGATACAGATCCTACAGCCACTATGAGTAAATGTGTGCTTGTAAATTCAACAATTTAGAAAAAATTGACCAATTTCCCAAAACACAAACTATCAAAATTCAAACAAACCAAAATAGATAAACTTCTCCTAATGGTGCTATGACAAATAAATCAAATACGTAATTAAAAAGCACCCACACACCCCAAATCTCCAGGCTAAAACAGCATCACTCTAAATTTTACCAAACGTTTAAAGAATTAATACCAATTTTCTCAATCTGTCCCAGAAAACTAAAGAGAAAGAACACTTTTCAACTCATTTTAAAAGGCCACTGTTACCTTGACCGAAACAAACAAACAAATAAATAAATAAAGACAACACAGAAAAGCAAAGCTGCAGAACAATATGTTTCATGAACTTAGATGCAAAATCCCTCAAAAAAATATTAGCGAGTCAAATCCAATAAAGTACACAAATTACACACCATGGGTAAGAGAGATTTATGGTAGGTATGCAAGGCTCATACGACATTCAAATATCAATCAACATAACCCACCATATCAAAATATTAAAGATGAAAAATTGTATGACTGTATCAATTGACATGGAAAACACAGCTGACAAAATCCAAACACCCATTTATTGTTAAAAATTATCAGAAAACTAGGAATAGAGACTTCCTAAAATTGATAAAGAACATCCACAAAACCCTACAGCTAATATCATACATAATGTGGAAAAACTGAATGCCTTTTCTCTAAGACTGGGAACAAGACAAGGATATTCACTCTCACCACTCCTACACAGTGCTGGAAATTATAGCAGTGCAATAAGGCAAAAGCAAATAAATAAATAAAAAGCACACAGATTGGAAAGGAAGAAATAAAATGTCCCCTGCTTACAGATGATATAACCATCTACAGAGAAAAACCCACGGGATCTACAAAAGTATTCCAATAATAATAAATAAGTTCAACAAAATTTCAGGATACAAGATCAACACACACATACAAAATAAGTTGCATTTCCATACACTAAGAATGAATGTGTGGAAAGTGAAATTAAAAGCGCAATCAGGGCTTCCCTGGTGGCACAGTGGTTGAGAGTCCGCCTGCCGATGGAGGGGACACGGGTTCGTGCCCCAGTCCGGGAAGATCCCACATGCCACGGAGCGGCTGGGCCTGTGAGCCATGGCCGCTGAGCCTGCGCGTCCGGAGCCTGTGCTCCGCAATGGGAGAGGCCACAACAGTGAGAGGCCCGCGTACAGAAAAAAAAAAAAAAAGAAAAAAAAGCGTAATCAATACCATTTACACTCCAAAGAAAATTAAAAACTTAGGTAGAATCTTAACATGGTAACTGTACACTGAAAATATGAAAATGCTAATGAAAGAAATCAGGGAAGAAACATACTGTATTCATGAACTGGAAGACTCAACATAGTAAATATGCTAATTCTCCCCCAAATAATCTATAGGTTTAATACAATTCCTACCAAGATGTAAGTATTTTTGTTTTGTTTTGTTTCTATAGACATAGGTAGCTTATTACAAAATTCATATGGAAAGACATGGGCCCTAAATTACCTAAAATAATCTTTAAAGAGAATATATAATGGGAAGAATCATTCTACCAGTTATTAAGGTCTACTATATTGCTACAGTTATTAAATAATGTGGTTATGGAGAAGGGATAGACATATGGATCAACAGAACAGAACAGAGAACACAAACAGACTCACAATAATATGCCCAACTATTTTTGACAGAGATGCAAAAGCAATTCGATAGAGGAAGGCCAACCTTTTTAACAAATGGTGGTGGGGAATTGAACATCCATTGGTAAAAATGTAAACCTTAACCTGTATCATACCTTACATAAAAATTAACTCAAAATGGATCATGGACATATATAAAACATAAACTGTAAAATTTTCAGAAATAAAATAGCAGAAAATTTATACTATCTAGGATTAAGCATAGAGTTCTTAGACGTGAGACTAGAGGAAAAAACTGACAAACTGGATCTCATCAAAAGAAAAAAAGCTTTTGCTTGAAGAAAACCCTGTTAAAAGGATGAAAAAAAAAAGCTACAGACTGCAAAAACAATGTTTGCAAACCACATATGCAACAAAGATTCATATGTAGAATATCAAAACTTATCAGTAAAAAAAACAATCTATCCAATTAGAAAACGTGCAAAAGACATGATCAGACATTTCACTGAAGAGGATATACAAATGACAAATAAGCACATGAAAAGATGCTCCACATCCTTAGCCATTAGGGAAATGACAATTAAAACCACAATGAGATACTACTAAATACATACCTACCAGAACAACCAAAATAAAAAAATAGTAATAGCAACAAATGCTGGCAAAGATGTGGGAATACTGGATCATTCATACATTACTGGGAAGAGTATGAAATGGTATGGCCACTTTGGAAAATAGTTGGAAAGTTTCTTATACAAGCAACTATCATAAGACCCTGTGAATGCACTTTTGGACACTCTCCCCCCAAAGTGAAAACTTTTGTTCACACACCCTTGTATACAGATATTCATAGAAGCTTTATTTTTTTATTTTTCATTTTTTACTCTTTAAAAAATCTTTATTGGAGTATAATTGCTTTACAATGGTGTGTTAGTTTCTGCTTTATAACAAAGTGAATCAGTTACACATATACATATGTCAGCACATCTCTTCCCTCTTGTGTCTCCCTCCCTCCCACCCCTCTAGGTGGTCACAAACAACCGAGCTGATCTCCCTGTGCTATGCGGCTGCTTCCCACTAACTATTTTACAATTGGTAGTGTATATATGTCCATGGTACTCTCTCACTTTGTCACAGCTCACCCTTCCCCCTCCCCATATCCTCAAGTCCATTCTCTAGTAGGTCTGTGTCTTTATTCCCATCTTGCCCCTAGGTTCTTCATGACCACTTTTTTTTTTTTTTTAAGATTCCATATATATGTGTTAGCATACATTATTTGTTTCTCTCTTTCTGACTTTCTTCACTCTTTATGACAGACTCTAGGTCCATCCACCTCACTACAAATAATTCAATTTTGTTTCTTTTTTATGGCTGAGTAATATTCCATTGTATATATGTGCCACATCTTCTTTATCCATTCATCTGTTGATGGACACTTAGGTTGCTTCCATGTCCTGGCTATTGTAAATAGTGCTGCAGTGCACATTGTGGTACATGACTCATTTTGAATTATGGTTTTCTCAGGGTATATGCCCAGTAGTGGGATTGCTGGGTCATATGGTAGTTCTATTTGTAGTTTTTTAAGGAACCTCCATACTGTTCTCCACAGTGGCTATATCAATTTACATTCCCACCAACAGTGCAAGTGGGTTCCCTTTTCTCCAAATCCTCTCCAGCATTTATTGTTTGTAGATTTTTTGACGATGGCTATTCTGAATGGTGTGAGATGATATCACACTGTAGTTTTGATTTGCATTTCTCTAATGATTAATGATGTTGAGCATTCTTTCATGTGTTTGTTTGCAATCTGTATATCTTCTTTGGAGAAATGTCTATTTAGGTATTCTGCCCATTTTTGGATTGGGTTGTTTGTCTTTTTGATACTGAGCTGCATGAGCTGCTTATAAATTTTGGAGATTAATCTTTTGTCAGTTGCTTCATTTGCAAATATTTTCTCCCATTCTGAGGGTTGTCTTTTCGTCTTGTTTATGGTCTCCTTTGCTATGCAAAAGCTTTTAAGTTTCATTAGGTCCCATTTGTTTATTTTTTTTATTTCCATTTCTCTAGGAGGTGGGTCAAAAAGGATCTTGCTGTGATTGATGTCATAGAGTGTTCTGCTTATGTTTTCCTCTAAGAATTTGATAGTTTCTGGCCTTACATTTAGGTCTTTAATCCATTTTGAGTTTATTTTTGCGTACGGTGTTAGGGAGTGCTCTAATTTCATTCTTTTACATGTAGCTTTCCAGTTTTCCCAGCACCACTTATTGAAGAGTCTGTCTTTTCTCCACTGTATACTCTTTCCTCCTTTATCAAAGATAAGATGACCATATGTGCGTGGGTTTATCTCTGGGGTTTCTATCCTGTTCTATTGATCTATATCTCTGTTTTTGTGCCAGTACCATACTGCCTTCATTACTATAGCTTTGTAGTATAGTCTGAAGCCAGGGAGCCTGATTCCTCCAGCTCTGTTTTTCTTTCTCAAGATTGCTTTGGCTATTCGGGGTCTTTTGTGTTTCCGTACAAATTGTGAATTTTTTTGTTCTAATTCTGTGAAAAATCACAGTGGTAGTTTGATAGGGATTGCATTCAATCTGTAGATTGCTTTGGGTAGTAGAGTCATTTTCACAATGTTGATTCTTCTAATCTAAGAAAATGGTGTATCTCTCCATCTATTTGTATCATCTTTAATTTCTTTCATCAGTGTCTTATAATTTTCTGCATACAGGTCTTTTGTTTCCCTAGGTAGGTTTATTCCTAGATATTTTATTCCTTTTGTTGCAATGGTAAATGGGAGTGTTTTCTTAATTTCACTTTCAGATTTCATCATTACTGTATAGAAGTGCAAGAGATTTCTGTGCATTAATTTTTTATACTGCTACTTTACCAAATTCACTGATTAGCTCTAGTAGTTTTCTGATAGCATCTTTAGGATTCTCTATGTATAGTATCATGTTATCTGCAAACAGTGACAGCTTTACTTCTTTTCTGATTTGGATTGCGGTACGCGGGCCTCTCACTGTTGTGGCCTCTCCCGTTGCGGAGCACAGGCCCTGGACGCGCAGGCTCAGCGGCCATGGCTCAGGGGCCCAGCTGCTCCGCGGCATGTGGGATCCTCCCGGACCGGGGCACGAACCCATGTCCCCTGCATCGGCAGGCGGACTCTCAACCACTGCACCACCAGTGAAGCCCTATAGAGGACTAACATTATCAAGGAGTACACAAACCCTGCAGGCAATCAGGACTACTGAAGAATTCTCACTGGTCTTCTATTTATATAGCTTGAAAGGACAATACCAAAAATCGGCATGTAAGCTTTTATTTGTTCTGCTTAGGGTTCATAGCTAAGCTTTGCATACAGGGCTTCATGGACAATTGTTTTCAACCAGAGTCTTGATTATACCGAAATCTGACCTATCATATTGACTTTAGCATCATACCACAATATAACAGCTAATTCCACTGTATTATATCTATTCATAAAAATCCTTTCATCTCCCCCTCAGAGACAGAGTATTCTTCTGACTTTGTTATCAGTCTGATTCACCATGGGATTTATTTTCTTGTCTGACACAATTATTAAAAAGTGTTACTTAAGGAAATGCTTTTTTAGGATTGTCAATTGGTTTAAAATTCACAGTTTGATGAAATAGTTTACAGGGTAGATTCAAGACTCCTCATTAAAGAAAACACCCCCAGCTGCCTTTTAGTGTCAATGCCTTTCAAAAGGACAACATGGGGTATAGATTCTCAGATTTAGGGCTGCCTTACAGCCTTGTGATGCAAGTGCCCTAAAGCCAGGGATCCAGCTGCATTTTTTCCCCTGACATTCCAAGAAATTCTGCAGGAAAAGAAAATTAACTTTTACAACAGAGAAAGATTGTAGGATGGGGCGGAGACTCTGGTATTTCATCCTTTTGTATCTTGCCAATTCACTCTCCCACTGCAAGCAGACATAGAAATTATTCAGTTCCTTCATTTCCCCTTCTAGTTCATAAGGAGGATGAATCGTCATTTGAAAAGCACTTTGCAGTTCTTAAAGGATAATTCTGCAAGCGCAGGATGATGTTTCATCCCCAGAACAACAACAACAACAACAACAACAACAACAAATTGGATTTTGGGTGCCCTTTAGCAAGGCACAAAGCAGCCTCTACGGACCCCTTGGAGTTATGTTATCTAAGTCTAAAGAGGAAACAGGAGAAATTCCAATTGCGATTCTAGATGTTAAAATGTCTGCTAGGCTTTTTCTCTCTGATTCCTAATGTTCTTTCCAAAAGGTTTAATATTTTGCCACCATGTGATATTCAGTCATTCTAAAAGCACTATACTAGGAGTCTGAGTGGGTACAAACAAGAATAATTCAAATATCTACACTCAAGAAGTCAACAGTCTGGGATACATGAAGGCAGGGGTCTGGTATCCTTTTTTAAGTACTTACTGTATACGTGGGGCTTTGGCATATATTTACATACATCTTATGCAATCTTCACAACAACCCATGACACAGTTATGTTACTTTATTTTTAGAAAATAGGTTTTCATCTAGTTGATCAGATTAGCTATGATAACAGATGCAAGACAACTTCATTACCACCGACCTGATGAAACTCATCATCATCTCTGGTCTTACCCACTTAGATAGCTTCCTAATGGGTCTCCATTTTTAAATTTTTGTCTCCTTCCAACCTATTCTGTACTTGAAAGCCAGGGTAACCTTTTAGAAATGTAAAAGGAGCCACACCACTCCCAAGCCTGACAGGCTTCAGTGATTACTCTTTTCACTTAGACTGGATTCCCAGCTCTCTTTCAGTGGCTTACAGTGTAGTACTGCATGACAGGGTCCTGGTCTACCTCTTCATACTCATCTCTTTCCCACCCACCTCTTCGTCCTGCATGCTGCATTCATGCTGGTCTTCTTTTAGTTCCTCATGCTAACCAAACGCGTCCTAGCCTCAGGACCTTGGTACGTATGTCTGTCTTTGCATTGAACTCTCTCCAGTCTTAGTGCTTCCCTATTCAACCCAACCTGTCAAATTTGCCATTCTGTGATGATTGGCTTAAATGGTCCCTCCACAGAGAAGTCTTTTGTGATCATCTGGTCTAAATTAGAGCTCTCTTGGTATGCTCCAGTATAACATGGTTCTTTCATAGTATGTTTCACAATTTGATTTATTTATGTGCTTAAGTCTAGTAAACTATAAACTTTTGATGGCAGAGTCCAGGTTGCCTCGTTTCACTGTTATATTCTAGGTATCCAGGAGCATCTTACCCACGATAGGCACTTGATACTTATTTAACAAATGAATACACTAGTTTAGAGGGCTCTTTAAATCAGATGCCAGCAATATAAAAGCCTCTAGAGCCTTAATAACAAATGCCATTATCATTACCAGTTTTTATCAAACCTCTTTATTTCTAATATTGTACTGAACTATTTATACATTTGTCTCTTCTCAGAAGAGCCCTGAGGATGTATAATTATCTCTTTTTAATGATGATGAAACAGACTTCAAATATTTAGGTAAATTATCTAACCTTTCCTAACTGGTAAGTAGTTGAGAGCGGATTCAATATAAGTTTTACTTTTAAATTAGTACTTGACTATCTCCAATCATTGGTGTTTTTCCTGATACTCGACTGTATCAGTTCTTCTCCTTTGGTCCCTCTGATCCTTCTCCACTATGACTGTATCCTGGGAGGCTGACCTCTATCAATGATGATTACACTCCCCAGGTTCCTTTGATCCTCTTCCTCCTGTTTTCCCATCGGGTTCAGCCAATGGGTGACACTTGCAAGAGATCAGTGGTTGGGAGGAGAAAAGATTGGAGCATTTATTCCCATCCCCACTGCTCTGGTCAGTTTTTATTGGGTGGTCTTCTTACAGGGTTACAGAGATCACTGGTTTCTGGGAATCCGCTTTCTTCCTCTGCCCCTTCAGGCCTATGGGTGGCAATGGCTTCCCACCTCCTGTCAGTCCTCTTAACCCTCCCTCAGCTGTCTGTAAATAGCCTCTTCATTGAAGTGTCTTCCACTGACCCTTCCACTAACAGGTCAACCATCTGTTTTTATCTAACACCTGAAGATTCCTAAAAAAATCACACAACTTTCATCTTTCATTTGAGGAATACTGGAAGAAAAATAGTGCTCTGGAATTTCTACTCAAAAATTTTCTCCCTGATAGTGACAATAAAGATAAAATCTTTAAAGCTTTCACACTTTTATTGTGTAGCAAGCCTTGTGGTGGCAAGCACTTTATAACTTTAATTAAATCTTCGTAACTTCTCTATGAGAATTGTTATTGTCCTGATTTTGCATTTGAGGCGATAGACACAGATTATATCATTTACTTGAAGTCAAAGGTAGTGAGTGGTGAAGCTAAGGCTTGAACCTGGCCAACCTTACCCCTAACCTGAATTTCTTTACCTACACCACGAATGCACTGTCTTCACAGGGATAGCTCTCAGGACAGAGGAGGAGGAATCAAGAACCTCAGGAGAACTTTAAGGGTAGCACAAAGTAGCTCACCACAATCCCATTCTTCTGCTGGTGTATGTTATCTGTCAAAAATTCCTACAAATATTGCTTCATACTTCATGACATATATTTGCTTGTTTTAACATGGAATTATTTATGCTTAAATATTTGAGTAAAATTGAAAATTCAGGAAAAGTTACCCCAAGTCTTTCCTTTGCCCCCCATAATGCCCCTCATATTCAAAAAGCTCAGATCAATGTGAAGCAATTTCTGATAAGATTATTTTGGGAGCTATCAGTACTAGAACCCCAGTAACTTATGTGTTTGTTTAAACTGTAACAAACATCACCTTTCATTTTATGAAAATGATGCCTCGAATATCCATCACATGGTTGAACTTTAAGGTACAGGCCTGAGCTATCTGGTATCTCATGTCTTGGCAAAAAGCAAGTTCCCAATTCTGTAGGAGAAATTATCACTCTCAAGCCTTGTTGATCAACTCGATTTAATAACACACCTATTACCTAATTTAATCTCCATAAAAACCTGTGAGAAATGACCTTCATTTTACTACTGAGGTCCTGAAGCACGGAAGTGATTTAGTGAAAGTCACATTGAGGGTTAGGGGAAAAACGAAATGGGAGCTCAGGCCCCTTCAGCACTAGCCTGGGTGCTTGTGTTGGGTCTTGCTGCTGGTTGCTGGCATGAAATAGGCACAGATCACTGCAGACAGTCTACTGTCTAAAAATTGCTTGCCAGAGGGAAATGCGGTCCTATTAGATGAATGTGGCCTTGGCTGAAGCCCAGGCATCTGGAAGCATGGGGCTGCTTTCGGGCTGAATCTTGGGCTGCCAGCACCACAAGACCTTTCTGGACAGATGACAGTAACGCTGAGGCAGCTCTGTTCAAGAATTTCGTCCATCTGCCCAGACGGCACATTTGGGAAAGGTTGCTTTCCTTTTCTTTTAAATATGCCATTTCAAGCAATTAATTGCCTATGGAGCCTTCTAGTTCCCAGGAGAGCCCCAAAGTGCTCCTGCTACCTTCCAAATCTACCCAATTTTCAGATTAAATGAGCTTATTTTATAATTATTTAATTTATGTATTTTAAACACGGTCTTCATTAATTCCAGATAAGATTTGACGTAGTTTATTGTAAAAGCACAAGGGAAAGAGGCCAAAGGCATCTGACATAATGAAATAACACTTTCTGGTATTTATTGAATGCTTATTATGTGCTGGCTGTCTGTGATAGATTATCACATTTGTCCTAATCTATGAAGCAAGTGATAGTTACATATGAAAAGTTGAGACTTAAAAAACTGAACTGCCTTGTCCACACAAATTAATATGGTGGAACCAGGATTTAAACTTACTTGCTACTCCTAACTCCTCTGAAAGCACTATGCTATTTTAAATTTTTTTTTTCCTCTAAAAGCCCTCTCCTGACCTACTCCTCTTCTCGTGGAGAGGAGGAGTGAGACTGTATACTACAAATCTGGCTAAGAAAAATTTCAGTTCCTAAATATATAACTCAACTGCAAATTTCATAGCTGATAGGATAAAGGGAAAAAATGTGAAAGGTCCAGGGAAATGGTGAGTGGCCCATGTAGGAATCAGTCCTCATTTTGAATTGCAGCTCAGCCACCAACCAGCTGTGTGACTTCAGACAGCTTACTTCTATTCTCTGAATCTCAGCTGAGTAATCTATGAAACAGAGGTAACGAAACTACTTTGTGATACTGAGAAGTTTAGAGATAACGTATGCAAGGGAAATGGCACAGTGCCCTACACAGCAGAAACTTCGTAAAGCTAACAGCTGTTGTAAAACTCTGTGGTTATCCCACGTGATATTTATTCCTCAGAATAATCCTGCAGTTTAGGACTCATAACCTGCATTTTACAGAAGAGGAGCCTGAGGCTCAGGAACTGTTAATAATTTTTGGTTAAGGTCATACAGACCCGGATGAAAACATACGCATCCCCTCCCAAGCCAATATGTATTTTTTCCTATCACACATTGCTTTAATTGTCTAATCAAGGGAGGGAGACCTGTGTGTCAAAAAAGACAAACCTCTTCCTGGCTTAGAGCCCTGAGAAGCATTGGCTGAGGGTTGTTGGATGAACAGCACTCAGCAAAGTTATTTAAGGCAATTTTGTGAGGATGGAGAGGATGATGTGACCCAGACATGTAGCCTTCTCATGGTCTGACTTTATATAAGATTAAAGCTGGAAGCCTCTTGAGGAATGAATTCTTATAAAATAACCATTTGCACTACAGTTTTAGAGTCAGGCTTTGGGCTGGAATATGATGAACAGTGGATAGTTCTGATGTACATTTATTTAAAATTCAAGACAATAAACAGTTTACAGAGACTTTATGATGGGAACTGGGGGCTGTCTATGTGGGATATGGAACATATTTTTTTCAGAAATTGGACAAGAATTTGGAGAAACCCAAAGAGAAACTTTATCAGACTTTGGGAGAAAGGAATGGCCCTGAAGCATGTCCTATCCACCATGACCTATGCATGACAGAGCCACTTCATGACTGTCAATTAATTTCACCCACATATTAAAAATGAAATTAATTCTTCCTTAATCATGGGGCTGTATATATAGTTTAGCTCTTGCTCACTTAGCTTGGGAGTGTGTTGTTTCCTTAACCTTTATTTTTCACTTCTACCTAGTGGAGAAAATACATGACCCCTTAGATAGTCATGGTGAAATCAAATGAGATAGCTACTATGCAGTTCTTCGAAATATTCAAAATGAGGTACAGAGGTGAGTTGTATTGATACACATTTTCTAAATACAATTCAATATCAAAATAGCAAACAACCCAATTAAAAAATTGGCAGAAGAACTGAATAGACATTTTCCACTGAGGAAATGCAAATGGCCAACAGGCACATGAATGGTGCTCAATATTGCGAATCACCAGGGAAACGCAAATCAAAACCACAGTGAGGGATCACCTCACACCTGTCAGAATGGCTATCAGCGAAAAGAACATAGGTAACAAATGTTGGTGAGGATGTGAAGAAAAGGGAACCTTCATACATTGTTGGTGGGAATCTAAATTGGTGCAGCCACTGTGGAGAAAAGTATGAAGGTTCCTCAAAAAACTAAAGCTAAAACTATCGTATGACCCAGCAACTCCACTCCTGGGTGTATATCTGAAAAAAACAAAAACACTAATTTGAAAAGACACATGCACCCCAATGTTCATAGCAACATTATTTGTAATCTCCAAGATATGAAAGCAACATAAGTGTCCATTAACAAATGAATGGACAAAGAAGATATGTGTGTATACACACACACACACACACACACACACACACACACACACACACACACAATGGAATACTACTCAGCCATAAACAGAAGGAACTTTTGCCATTTGCAGCAACATGGATGGATTTGGAGGGTATTATACTAAGTGAAAAGTCATACAGAGAAATAAAATACTGTATGATATCATTTATATGTGGAATCTGAACTGTACAACAAACTATAACAAAAAAGAAGCAGACCCACAGATATCGAGAAGAAACTAGTGGTTACCAATGAGGAGGGAAAGGGGGAGGGGTGGTGGGTTAAGAGGTACAAGCTATTAGGTATAAAATAAGCTACCAGTGTATATTGTACAACATGGGGAATATAGCAAACATTTTGCAATAACTATAAATGGAATATAACCTCAAAAAGTTGTCAATTGCTATTGTATACCTGTAACATAGAGTATTGTATATTAACTATACTTCATTTAAAAAGTTGTGTTAACAAATGTAAGTTCAAATTTCCCAACAAGTTTTATATTATATACTTAGGATATGATATTTCACTATTGTTCTTTTTAGTGATAAATAGGGAAATATAACATCCTAAGTATACAACATAAATCTATGAAAGATCGGTGACTTCCTTTCTCTGGTAGGAGGCTTTATAACATTTCCAGGACTGGGCAGCTGGTGCTCTCAGACAACTCTAAAGAGATGGTATATTAACTCAGACTGCTTGGCGCCCCGGTATTCTATTTATTTTACCCATTGATGAGGCTACTTTCTCATATTTGTAGTATAAAAAGTTATAGTTGGAGGGAATCTAGGTCCCTCTCCTGGGAGGTATACATATACCATGTCCAGGAGAAGCCTTTTATCCCAATGTATCTTTTCATGAGGATAAAGATGGATTTGGGACCCATGTCTTATCTTCTTGGTGAACCTTGCCTTTTAAGTGTTCTGAAAAAAGTCTGTTTCTCATCCCATGCTGTGATGTGTGATGGAGTTTTTCCTGACTGCCAGTGCAAATCAGGTGGTGGCTACAAAGGCACCCACCTAGCTCAACAAGGTCTTAGACAACTGGTAATTGCCCAGTGATGTTAGTAGGTGAATTAAACAGATTGAAATATGTAGAGAAGTATTAAGTAGATGACAATGAAATAAGCAGATTAAAGAATATGTAAGAGTTCCCCAACTGGCAAGGAAATGATAGGGTGAACGCTATATTTGATAAAACTGATTCCAAGAAGCAGTTCATAAAATAGCATTATAGAGCTATTAAATCAATGCTTCTTCATCCTCCCTCCCACCTGACTCATTAGTAAGTAAGGCCAAAGACCAGGAAACTATCCTTGATAGTTCAATGCTATGAACACAATGGAGAAATTTTAAAGGGGATCACTTTGGGATTAAAATATACACACTACTATATATAAAATAGATAATGAACAAGGACCTACTGTATAGCACAGGGAAATATATTCAGTATCTTGTAATAACCTATCATGGAAAAGAATCTGAAAAAGAATATATATATATATATATATATATATATACACATATATATATATATATATATGACTGAATCACTTTGCTGTACACCTGAAACTAACACAACATTGTAAATCAAATATGTTCTAATAAAAATTTTTTAAAATGTGGGTCACGATATTCTCAAAATTGACAGAAACTGGTATTTTTATACTGGGAAGCAAAAAAGGAGGATAAAATAGGATAACATAAGACAGACGAAATTATAAAATGTAAACTATGTCAGGAATAGCAATTCTACTACACACAATGTAGATATTAAATCTATTAATAGATATTTGAAAATAATTTGGTCAATTGAATATATATTTTAAGCTATTAAATATAGTAATTATAAAATATAATATACTAATGGTTTAATATTAATAATTTGAAACTATATATCTAGGCAGCATTGAAGAAAACATATTTTTGAAAAGTCCTTTGGCTTCAGAACATCTGGATGTTAGACATTTAAACAGACTTTTAACTGTATTGTTGAACTCACAGAAAAAAAGGTAAGAAAAGTCCCCAAGATCCAGAAAGAGAGAAAGAAGAAGGAAAAAAAGGAAAATGAGGATGAAGAGGAGCCGGGGCTGAAAGCAACCGAGTAAGCAAATTTAGCAGTGTAGGCGACCCTGAGACTTATGTCCATACCAGAACATCCAAGACTTTGTGAACAAATACTGCATTGGAAGTGAATGACTAGACCCCTGGGGTTTTAGGATGGCAGCAAGGAAAGGGGCATACGTCCACATCCTACCCCTACCCCCAACATAAACCAGACCATAAATGTCTTACCTTTAGCAAAACAATATGCTAGGAGGAAAAGATCTACTGTGGATACTACAGGGAGCCAAAGGGTGTCTGTAATTTCTTAGTGCTAAGTAGAAAATAACCACTAGAACACCCACACTACTGGTGTCCTCTGAGAGTTTATATCTATAGGCCTAACTGTGCATGGGGCTTGGGGTAGGATTTATAACGGCTTCATGGTCTGAGAAAGACCAAGTGAGAAAATTAAATGGCAGTGTTCCTGGAACTCATAATTTATGCATCATAGCAAAAACTAATGTAAATCCTCTTTGAAGGAAAGAAATCTCATGTGAGGACCCTCAGGATTTGTACATATTAGATCAGTCAAAGATGAGCTCAAAGTATTAAATCATCAAATATATGAGAAAATAAATAGCCTTTGTAAACAACTATGAGTGGAAACACTAAGCAATAGTGAGTGGATGCTAAGCATTTCAGATATTAGAAATATCAGATATGGAAAATAAAATAACTACTGATAAAATATTTAAACATATAAAATATGGTTTCAAAAGAGACAGCAGACTATTAAAATAGATAGGCTAATTTATTAAAGAAATAAATAGAGCTTAGATTTGATTATATACATTGAATTTTTAAATACTAAGGGGATTAAAAGGTGGATTAAACATAGTTGAAGAGAATGCTAACAAACTGAAAACTAAACTATAAAAAATAAAAAAGTTCAGTTCAATGAGTCTCAGAGATAAAAAATATTTTATGAAATTCATTATGGGGTATATAGCATAAAATTAAGAGGTACACATTATTTGGCACTCTAGAAGATGACAATAGAAAAAACATAGGAGATTTATAGAATCAAAATCTGAAAACACTCCAAAATTTATTAAAAGACACATTATTAGATTCAATAAAAACTATCTCGGGCTTCCCTGGTGGCTCAGTGATTAAGAATCCGCCTGCCTTGCAGGGGACACGGGTTCGAGCCCTGGTCAGGGAAGATTCCACATGCCACGGAGCAACGAAGCCCGTACGCCACAACTATTGAGCCTGTGCTCTAGAGCCAGCAAGCCACAACTACTGAGCCCACGTGCCACAACTACTGAAGCCTGCATGCCTAGAGCCCATGCTCCACAACAAGAGAAGCCACTGCAATGAGAAGCCCACACACCGCAACAAAAGAGTAACCCCTACTCACTGCAACTAGAGAAAGCCCGCGTGCAGCAATGAAGACCCAACACAGCCAAAAATTAATTAATAAATTAATTAAATAAAAATTTTTTAAAAACTATCTCAGAGTAAATAAAAAGAAATCCATGTCTATACACATAAAACTGTAAACCACTAATGACAAACAGACTAAAAGTGAAGAGAGAGACAGGTCATCAATGAAAAACAATTGTAGTAAGAGTAAACTTCTCCACAGCAATAATGTAAATCAGAGAAAGTGGAATAACATGTTGAACATGGTGAGAGGAATAGATATTAAATTTTTAAGAATTGAACACAGCAAAAACTATCATCAAGGACAAAATAAAAATATTTTCAGAGGAAACCCAACAGGATTTCACTGAAGAAATCTCTAAAATGAGGTAATGAGGAAAAAATTGAAGGAAGGGCTATGATAAAAAAGGATAAAGGAGCAAAAGAAAACTGAAACAAACATACATGGAAGTAAAATCTAAACATTATTATTAAACATTTTAATAATAATGGTGATAATAGGCACTAGCATGTCTAAATTATAGAGTTAATAAAAAGTAAACCAAGAAAATACTAAAACATTTTATAGTAACAGCATGGAACCTATATGGAGAAAGTTAAAAACTTATTAAAGATGGAAGGGAGGGATACAAAGTGGTATGATGAAACTTCTGAGGATGATGGATATGTTCATTATTTTGGTTGTGGTAGTGGTTTCATGATGTGTATGTCCAATTTTATCTAATTGCACACTTTAGATACATGGAATTTATTGTATATCAATTATACCCCAATATAAATAAAAGTAGACTACAAAATATCTAAGTAAATGGAAAGGCATGCCATATTCATAAAGAATCAGTAGTTCTCTACAAGTCCATCAATGGATATAATACAATCCCTATTAAAATCCATACAGATTTTATCAACAATGCCCAAAGTAATTATATAAAATAGCAAAGGCCTAGAATGACCTGCACACCTCTGAAGCAAAATAAGATAGATGGATATTCCCCATTCACGTATCAAGCCTTACTCTAAAACCTTAATAGATACACAGGCTGATTGTAAGAGGCATTGATGTAGAAATAGAGAAATAAGCATTTGAGGAAATAATATATTGTTTAGTAAATGCAGCAATGGTTCAAGTAAATTTGGTTACTATGAAAAAAATGTAATCCCTACCATATATCAAACAAGCAACTCCATATAGATCACAAAATTAAAATTTGAAAAGTAAAATTTTTCAATTTATAATAAAACATTTTTTCTGAATAATTAAAAAAAGTAAAATTTTAATATTATGAAAGAAAATATAGGCAAATATCTTTTGCTCCTTGGTGTAGAAAAGTACTTATTAAGATAAGACACACAAAACATGATTTATAAAAAATATGATAAATTCAACTATATTAAAATTAAAAATTTGTGTACTTCTAAAGTCATCATTATGAGAATGAAAATGCAAGCTCAAACTAGAAGAGGTTAAGAGATTAATACTCATAAAATATAAAGTACTACTAGCAATGTCAGAAAAAGATAACCAAACCATGGAAGAATGGGCAAAATACACGAACAGATATTTTACAGAATAAGAAACTAGAATAATCACTAAATATATAAGTATTCACCTTCATTAATAAAAAGGAATGTAAAAATCAAAAGCACAAGTAGATACCATTCATTTTCATATAGTACATCTGATAATACTCAGCATTAGCAAGATTACAGAGCCACAGTAAATTATGTTATGCTGGCAGAGGTGTATTTAGTATAACTATTTTAAAAACAATTTCCCATTTTCATGTAAATGTCAAGCTTCACATTTACTGTACAGAGTTGATAATGAATGAACATGTTTCAACATCTATGAATCTCATAAAGCTACTGCTGGATGAAAAAGCAAGTAGAGAAAAATATTGCCAGTATGGGACATTTATATAAATTTCCTAAAAATGCATACATATATAGTAAATCTAAATTAGCAGGTAAACAAAAGATAATTTAGAAATAAAGTTCAATAGTACTGTTAATGTTCTATTTATTAAGGTAGTGATAGAATGACAGAAAAATCCCTCTGTATCTATGAAATACCTTTAACATGAAAAGAATGTAAAACTCAGTTGCAAATTCTATAGGCAGTAAGAGTGTAAGTATGCATAAAACATGCTTATAGGCAAAAGTTGCAGGGAACAGTGCAAGACTATTAAATGAGTTGTAGCATGATGAGGAGTTTACTGTTGATACAACACACACACACACACAGAGTTATTGTGTGTATTATAAAGCTTCCCTGGTTGTCACTGATATCTTTTTAAATTTTTTTTAATTGAAATATAGTTGATTTTCAATGTTGTGTTAGTTTCAGGTGTACAGAAAAGTGATTCACTTATACATATACAATATATATCTATTGATTCATATATCTTTTAGATTAAAATGTCATTAGGGAAGTTAATGTTCAAAATGTTTTCTAATTATTTATTACTGAAGGCTAATTTATGGGAGTATTTTATATTAATCCATACCTTGTTTAAAATTTTTTAAATAATAATAGTCTACTGCAAGCCAAACTAAGAACTATAATAAAAAACTCTTACAAAGATTTTGAACCTATTAGTTTTCAATGGTATTTCTAGCAGTAATTATTCATTTAAACACTTTAGTATATGCTCACCTTCAATGCATGGATGACTGCCTGAAATTCTTAAGAATCTCAACAAAGGCATTTCATTAAATAGCCTTTCTTGAAATAAATCTCAAGATCATGCTATTTATTGAGATTGTATTCCTTAGTATGAATGAGAAATAATTTTACTGAACAATATTCACAAATTGGAAGGTCGGGCTCAATCACGTATGCGTAAAGTCATTTGTAAGATAGCACACGCAACAGATAAAGCTAACTCTCTTTCAGTAAGTGGTGTATTGATTTCTCAGCTGTGAATGCATATTGTACTATTTAGATAAAATGTCTGTTCCAGTATCTGTGTATTTCCTGGGAATATGTGTCCACAAACTAAATAGTAAGGTGAGAACTGCTCTAATTTGTTTACATTATGTGGTATTTACCCTGGAGTATGGTGACTGTTAGAGGGAAAAAAAGAAGTCAGCATGGCATTGAACAACTTCTTTATTCAAACTGTATGTGTGTGTGTGTATACACACACACATATGCATACACACACAGAAAGAAAAGGGAACAGAAAAAAAAAAAAAAAGACAGTGAGAGAGTCAGTATCTAGTATGGCCAAGCACTGTGCTAGTCACTGACAATATAAAATCTAATAAAGGATAGTCCCTGCATTGTAAGATGAGAGTGTAATGAAGTAGACTGTCAAGTTCAATGTCACTAGAAGAGTGTTGTAAAGTAGACAGAAAATGGTGCAGGAAGAGCTCCAGGAGGAAGACCAAGCTTTTTACAGTAAACAGGAGTCCACAAAAAAAATGAGATTGAAAGAAGGTTGCTGAGAGAATGAGAGGAGAAAATACATTCAGAGCAAACTATGCATAACACTGAAGTCTGAAAGAGGAAGACACATTTGGAGAAATATACACCATTCAATGAGGTTGGAGCAGGGGTACATAACGTGCAAGCAAGGAGGCTAGAGAGACAAGAAGGAACCGACCAAACATAGCCCCCAGATCAGAGGAAGGTTTGAACAGAGGAAAAGCATATTCATTTTCTACTTTAAGTATATTTCTAGGAGAAGATTAAACAGGTTTCTATTTCAAGAGGACCATAAGATGTATAAAAAACTATTCAAAAATCACTGCAGGAGGAGATCAAGATGGCAGAATAGGAGGACATGGAAATCACTTCCGCCTACGAACACATCAAAAATACATCCACACGGAACAAGTCTCACTGAAAACTAACTGGAAACTGGCAGAAAGAGTCCATGACAGCCCAGGCTGAAAGAAAGATCCACACCGACTCAGGTAAGAAGGGAAGAGAAACAATCAGGTTAGGACCTGTGCCCCGGGAGGAGACATGGAGCAAAAGGGAGATTACACATGCGGAGGTCTCCCCTGAGGAGTAAGCAGCTTAAGGCACATGTAGGGAGCCCCAGTCCTGGTGCTCCACACAGACAAGATGAGCCCCCTTGGCTGGTTGGTGGGCCAGTGGGACTAACAGGAGGACTGTGGGAAGCCTGGACTCTGCCCAGGAGGAGTGTGTGTTCGATTGCTCCCAAACCATGGCAGAGACAGCAGATGAAAACTGTGTAGGTGGCTGACTCGTTTCCCACGACTGCCCCAGCGTGCACCACAGCTTAAGTCCAACGAACACTCCAGCCCCGCTTCCTCCAGATTCCCCACAGCTCTATACTGGAGCAAGGACTACCATGACTGAGGAAAGAACTCAGCTGTGAGACACCTAGGTGGCTCCGACTTGAAATGGTGTGTGAACAGGGTGGGAGCAGCCATTACTGGTGCTTACACAGGCAGCACATGGGAAGCACCCCCAGCCTCTGTCTGCAGCTGGACCACCACAGCCCACACCCCAAAACACATGAGGAGCCCCTACAGGCGATGCCTGTACTGTGGCACAGCTCCAGCAGGGTTTGGGTGGCAGAGGCCAAGGGACCAGATTGGCCATGAAGGAAAAAGGAGACTCAGACCTAAAGCAGCATCTGAGTGAGGAAAGGGCAGACATTAATGGCACTTGTATACGCAGTGAATCAGAAGCATCCCTGAACTCTGTCTGTGGCTGGACTGCTGCAGCCCTTACCCTATCACATGCTGAGAACCCACATGGTGTATCTTCCTCCAGCACTGCTCCTCACTGGGGCAAATTTGCTGGTGGTGGGAGGAGGATTCACTCACACTTAAAGGGAACAGAGCCAGCTCAGATCTGAACTTCGGGGCTTCATCTCCAGCACTTGGGGCCTGATCCCACCCCTAATAGGTTGGTGATGACCACTTAGCAGAGGGGAAGCCCATGCTCACACTTGGCTCTGGCCCTAGCCCCTTCATCCCCAGTCCCACCTCCTACCAAGGTGATAGCTGCCAGCAGACCCTGAGGAAATGCATGACTTGTGTTCACATCAAATCCAGCTCACCCACAAAAACCACCAGGCACACTCAGATTATAGAGGGATGCTCCCACATAGGGACACCCCTTCAGAACTGCAAGAAGTAACTGCTTAACCTAATTTCATAGCAATAGAGAAAGTTAAGCAAAATGAGAAGCCAAAGCAATTGGTCTCAATTGAAAGAGCAAGAGAAAATCCCTGAAAAAAGCAAATAATGAAACAGAAATAAACATTTTACTAGACAAATCAAAGCAGTAGTAATAAAAACATGAACTGAATTAAGGAAAAGAATAGATGAACACAATGAGAATTTTGACAAGGATATAGAAAATATATACATATAAAAGTGAGAACAGAAGAATACAATAACTGAAATGAAAAACACTAGGATGAATTAATAGCAGACTAGGTGATACAGAAGAACACATAAGTGATCTGGAAGATAGAATAATGAAAAATCACCAAATCGGAACAGCAAAAAGCAAAACAAACTAAAAAAAAAAAAAAAAATGAGAACAGTGTAAGAGTTCTCTGGCATAACATGAAGTGTACCAACATTTGGACTTCAGGTGTCTCAGAAGGAGAAGAGGGAGAGAAGGGGGTAAAAAAAAAGGTATTTAATAAAATTATGACTGAAAACTCCCCTAACCTGAAGAAGGAAACAGATATCCAGGTAGAGGACGCATGGAGGGTCCCAAACAGGCTAAACCCAAACAGTTCCACACCAAGACTTATCATAATTAAAATGTTAAAACTTAAAGAGAGAATTCAAAAGACAGAAAGAGAAAAAACAAAGAGTCATATACAAGGGAACCCCCATAAGGCTATCAGCTGATTTTTCTGCAGAAACTTTGGAGGTCAGAAATGAGTGGTATGATATTGTCAAAGTTCTGAAAGGAAAAAAACCCTACATGTAGGATATTCTACCCAGCAAGATTATCATTTAGAATACAAGGAAAGAAAAAGAACTCAGACAAGCAAAAAATAAGGTTCGTCAATACTCAACCTATCGAAGAAGAAATGTTAAATTGTCTTCTCTATGTGGAAAAGAATAGAATATAACAAGAATAAAGCTCTATAGGAACAGAAAATCCCACTGGTAAAGGAAAATATATACTAAAGGATGAGGACCAACCACTTAAATAAGATAGTATGAAGATAAAAGACAAAAAAATTTAAAAGAAACTATAACTCAATAAATAGTGAAGTGATGAAGATGAAAATATGACATCAAAAACACAAAATGTGGAGGAGGGGAATAAAAAAAAAATGTAGGTCTTTAGAATGTGCTTGAACTTAAATGACTACCATTTTAAAATAAGTAGGTATAGTAATAGGTCAACATTCAAGAACCCCCATGGCAACCTCAAATCAAAAACCTACAATAGATACACAAATTAGAGAGAAAGGAAAAGCATACCACTAAAGAAAATCATCAAACCACAAGGGAATAAACAAATAGAAGAAATTAACAGAGAAAAAAAACAAGTAATAAATTATAAAAAAAGTAATAAAATGGCAATAAGTGCATACCTATCAATAATTATTTTAAATGTCAATGGCCTGAATGCTCTGATCAAAAGACATAGGGGAGCTGACTGGAAAGCAAAAACAAAACCAAGACACATCCATATGCTGCTTACAAGAGACTCACCTCAGACCTAAGACACTCACAGACTGAAAGTGAGGGGAAGGAAAAATATATTTTATATAAATGGAAATGACAAGAAAGTGGGGTTAGCAATAGTCATATCAAACAAAATAAACTTTAGAAAATAAAGTCTATAACAAAAGACAAGGAAGGGCATTATATAATAATAAAGGAATCCATAGAAGAAGAAGACATTACACTTGTTAACATATATGCACCCAAAACAGGAGCACCTAAATATATAAAGTATTAACAGACATAAAGGGAGAAACTGACAATAATACAATAATAGTAGGGGGCTTTAACACCCCACTCACATCAATGGACAAATCATTCAGACAGAAATTCAGTAAGGTAAAACTGGCTATAAATGATACAATAGACCAGTTGGACTTACAGATATCTATAGGACATTCCAGACAAAAACAACAGAATTCACATACTCTTCAAGTACACATGGAACAGTCTCCACGATATATCATGTTAGGCCACAAAACAAGTCTCAACAAATTTAAGAGGATAGAAATTGTATCAAGCACTACGTCTTGATAGCAACAGTGTGAAACTAGAAATCAATTACAGGAACAAAAACATGGGAGAAGAACCAACATGTGGTGACTAAAAAACATGCTACTAGAAAACCAATAGGTCAATGAAGAAATCAAATAGGAGATCAGAAAATACCTCAAGACAAATGAAAATGGAAACAGTGTTCCAAAATCTATGGTGTGCAGCAAAAGCAGTTCTAAGAGGCTAGTTTATAGTGGTATAGAACTTCCTCAAGAAATGAGAAAAATTTCAAATAAACCACCTAACCTACCATCAAAAGCAATTAGAAAAAGAACAAAGCCCAAAGTCACAAAAGTAAGGAAATAACAAAGATCAGAGAGAAAATAAATAAAATAGAGACCAAAAAAAAAAAAAGAAAATATCAGTGAAACTAAGAGCTGGTCTTTTTTTTTTTTTTTTTTGAGGTACGCGGGCCTCTCACTGTTGTGGCCTCTCCCATTGCGGAGCACAGGCTCCGGACGTACAGGCTCAGCGTCCATGGCTCACGGTCCCAGCCGCTCCGTGGCATGTGGGATCTTCCCGGACCAGGGCACGAACCCATGTTCCCTACATCAGCAGGCAGACTCTCAACCATTGTGCCACCAGGGAAGCCCAAGAGCTTGTCTTTGATAATATAAATTTGATAAATCTTTAGTCAGGTTCATCAAGTAAAAATGAGAAAAGACTCAAATAAATAAAATAAGAAATTAAAGAAGAGAAATAACTGATACCACAGAGGTATGAAAGATCATAAGAGAATACTACAGACAGTTATATGCAAATAAATTGGACAACCTAAAAGAAATGGACACATTTCTATAAACATGAAACCTTCCAAAACTGAATCCGGAAGAAACAGACAAACTGAACAGCCCAACATTAAAAGTGAAATTGAAGTTGTAATAATAAAAAAAAAAATTCCCAGCAAACAAAAGTCCAGGACTGGACAGCTACACAGGGTAATTCTACCAACCATATAAAGAACAACTCCCAAATTTATTCTATAAGGTCACAATTACCTTTATACCAAAATCAGAAAAAGACACTACAAAAACAGAAAATTAAAGGCCAACACCTCTGATGAGTATACATGCAAAAACTCCTCAACAAAATATCAACAAACCAAATCCAACAACATATAAAAAGGATCATACACCATGATCAAGTTGGATTTTTTCCAGGGATAAAAAGATGGTTCATTATTCCAAATCAATCAATGTGATACACCACATTAATAAAAGGAAGGATACAGAATCACATGATCATCTCAATAGAAGCAGAAAAACCATTTGACAAAATTCAACATCCACTCATGATAAAAACTCTCATCAAAGCTGGTAAAGAGGGAACATATTGCAACATATAAGGCTTCTTATGACAAACCCACAGCTAACGTCATACTCAATGGTGAAAAACTGAAATTATTTCCTCTAAAATCAGGAACAAGACAAGGATGTCCACTCTCACCACTTCTATTTACCATCGTATTGAAAGTTCTAGCAACAGCCATCAGACAAGAAAAATAAAAGGCATCCAAACTTGAAGGAAAAAGTAAAACTGTCATTATTTTAGATGACATGATACTATATATAGAAACCTCTAAAGATGTCACCAAAAGGCTATTTGAAGTAATAAATGAATTCACTAAAGTTTCAGGATTCAAGATTAATATACAGAAATCTGTTGCTTTTCTATACACCAATAATGAACTATCAGAAAGAGAAAGCATGAAAACAATTCCATTTAAAATCACATCAAAAAGGATAAAATATCTAGGAATAAAGACCTATATTCTAAAAACTATAAAACACTGATAAAGGAATTTGAAAATGATACAAAGAAATGGAAAGATATCTTCTGTTCTTGGACTGGAAGAGTTAATATTGTTTAAATGTCCATAGTACCCAAAACAATCTACAAAAGTAATGCAGTCAATAACAACTTAGCCATTACATTGTTCACAGAATTAGAACAAATAATCCTAAAATGTATATGGACCCACAAAAGACCATGAATTGCCAAAGCAATCTTGAGAAAAAAAACAAAGGTGAAGGTGTTATGTTCCCTGACTTCATACTATACTAAAAAGCTACAGTAATCAAGACAATATGGTACTGACATAAAAGCAGACACATAGATCAATGGAACAGAATAGAGAGCTCAGGAAAAAACCCATACACCTCTGGTCAATTAATCTGTGAGAAAGGAGATAAGAATATACAGTGAGGAAAAGAAAATAAGTGATGCTGGAAATACTGGAAATATACATGTAAAAGAATGAAGTTAGAACATTTCCTCACATCATATACAAAAATAAACTCAAAATGGATTAAAGGACCAAATTTAAGACCAGAAACCATAAAACTCCTACAAGAGAATACAGGTACAAAACTGTTTTTCATAAATCACAGCAATAATTTTTGGATCTGTTTCCTAAGGAAAAAGAAATGAAAGCAAAAATAAACAGGACCTAATTAAATGTAAAAGCTTTTGCACAGGGGCTTCCCTGGTGGCGCAGCGGTTGGGGGCCCGCCTGCCGATGCAGGGAACGTGGGTTCGTGCCCCGGTCCGCGAGCATCCTGCGTGCCGCGGAGCGGCTGGGCCCGTGAGCCATGGCCGCTGAGCCTGCGCAAAAAAAAAAAAAAAAAAAAAAAACCTTTGACAAAATGCAAAGACAACCTACTGAATGTGAGAAAATATTTGCAAATGATATGACTGATAAGGGGTTCCTATCCAAAATATATAAACAACACATAAAACTCAATATCAAAAAACAACCTGATTCAAAAATGCTCAGAATACCTGAATAGATATGTTTTACAAAGAAGACATACAAATGGCTAAAAGGCACATGAAAAGATGCTCAACATGGCTAATCATTAGAGAAATGCAAATCAAAGCCACAGTGAGATAAACTCAAATCAAAGCCTCAATGAGATCTCACCTCACCTGTCAGAACAGACATCATCAAAATGTCTATAAATAACAAATGTGGGTGAGCATGTGGAGACAGGGAACCCTCCTACACTGCTGGTGGGAATGTAAATTGGTGCAGTCACTATGGAAAACAGTATGGAGGTTTTTCAAAAAACTAAAAATAGAACTACTATATGATCCAGCAATTCCTGGGTATATATCCTAAGAAAACAAAAGCTTAATTCAAAAAGATACATTTATACCACTGTTCATAGCAGTATTATTTACAATAGCCAAGATACGGAACCAGTCTCAGTGTCCATCAACAGACAAATGGATAAAGAAGATATGGGGTGTGTGTGTATACATATACATACACACACACATATACATACATATACAATGGAATATTACTCAGCCATAAAAATAGTAAAATTCTGCCATTTGCAACAATGTGGATGGACCTAGGGAGCATTATGCTTAGTGAAATAAGTCAGACAGAGAACAGCAAATACTCTATGGTATAACTTATATGTGGAATCTAAAAAGTAAAACAAACACATGTATATAACAAAACAGAATCAGATTCACAGACACAGAGGACAAACAAGTGGTTACCAGTGGGGAGAGAGGAGTGGGGAGGGGCAACATAGGGGTATGGGATTAAGAGATATAATCCACTACGTATAAAATAGATAAGCAACATGGATATATTGTACAACGCAGGAAAATGTAGCCATTGTTTTGTAATAATATTAAATGGACTATAGTCTATAAAAATTTTGCATCACTATGTTGTACACCTAAAACTAATGTAATAGTGTAAATCATCTATACTTCAATTAAAAAATCACTGCAAATGTGAATGCTAATGTATGTAGGTCATTATAGATGCCTGAAGGTGAAAATGTGACATAAAAATAAAGGAATCTCAGGATCTCTTTAAGGAAATAGTCACCAGATAAATGAGAGACTAAAAATCTGGGTCTGGGGTATGATAAGCAGTCCCTCCTGAATATAGTAACCACCACCATAATCATTTATCATGTGCTGCCTATGTATTATGCACTCTGCTAAACATTTTATACTGACTGTTTTGTTTACTCTTTCCAAAAACTTTAAGAGTAGATTGTGTGAATTCCTTTTTTTTTTTTTTGTGGTATGCGGGCCTCTCACTGTTGTGGCCTCTCCCATTTTGAAGCACCGGCTCCGGACGCACAGGCTCAGCGGCCATGGCTCACGGGCCCAGCTGCTCTGCGGCATGTGGGATCTTCCCAGACCGGGGCATGAATCCGTGTCCCCTGCATCGGCAGGCGGACTCTCAATCACTGCGCCACCAGGGAAGCCCTGGATTCCCTTTTAGAGATGAGAAATCTGAGAATTAAAAGGTGATATATAACTCACCACAAATCATACAATTAGCAAATGAAACAGTGTATTACTTCAAAGTCTGAGCATGTAAATGCAAAAAGGAATGGAACCCATTTCACTGGCCTAATGAAGAGGAGGTCATCTGTCTGTTTTATGCTAAGTGACCTTATGCCCCAAGACAATAGGAAAACACTACTGCTATGATGAAATTAAGCCAGAGAATAAAATCAGACATCCTAAGGATCCAGAAGAAATGACTACTCCAGGGAGAGGAAGTTGTAAGGTGCTGTAGAGCCTGCCTTCATTACCACCTGCCTGGGGCTGGCCTCTGACTCATACAGGGAATGAATGTAGGGTTCTCTGAGAGTATGAGCACAAACAATGACACCAGACAAAGTGACAAGAACAGCCTGCCTATTGGATACATACTACGCCCCAGGGTCGGTGCAAAGCCACTTACACATGAGCTAACTTGTGCACAAAGAAGTGATGTGACTTGTCACTGGTTATACAACTTCAAAACTCATTTTCTTACGCTGAACTGCCTTCCACATCTGAGTATAGGAAATATCTGAATGACCATGTGGAGCTGGTTTTTAATATATCAATTTACTATACCATTTTTTTCGGCTTTGAACATGACTTCCCACCTTATACAGAAATACAGAGGATGGATTGGAGAGGGGGTTGACTCCCAATTAGCTATGCTTTAGGTGTACATTTAATCACTTAAATGATAAGTGTGATGTTTTCAAGTTGCAAAATGCTCACACGGTTTGGGGGTGTAGGAGGTATTCAGAAAAGGCTTATTACTAAATTGATGTTAATGTATTTTTTCCAGGTACCCTAAGATACAGGGATGAGCTCAACTATATGAAACTCATTGCTTAAAAATTTAAATTCACAAAATAGATATATTAAAGAGTACCTATTCTCAAGAGCAAAAGCAATTCTCCCACTACACAAGGATTTCTTTAACTAGAAAATTCCCCCCTAGTGTATTTCAATTAGGTTTCCATTTACAAAGAAAAGAATCAATTTGTGTGCAGGTTCGCAGCGACACAACTCTTGCATAAAGCAAAATACAGTAGTATCACTCTTTAGAGATTCAAACAAACTCCTGGGCAGAAAACACTTTGAAAACCACACACTGAAATAATGCATCCTTGTAGATGACACACACAAAGTAGACTTCAATTCTCCAGTTGGTTCAATGGTTGATGAACTCACCAGTACTGAGAGTTCAGTACATGCCAGCAAAACTCCCAAATTACTGATGACTCCTACTGATGACTCCTTTTCTAATATATTTTTCCCCACTGCTATTATCTGGAAACAAGTTGACACTGGCTTCTTACACATAGGACTTATCTAGACTTCCAGCTATTTGGCTGATAAGGAGATTACTAAATAAATTTCTAACTCAGCCAGATGGTAGGTGGCCATGTTTGACTTGAAATATTTTCAGTTCTTTGGATTAACAAAGAGCTGAATATTTTAAGAATAAGAAGAAATTTCCCCTCCCCACTTTTCAGATAGTGTTTATTCAGAGGAATAAACTTTCCAGACTTCTGATTAGCATTCCTGCCTAAAGCAGCATCTGATCAACTGCACGGAGAACATGAAATTTATTGAA
Organism: Delphinus delphis; assembly: GCF_949987515.2. Classification (NCBI taxonomy): domain Eukaryota; kingdom Metazoa; phylum Chordata; class Mammalia; order Artiodactyla; family Delphinidae; genus Delphinus; species Delphinus delphis. The sequence goes on along the minus strand of NC_082690.1, from coordinate 52,640,315 downwards.
AGTATAAACAGTAACTATGGCTGTGAAAGACACTGGGTTTTGTCCTTGCAAGGATGAATAAATTGGAAAAGGTTTTCACATAAACAGGATCTCTTACATAGACGCTCCTAACCCAAAAACCTTTAGCAATAAGATAATGGCCAACATGTTGGTGATGGTTAGATGTTGTCACTGTAAATAGCCTCTTAAATACCAAAGGGATACAGAGGAAAAGCTCAGCACTTCGAGTAAAATAAAAAGATCTGTTTTGAGTATCTTAGAGTAAAATAAAAAGAGTAAAATAAAAAGATCTGTTTTGAGTCCTGGGTTCTCCCAGAGACGACCTGCATGACCTTGTGCCTCTCTTTAAACTCTCAGAGCCTCCCTTTCCTCATAAGCAAAATAGGAACCAAGGTATCTACAATCCATGGTATATAATCCATGAAGTAGTAGCTATTAAATATTTTTTGGTCATTTAGGACATCTCTTCTCACTCAACTCTTCTATAGAACTGCTGACCAGCTGACTGTAAGCATCCTTGCAAATCTTTCATCTGTTTTTAGGGATGTTTTAGCAATTACCACTCAAATTCTAATAACTACTATAAATCATCCCAACTGAATATGTAGTTTACTGCTCTGAGCCAAGTACTGTCCTAAAAACCCAGGGGAGAAACATGACAATGTTTAAAAATGTTTTGGTTTACTTACAAGGTATATGAGACCAATTACAAAAGTAGTCCCAATTTTCCACTCCTCTCTGTAGCCATTCTCTTTGCTATATGACTCTGTAGCTCTTCCTATTAAGAGATATACTGGGAGCCTCCCTGGTGGTGCAGTGGTTAAGAATCCACCTGCAAATGCAGGGGACGTGGGTTTGAGCCCTGGTCCGGGAAGATCCCACATGCCGCGGAGCAACTAAGTCAATGTACCACAACTACTGAGCCTGCGCTCTAGAGCCCGCGAGCTACAACTACTGAGCCTGTGGGCCACGACTACTGAAGCCCGCGCACCTAGAGCCTGTGCTCTGCAGCAAGAAGCCACCGCAATGAGAAGCCCACGCACTGCAACAAAGAGTAGCCCCTGCTCACCACAACTAGAGAAAGCCCGCGTGCAGTAATGAAGACCCAACACAGCCAAAAATAAAAAATAAATAAATTTTAAAAACGACAAAAAAGAGACATATTTCCCCAACTCTTTTATCTGCGCTGACCTTAGTAAATTGTGATGGAAATGATGTGATGGTTGGCCAATGCTGAGCCTAGACCTCAAGAAACCTTGAATATATCTGTTCTTTTGGAACTCTGCCACTGCCATGAGAATAGGTTTGGACTGGCCTACTGGAGGATGGGAATCCAATTGGAAGGCAGCCCACTTGTACCAGCCAACTTCTCGACTAGCTAGAGCCAGCTAAACTCCAAACATCTGAGAGTCCAGGTTAGATCAGCATAGCCCCCTACTCAACTCACCTCTGACTGCAGGTGAGTGGGCAAGCTTAGCCGATTCCAGAAAAAAAATTGATCCATAGACTCATGAGCAAAATGTGTCACACATCTCAAGGGGATCACAGTTTGGAAACACAACCAGGCTAACAAATAAACTGATGAGGTCGCAGAAATGGCTTATGCAATGGCAGCAAAATATAACCTGTAACGGGACACAGAGGAGAGAGAAGTCATTGGCATCCCAGAGAATCACAGGAGATATATCAATGTGACCCTATTAGAACTGAGTCCAGAGGATGGAAAATGTTGGAAATGCGGCAGGTTTTTCAATTTAAGGACATTTTCTGACATGCTAAAACGTGTACTATTTGGAGGAGGGGTGGGTTTGACAAAATGTAAGCAGATTTGCACTTTACAAAGAATACTCTGGTGATGAGGTGGAGGCTATATTGTGAGAGACAAGAAGGAGGGAGGTTTACTGAAGCCTATTCTAGGAATCATTCATCTAATAGATAATGAGGATCTCACTAAGAGAAAAAGTCAATGGGGTTGAAGATTAAGAGATGGGTTTGAGAAATATCTGGAAGCGCAATCTATGGATGGAATTGTTGCTTTTGTTTGTAGTGCAGAAGTACCCAGCAGAAAGGCAGCATATTGCAGAACTGATAGTTCCCTTGCTACAACTGCTTCTTAGAAATCCACTGTGTCATTTTAATGAAAGGATTTAGCCCCTGAGCTTCTAAAGAAAGTCAGCTTTTAAAAAGTAAAGAACATGGGATCCCAGTGGACACTGGTGAATGGGTTTAGGTCTGTTGTGTAGCCCGCATTTAGACTTTGTAGATAAAATCAAGGCAGGTGCTAGAAGCTGCACAGACCCAAGGGTGTCTTCCTGGGACACTGCTTGACTGGGTCCAAAGTTACAGTATCTTCTGGGGACACAGATGACTTCCTGAAATCAGTGGAGGGAGTGACCGTTTACTTTCTCTTTTGTCATTTTACCTTCCTTTTTTACCCATTAAGCTTTAACTGAGACTTGTTTCAGAGTGGACTGTGAAACAGTGAAAGTGGGCTAAGAAGATGAAAGCTCTCCATGAAAAAGGTATGAAATACGACTCTGACAATTTGATGCTGATCGTTTGTGATGTGTGAAATTAAATCCTTAACTAATGTGCCTAGACAATGCAATTAGTCTTGAGTGTCTATATCAGGAAACATTTCTTACTAAGTCTATGCAGGAGCTCAGCTCAAAAGTAGACCACTATGTGTAGAACTGTTTTTTTTTTTTAATTTAAGTCATTTAGTGCCCCAGGTTTCCAAAACAAACAAACAAACAAAGAATAGGATGATGACAAAGAAGAAAAGTTAAGTGATTTGTTAGAGCCAAGGATATACAGTGATTAATTATCTGTTTGTTTATACCATTCATGCATTTCTGTATCCATCTTTCTGCGTATATTTGTTGAGACCTACAGTGTATGAGATACTCGTATTAGAGATAGTGATGAACAAAACAGGTCAAGTTGCTGCTTCACAGTGTTTACAATCCCCAGAGGAGAGAGGAGGCAGACATTAAACAAATACAAATAATTGAAAAATTAACATTATAGAAAATACTATTTAGAAGCAACACAAATAGCAACCATGAGAACAAGGCCTTTGTCTATCTTTGTCACAGTCATATGTGTCAGGCACTGCCCCGAGACCTTGACATACCTTGGCAATTGATTTTATCCTCACAGGGCGAGTACTAGTATTCCTCCCGTTTGGGGGATGAGAAAAATGAGACCAAGAGAGGGAAGTAGCATGCCCGAGATCATCCACTAATTAAGTGGCCAAATCAGGAGTAGAAACTAGGCTTGGGCTTTTGAAGGACATGCTCTCAGCCACTGTGCTGTCTACGCCCACCTAGAAGAGCTAATCTCAACCTAGTAACCTGATCCTCTTCCCTAATACAACACATTTCAATTATCTCTCATGATCCAATTTATGACAAGACTTTGGTAACACTATCAGCAAATTCCACAGAGAAAGTTGACTCTCCCGCATGTTTTTAATTAAATACAAGAGGAGCAGTGGAGTAGAGTTATGAGCATCAGTCCATTTCTTGACTATGACACTTAAACCAGGCGCAAAAGCTTGAGCAAGGTACTTCACCCCTCTGTGCCTCAGTTACAAATTGATCTTAGCACTACCAGTTAGACTGCTGATAGACTGCCATCATTCTGGAACAACTGAGGATTTAGAAAGCCACCCATACCTTATTGGTTTGGTATGCTCAGGGCTATAACCTCAAGACCTAGGATCATGCCCAAAATACAGTAGGTGCTCAATACATATCATTGACTGAATGAATGGAATCCTTTCATGATCTTTGCCAGCCTACCTGTCTACTCATTAAACTTTCCAGCAACACTGGATGACTTGATATTCTCTTCACTCAATCTACAGTTTCTTATATCAACACCACTGTATTTTTCTCTCTGCCTATAATAAAATACTATGATACAATCCCTTATCTAAAACCTATGCAGTCAAATGTATCGTAGAATTGGTGGGTGGGAGGGAGGGGCTGGGGAGGAGTATTTTATAAAGATAAACCAGTGCAACTGCATATTATATAACACTGTCAATGGGGCCTGGGACATACTGTAATCAAAATATATTAATATTTCTGGAGCACAACATAGAAATATTCACACTAAGAGATTCATGAAGGTTCTAGCATATCAGTTTATTTTAGGTTTTGCTACCATTTGAGCTACCAAAAACAAAAAACAAAAAAACTTTTCACTTTCAGAGAATGCTGGTCTTTGGAACTGCAGAAAAAGTATTGTGGGCCTGTAGTCTCCTTACCTCATGCTCTTTTTTGGTCTTAATATTACCCATATCTCAAGGTTAAGACCTCAGAGCATCTTCCCAGAAAGTTTACCCTGTTTCTTTTCTTTTTTTTTTCTAATTAATTTTTATTGGAGTATAGTTGCTTTACAATGTTGTGTTAGCATCTACTGCACAGCAAAATGAATCAGCCACACATATACATATATCCCCTCCGTTTTGGATTTCCCTCCCATTTAGGACACCACAGTGCATTAAGTAGAGTTCCCTGTGCTATACAGTATGTTCCCCTCAGTTGTCTATTTTATACATAGTATCAATAGTGTATATGTGTCAGTCCCAATCTCCCAATTCCTCCCATCCCACCCCTTTCCCCATTGGTATCCATACATTTGCTCTCTACGTCTGTGTCTCTATTTCTGCTTTGCAAATGAGGTCATCTATACCATTTTTCTAGATTCCACATATATGTGTTAATATACGATATTTGTTTTTCTCTGATTTACTGCACTCTGTTTGACACTCTCTAGATCCATCCATGTCTCTACAAATGACCCAATTTCATTACTTTTTATGCCCGAGTAATATTCCATTGTATATATGTACCACATCTTCTTTATCCATTCCTCTATTGAAAGGATTAATCTCCAAAATATATAAGCAGCTCATGCAGCTCAATATCAAAAAAACAAACAACCCAATCAAAAAATGGGCAGAAGACCTAAATAGACATTTCTCCAAAGAAGACATACAGATGGCCAACAAACACATGAAAAGATGCTCAACATCACTAATTATTAGAGAAATGCATATCAAAACTACAATGAGGTATCACCTCACACTGGTCAGAATGGCCATCCTCAAAACATCTACAAACAATAAATGCTGGAGAGGGCGTGGAGAAAAGGGAACCCTCTTACACTGTTGGTGGGAATGTAAATTAATACAGTCACTGTGGAGAACAGTATGCAGGTTCCTCAAAAAACTAAAAATTGAACTACAACATGACCCAGCAATCTCACTACTGAGCATATACCCAAAGAAATCCATAATGCAAAAAAACACATGCACCCCAGTGTTCATACCCTGTTTCTTGCAGCAGAAATTCATCTCCCAGTTCTCTACTCCCACCAGTCCCAGTTCCTCTAACAGCTCATGACATTTTCAGTACTGTGCTTGCTTTAGTTGTACGTATACTTATTCTTTTTCCAAAATGGAGAGATCTTTGAAGGTCAGAAAATGCCTTATTCATGTTTTATCCTTCACACTAACACAGAGATTCTCTGTATCATGTGTAGGGCTTAATTAAGCATAAAGGATGACTAGAATTTGGAGAAAAAAAGGAAGGTGTTCCCGAAAAAGGTGAGAACTAGAGGGGGGGAAGGCAATTCTATACACTGATTAAACCCTACATAGGGGTGCTTACCAGCAGGTTACATATGTTATCTAACATGAAACTAATAAGCTGACATGAGGAAATGGAGATTGAGGGGTTTATTGACTTACAGTTAAATAGTGGCAGCATTACAAATCAAATTTAAGACTGCCTGTCTAAAATCTGTGTTTTTCGCACTCTATTGTCCACACAGAAAAGGTAGTATGATCCAAGGGAATTTGAGGAATCTTAATGAATTTTGAAAGCAATTTGTAAATCTTGCACAATTAGAGACATGAATCTAAAAGAGAAGAGTCAAATACGGAAACTATTTCCTTTAGCGACAGTTGGGAACTTCAGGGCTAGATAAGCCTTCTTACAAGGTGAGGAGGAATTTATCACCCTTATTGTTACAAGGAAACTAAGGAGAATGGAGATAATATTTAGAAGGAGTCACTAGGTACAAGATTGCAAACTTAATTGTAATGCTGTTCCCCTCTGTGCCACCTTATTAAGCAGCTAGGAAAATCCTTTATCACAAAGGATTTCCAAGGATGTGACCTTTTCCTTCTCTCCATTTCTATTTCACTTAAATTATCACCCTGAACATTTCAAAGGGGCACACTCAGCAGGCTGATAGATTGGAGCCCCCTGTCTAACTAAAGGAAACACTGATTGCATAAAGAGAAAAAATATCAGACACCTACCCCTTTGGTCTCTGTGAAACCAACTTCAAGCTCACGTGAGCCCTTTTTGTTGTTGTTGGTTTTTTTTTTGTATTTGCTATCGCTTTGAAAATGACAAAGTAGCAATAAAATCATTAATTTCTGGAATGACATCTTGTGGTGTGATTATAATCAGAAAAACAACTGTGAAGACAGCACTGTAAGTCTCCATTCCCATTCTCTCACATAACTTGGCCAGGAAATGTACTCAGGGCACAAAGGAGGAGGTAATTTGTTCTTTGAATGAAGTGAAAATTAACCCTGGGCTGAAAAAAATGAAGGTTCTTGTTGCTCTCTCTTAAATCTGTACTAAAATCTTGCAAACCTGATCAGAGAGTCCTGAATCTTTTACATATTTCTACATACATAAATGTATAAATGTATGTATCTATATCTATATACACATACATATAGTTGGGTTTTTTTTCAATGGTTATGTGGGCTCTGAAAGGTTAGGGTGACTCAAGACACACGTATTTCCATCAGAGCTTCTCCACTGCCTCTCAGTCAAGTCCGAACTGCCTAACATGGCGGCTGCACCCTTGTGCTTTGCTATCTGCCCACCTCTCTAGCCCCATCTGCTCACACCGGATACTTTAAAATACTCTTCTTTCCTATAAGGCAGTGTGATATTCTCCCTCCTACCTCAGTGGCTTTGTACCTTCTTTCTCTTCTGTCTTCCACGCTCTTCTTGATACTCCCATATAGTCAGGGTCTCAGAGGCTTCCACAGTCCTTCTGCCTGGAGCCATCCAGGGCATATCTTTCCAGGCTGACGCCATCGCCATGCATCTCTGCCTTTCCCCTTTACTAGCCCGGCTCACACCTAGAATCACTTGGTTCTTGATTGTCTTTCCCACTGAACTGTGAGCTCTGGCTGGGTAGGGACAGGTTCAGCTTGTTAAACATATTTTTAGCCTTTAGCACAGTGTCTGAGGCATACTAGAATCTCAATAAATATTTGTTGAAAACATAAATAGATGAAAGAAATCAGTGTGTCCAGAGAAAGTCAGAGTGAAAAAATGGTTGGCTATTATAAACAAACAAATTTTCCATTGTGTATTTACAAAATTCCAAAGGCAAAGCAAATGGGCAATTTATTATCCCTTTGATCTTAACGCTGAGCACCTGTGGGGCATATAAGGCGGCACTCAGTCTGGGTTGCGTAAGTAAACAGGGCAGCAAAGCTGAGTAAAAAGTGCTGAGCTTTAGAGTAGGTTTATCTAAATTCCTGAGCGCCTCACTCTGTAGCTAAATGGCTTTCCCTCTCAGATTCCTCACGTATAAAACAGTTATCACTAGTTAACAATTATAAGTTAAATGATGATAGATCTGATTTCTGCTTGTTGTTTTGATTTATTTCATTTTAACGAATTAAGAAGATAAAAAATTGATGGAACGGTATTGATACTTTGTAGCCATTCAATAACTGCCATTTTTATTATTATTAAGCTGTGTGAAGCAAGGCATACAAGGACGAATGAAATCAGATGTAAATCTTAGCCTCAAGAAGCTCCTAATCTAATCCAGGAGATAAAACCAATAAATAAAGAACAGACTACAGAGCAATTAATAAAGCACATTTTGAGGTTCACACTGAATATGAAAATTATTTTGAGAGCATATTGCTTCTGTCACCATGGAAAGAGGTCACAACAGGGTTAGAATCTTAATTTTATCAGTAATGGTGAGTTCCTGGGAAAACAATATTTAGCTTTTATGAAGGTCAGTTTCCTCAGCTGAAAAGATGGGACATGGCATCAGTTACTGCATAGGAGTATATTACAGTATAGCTAAAATGCAACAATGCATGTGGAAGAATCTAGCAGAAATGCACTGATATTCCAGCACCTGCACTATATGCTACATGCCCTGAGCTTTATACCCATGTCTGGAATATGAGTGATGTTTAACAGAGTTTCACGTGAATTAAAAAAAAAAAAACAAAAAACTGAACGTGTGAAAGAGTCTTTAAGCTTGCGATTGAAGAATGAGGGGATTTTGATAGGTGAGTTATGGAGCAGAATGGGAGTGCTAACAGATTATTCCAGATGGGGACAGAGTGTGAGCAAAGAGGCAGAGACAGGGAACCACAAGGCATGGTAAGAGGGTAGTGAAGTGACTTATCCAAGGTCATGCAGCTAGTCGGTAGCAGATCAGGGTTGTTTCCATCTTACAACAGTCAGAAATAAGGCCATAGATGATGTTTGAGAGCCTGAGCTTTAGGAAGATTAATTTGGTGGTTATTTCCATACATTGCAAGGAAGCCTAAAAAGTGGAGTTGAGTCCCTGCCATATTCCAGGGGCTGAGCCAGGACACTGGACCCAGCCATATAAAGTCATTCATGCAGAAAGTTATGGTGCTGACACATGCGTGAGGCAATAAAATACTTTAGGTGCTGATGGAAGTAAGATAATAATACTGCTGATAATCATGGCAAACAGCCCTACAGTTCGTAGTGTTAGAACTCATCAGTATTTGACCTACAAATAATGGCAATTTCATCTAGTTGAAGACCATATATTCCAGGAATTATTCTTTGTGCTTTAAAACATAAGCATTCATTAAATCTTCACAGTAACCCCATGAGATTGGCGCAATTATTATTCTCAGTTAGTGTAAGAAAATCGAGGGACATTTCAAGAGAGTATGGGCTATTTAATCAGAGCTCGAGAGGTACATTCTAGAGATAAAATTGAGAAGTCATGAACGTCAACATAGGATTTGATACAGGAGAATAAATGGGATTTCAAAGGGTTTACAATAGAGCATGCAGAGGATGAATTTAGAAATGTGAGGCAAAGGTCACCAGTATCACATGAGACATACTAAAAATATTATCCGATGTTTATGTGAATTTTAAGTATGTTCTATATTTTACTTTGCTAAGTCCAGAAATCCTCCCTACATAAGCAAACAGCAAATGATCCCTTGACTAAAAATGTAGAGTCATCCATATGATGAGTCACTTGCCCAAGACTTACAGATACTCATTTGCTGTAAGAAGATCTGGACTGGACCTCTAGCTCTCCCCCTTTCTGTGCCACATTTTTAGTACTTTTCATCATGCATGTATTGAAAATGACTTTGAAAATATGTTTGTAAGAGAAAAGATACCGATCAGCTCATGTACATACATACAATATACTTTGTTCTTGAAGGAACAGCAAGGTGATAACAATTGCTTTGCTTGTAAGCCAACAATATTTGTTTGGTTTTTCACAATATTATAAGCATCAGACATGGCGATATCTAGATACTTCGGTAGTGGGAGATTTGTAATATAAACAGGCAGATGTGGCTGCTGACTGGCCTCAGTCCCCTGAATATCCATTTTCAGCTCTAAACTGGAAAAAAATCATTCTTTTATTTATCCTGCATTTAAACTTATATTTACTCGACATTTATTCTCTCCTGGCCCTCTAGAAAGGACTAGGGACTTAGAAACAGGGAAGCTCAATCCCACTGGAGGATACAGATAAGCCTTATAGAGTTGCATGAGAAGCAGTTACAAAAATGAGTATTTTTTTTTGTAAAACAGAGAGATTATACAAATTAAATTCTTTGATAACTTTGCAATAACCTCCTAAATAGTCTTCCTTTCCCCACTCTCCTTAACCAAACTTCGGTACCAAAAAACCTTTAATAGCATAGACACACCCAGGTTACCCTCTTAGTTAAAAATATTTGATGGCTTATGAGAACCATCACCTATGAAGTTCAAACTTTGTAATGAAACAGAAAAAGCCACTCACAAACTAAACTAATATTTTCTTTTCAGACTCATTCGCCACCACGCCTTGGCACTAGGTGCTGCCCCTCCCCGCTATTCCACCCCTAATGAGCTCCTTCTCATCCTCTAAGGCCCCTTTTAATTGTCTCCTCTTCTGTGAATCCCTTCCTCGGTCCTTCAAGGCAAAAGGAATTGATTCTTTCACACTCCTTCTACATACCGTGCTATTGTATTTTATATAGTTCTCTAATAATTTCTCTGTGTATCTTTCTTCCTGAATACCTCAAGAGTACTGTGTAAAAGGAGTGCATAGAGTTTATTTAAACACACCAGGGGCTAACATGGAGGCTAGTTCAAAAAAGTTCTCAATTAATGTATGTTGAATTAAATATATTTATATACATTTACTGCATAAAAGTCCAAATAAGTAGGCAAATTATACTTGATAGATGCTAAACATATATGTAAACAAACATACATCTTGTATGTATATATCTCATATATATATATACTAAGATAAAATAAGATACAAGCTTGGTAACTATATGCTGAATTGAGTCTATGAGTATATCTTAATTATCATCACCATCACAGGTAGCATTCATTGATCATTTACTAGGTGCCAAACTCTTTGTTTTGTGTTTCACATGAATTCTCATTTCATTATCACAATTGTGATTCTAAGGTGGATACTGTCATTATCCCATGTTTGCCAAGAAGGAAAGCTAGACTCAAAGTGGTGAAGTAAATCATCTGTAGTTTTATACTTACTGAACGTAAGAGTTGAATTTCACATCTAGACCTATCTGACTCTAAAGCCTGTGTTCCTTCTAGTAACAGTCCGTGGATAGATTCATACACACACAGTTGCAGCCAGATGGATATATAGAGCAAGCCAAAGAGAGACAAATGCACATATGTCATAAATAATATTTATAGGAATGAATATACATATACCATAAACACTTACCTATTGAATATGAATATATTGTGAGTATATATAATTGTATGAATGTATATCTATAAATGTATATAGAATAAATAAACATCTCTTTCTATTTTCAAAGTGCATCCTTTATTCACAAACCTAGCATTTTTTACCGAAAAACTTCCACTGAATCAATGAGCAAATGTGTAACTGCATTGTCTAATATAAGTATATTTTTATATACACATACATTTATTTGTCTTTTTAATGACTATACATAGAGGATATAAGAGAGAGTCTTCAGGTTAAGAAATCTACAGCAACTCTCTCTTAGTATGCTTGCTAGCAACAGCTGCCAATCCCCATGTGGGAGAGAGGTGTGGACCACCATCAGTAAGTGTTAATTTGTCAGTCTAGTTGGGACAAGGATACTATTATAAAGCTTTGTTCTCTGAAAAAATATACAATCACAGCTGGAATTCAGGCACTTGCTTTCATCACAAAAGCAAGGATTTGCGACAAAAATGTCTTTTTGGTTTTGGTTCTCTTTCGACTGCTCCTTCCTTTATTCCCCAGCCTGTGGGCAGTTGTATCTGCATCTATTGTTTCAAATATGCTTACCTAGCAAGGTACACACTTGAACCTGGCACTGTCACTTTGCAATCCCCCCTGCCCTCTTTGATCCTGAGTAAGGCTTTGAAAGTCCCCAGATCCCTCTGAAGTAAGCAAAAAGCACTGCTGTCCTTTCCAAGAAGGGTTTTGATGTCTGAAGAACATAAAACATAACCAGGATTCTGCTACTTGCTGTTGGGTGACCTGGGTAAGTTTCTTAGTCCCTATGTTCCTCAGTTTTTCCATCTCTAAGATGGAAATCATCACACTTGCATAATAGATTTTTTGTGAAGATTAAATGAAAGTGTCGATATGTGAATGATGCAATGAGTACAAGTGGTCCAGAGAACCCAGTCAAATGAAAGAAAATAAACCAGCAACAGTGATGATATTGGAAGAGATCATCAATAGTCAGGAGATGCTAACAAACTGCAGGATGATGGAGCACAGGTGAAAGTCTGTTGGTGAATGAAACAGACCAGGGAGGAGAACAACGTATAAGGACCAGGCATCTGTGGAGGAGAGACTAGTTTCCCTGGAAGAGCTCACAAAAACAGTTGTAAAACATGCCTAAACAGTAGTAGTCCATATCAGAGTTAGAAATCCAAAAAAGATGATTCAAGATGAAAGAAAGGAGTTCAAGCAACAGACAGAATTACTAAAGAGCTAGATAATATTAGTGAAGTGGTACATCTGGCCAATACTCCTTCTCTCACTAAAAATTAAGACAATTAGAAACTCCTATAAAATATTATAACAAAAAACCACACATTTATGCAATGTTTCCCATGCATCAGGCACTGTGCTAAGTCCTGTGCGTACATCTCACTGAATTCTCACAATACTACGTACTTGGTACCGCTTTCATGCACATTTACCAGATGAAGAGGGTGAAGCATAGACAGCCAAGCTGCCCAAGGACACAGAGCCGGCATCAGACTCAGGACAAGAACATGTGTAATCCACCCTGTAGCCCATGCTCTTCATTCCAGTATTGAATTCCTTCCACAGAGGACATGACTGGCTTCTACAGACAGAGCCCATGTGGCATGTCATGATTTTTAGCTGTTGGTGGAAGACAGTAAAAGATAGACCTTTCACCTGCATGGAAGGAACATTTTCAAGTGGCACAGGTGGAGTGATAGTTGACCCAAAAAGAAAATACGATCAAAACACCAACACTTGGCAGTGAGGGACATTTGGATTTTACTTTTCATGTCAGTCTAAAGACACAATATAGAAAGTGTGAATATGGTTACTAAAATACAAGTGTCATCAGCCTTGGTGGGGAAGAAAAGAAGTCATCCCAGAAGATGGGAACAAGAAGGTGAGAAGGAGACAGGAGGCACACAACATTGGGAGAGGTGCGGGGGTTCTTGAGAGACTATCTGAAGTAAATGAAAGAAGAAAGGTCAAACTATTTGACTTAAGTGAATACAACTGAGACGTTGAACAATCAGCTGTAAAAATTAGGCTGGGGTAATGGAGTTATGGAAATTTAGATAATCTTTCCACATAAGAAATCAATAGATGTATTGAATCAAGAAAAACTTGTCTAATTGTATTATTTGGACTCAGAATAGTAATTACCAGAAATATTGATTAAATGGTTAAAAATATGGGAAATAGAACAGAGTCATGGAGAGTACAGAGAGCAGTGGGACCAGAGAACTCGTACTTAATTGTCTAAGTCACACAATTTACATGTGTGCATGTGTTTATACATATATATGTGTATGTACATATATACACTTACATATGTATATACACACTCATACATATTTACACATATAATCCTAATGTATATATCATCCATTAATTATTCAATTAAAAATTAAGGGGGGAAATCATTAAAAGACATAACACATGAAAGTTCCTGCCCATATATTTCTTCATTCAAATATCCTGACGTCATGATGAAACCCTTAATTTTCTTCTCATGTTGGAAATAAGATAACACAGAGGTCAGTTTTGAACCCAAGTGCATTTGACTCTACACCCTGTGCTATTAACCATGACACTATATATTATAAACTCTTGATTTCCTCTGTTTTTGCCTCATTTATTTTCTACACCATTTTGCCATCCTGAAGCTAACTCCTTGTCTGGCTTCATATCTAAGTATTTATTAGTCCATCTTTCAATTTAGTTTTGTGAGTCTGCTTTCTGATAAGGGTTTTGGCAAGAGTCTAGTTCCAAGATACCCGTATAAACTCTTTTTTAAATTAATACTTCATTGAGGTAACATTGGTTTATGACAGTATATGTTTCACATAGAAACAAAATGTTTCCATTACACTTAAAAATAAATCAAATTTAAATAAAGTCCCTACATCAGCCTTTATGAAGGTCCCCCTATCTCTTTAAGTTAACTCCTCTCACACCACTCTTCACTCTATATTTCAGCAGCATCAGCTTCATACTGCCCAAATACTCCAATTTACTCTGATCTTGTTGACCTTACCTAGAATTCTCTTCCCACAGATCTTTATGTGGCTGGCTCTTTCTTTAGCTCAGGTCTTGTTTAAAATTAATCTTCTTCGAGAGGCTTCCCTTGACTACTCCATCTCAAGTAGCAATTCTCAAATATGAGCATCCTTTTCTTTATTCCATTATATTGTTTCTCTGTAAATGATACTTTTTTATCATTTATGTGCTGTTGTCCTCCTCTGCCTCGTAATATCCAAGAATGCGTGACCTTGTCTGCATTCTTGTTTAACAAGAATCTAGAACAATTCCTCTATAATCCCCAGAACTTAGAGCAGTGCCTCTATAAATATTTGCCATATGAAGACCTCTGAATATGTGTTGAACGAATTAATAAACAAAATACTCACATCCAGTGGAATGATGGATATGATTTTTTTAACAAACAAGCAGATCAACATCACCAAGAAAAATCAGAATCAACATCAACACCATCACCTTTCTTGCTTTCTTCTAAAGAGCTATCTCTGGCAACTGACCCACAAACTATCTGCCTCCCTGTAACAGCAGCCAGGGGTGATAGTCCCTCAAGGAACTGGACATTCCCTATAGGGTAATAAACATTTCTCAGTAAGAACCATCATCATCAAAGACTGCAAACCCTGCCTCCAGCAAATTCTGCAGCTGACATTGATCTATGAGTGAATTAAAGAAATTCATAAATGCAACAGCAACTCAACTGCCTCTTGTCTCTCTGCAAGGCTTTCTTTTCTTTATTCCTTCTTTTTTTCTCGTTTCTCTTCCTCTATCCCTCTCTATCCCCTTTCTCCTCATTCCTTCTTTCCTTCCTTCCTTCCTTCCTCCCTCCCTCCCTCCTTCTTTCTTTCCTTCCTTCTTTTCTTTCTTTCCTTTTCTTTCTTTTCTTTCTTTCCTTCTTTCTTTTTCTTTCTTTCTCTTTCTTTCTCTCTTTCTCTTCTTCCTTTCCTCCTTTCTTTTACCTCTTTCTTTTTTTGTAACTGCAATGTTACATTATATAAATCATGCCCGTGACTCCATTTAGCAATGTGCGTATTTATACTTCCCAAATGAGAACAGCATCACCATATTCACTTTGCCAAGAGCAACATTCAAGATCGAAGATGCTAGGAGCTACTACTCTTTTCAAGATGGGGATTGCCAGCCATATATTTTTTTAAATAGATCTTTATTGGAGTATAATTGCTTCACAATACTGTGTTAGTTTCTGTTGTACACAAAAGTGAATCGGCCATATGCATACATATGTCCCCATATCCCCTCCTTCTTAAGACTCCCTCCCATCCTCCCTATCCCACCCCTCTAGGTCATCACAAAGCACTGAGCAGATTTCCCTGTGCTATGCTGCTGCTTCCCACTAGCTAACTATTTTACATTGGGTAGTGTATATGTGTCAATGCTATTCTCATTATGCCCCAGCTTCCCCCTCCCACCCCAGGTCCTCAAGTCCATTCTCTATGTCTACATCTTTACTCCTGCCCTGCAACTAGGTTCATCAGTACCTTTTTTTTTTTTTAGATTCCATACATATGCGTTAGCATACGATATTTGTTTCTCTCTTTCTGACTTACTTCACTCTGTATGACAGACTCTAGGTCCACCACCTCACTACAAATAACTCAGTTTCATTTCTTTTTATGGCTGAGTAATATTCCATTGTACATATGTGCCACATCTTCTTTATCCATTCATCTGTCAATGGACATTTAGGATGGTTCCATGTCCTGCCTATTGTAAATAGTGCTGCAATGAAAATTGTGGTACATGTCTCTTTTTGAATTATGGTTTTCTCAGGGTATATGCCCAGTAATGGGATTGCTGGGGCACATGGTAGTTCTATTTTTAGTTCAAACCCTTGTTCCTCTGTTTCCTCCTGTGTGATCTTAAGTAAGCAAATATACTTTGGTTTATCAGTTTCCACATCTGTAAAATGGGAATATTAATACCTCAAACTATTCTTGAGAGAGTTAGATGTGAGAATATTATCCACCATAGTACTAGGCATGGCATCCTATATATATTTCATACAGCCCTCACAATACTGCCACAAACACTCTGGGTGATGGATTTTACCATCTGTTGTATTAATGGGGCAGTGGAGGTTCAGAGTAGTTAAGGGACAGTTCTAAGCAGTACAGTCAGAATTTGAACCCAAGCCTTTTTTAGTGATTCTGCAGTCCAGGTTCTGAATGCTACTTCCCTTTGCAGAGGGGGCCTCTGAGTGAAAGCAAAGGTGCTGCCTCCCCGCACGGGTCCCCACGCTGAGCACGGCCCCCTGGTAAGTGATGGAGTGACTACGTATTTATAATCCCATAGTTACGGTCTGTAGGTAGTGAAGTTAATTCAGAAAACATACAAACAAACAAACCAATCCACTGCTGATACTGCTTTCATAATTGAGGACAAGAAGTTAACTGGAAGGTAGAAGCTTTGACACAGATCATCCCAGTTATGGCAAAATAAGTACTTGAATATATTTTATTTACTTATTGTGAAATTCCCTTTTTCAATGAAAAGGATTTCCCTATGGTCATATTATTTTTTTATCTGTATTGAAACAACACAGAAGAAAGAAAAGATATGGTGGGAAGATCCAGGGGCTAAATTGTGTTAGATGACAGTGCCATCCAAAAAGCCTCCCTCTTTCTCTACTTACCCAATCCATCTCAAAAGCTGCTACTTCTCTGTTCTAAACCTCTCCAGAATCCAAGCCCTTCTTCTCACACCCACAGTAATTATTTAATCCTCCAAATACATTTTAACTACTACGTAACTCCTCTGCTTGCCTCTCACTGGAGCCTATTTAGTCCTTTTGCTACTGAAACACAAGTAATTTTTCTCAAAGACAAAACTGACCATGTTTCTGCTTTACTTGCAAGCCTTGAGGAGGTCCAGGTATGGAAATGATGTAAAGCAAATTCCTCGGGAAGACAAAAGAAGACCCTAGGTTTTGTCTCAACATACTTTTTCCTGCCTATCTCACACTTCTACCCTTAATATTCAACACTCCAGCAGCATCCAACTCTGTGTAGTTCCCAGGACATGTGAGGTAATTTCACATCTTCATGACTTGGCCATACTCCAATTTGCCTGGGATATATAGGTAATCTTGCTCAATTTTATAGGCTATTACCTATCTTCCAGGACATATCTTTTTTTAAATTTTTTTTATTATTTTTATTTTTTATTTCTTGCGGTACGCAGGCCTCTCACTGTTGTGTCCTCTCCCGTTGCGGAGCACAGGCTCCGGACGCGCAGGGTCAGCGGCCATGGCTCACGGGCCCAGCCGCTCCGCGGCATGTGGGATCTTCCCGGACCAGGGCACGAACCCGTGTCCCCTGCATCGGCAGGCGGATTCTCAACCACTGCGCCACCAGGGAAGCCCCAGGACATATCTTGAATGCCACTCATTTAACTTTCCCAGGAGAATCCATCAATACTTTCTTTATGTGACTATCTCACTTGTTATGTATCATAGATACAGTACTTAACAGTACTCCATTGTGATTGTTCGTTCACACATTTATTGCTCCAAGGAGAGTGGACTCCTTGGGGCAGAGGTAATGGCTTACGTATGTCTGTACCCCTGACAGATAGGACAGGGTCAGGCACAGAGTAGATCTCACCAGTAAATACCTTGGACATGAATAAATATTTAAGGGTAGAAGATTGTTTCCAGCATACAGCCAGACAATTTAATGATTGTGTATAATACACCAGAGCCTGTGCTAAACTTTGGGGATACAACTGGGAACCAGCCAGCCATAATCTCAAATTTCACTGAGCTTAAATACTAAAATTCTCACAAAAATGCACACTTCCAGAGTTACTCATTAGATGATACTTTTGGTGAATTTGCAGAAGCAACAGATCAGAAGCAGATGTGTAACAGAACAAATCTGATCCTGGGTTACAATGTTGTCTCCGCCCACAAAGTAGTAGCAGAACCATATTAACAATTTACCTATCTGCTACCCTTTGAGAGATCTGGGAGCGGCTAGAAAAGGTCTATTTCTTGACCAGAGTCATGGTTACAAGCATGCTCACCTTGTAATAGCTTATTAAGCTGTATATTGGGTTTATTGTTTTCTATATCTGTGATACACTTTACACTAAACGTGTTAAAAATGAAGAAAATCAAAAACAAAATGTTCCAGATAGTGAGTGGAGAATCACTTTAAAAATTTCAGAGAGGACAGAGAGTATGAGAAATAAAACAAAAACCAAAACATAAAAGCAAACAAACTTTGGAAGATGTTTCTAACCATGTTTACATCTTAGAGCACAGAATAACATTTATGAAATATGCCAGGGTAAATAGATAAAATTGTGGTCTGGAGTTCCACTTACTCCAGGTTTTCCAATTACTCAGAAGGCCAATGTCTTAGACCACCTGTGAGTTATTTGTAGCACAGCAGTTGAACACTGTTTTCTCACAGGACCTAGGGCCATGCAAGAAATGAAGCTCGAGATTACAGACTGGGGGTGAGTTTCACTACTAATTGAATGACTTTTCTAACATTGCTTTGTAGGGGCAAGGAAAGAAATATGTCTCTCATTCAGAAGTGCAGGACTCATCCTTCTACTGAGCACTCAAAACTCATGTTCATTTCCATTTCAAACTGCCTCTTTCTCCCTTGAATTTGCCCAGTCTGATCTTCCAACACCCTTGTATTTCTTATTGAAACCATCTGGAAGCAGAAACAGGTAGGATTCTGGGATGGTAGCTATTAAGGACTAGCATCAAAAAGAGAGCCTGTGGAGAGAAAGAGTTTAAAGAAACATCAATAGATGGGGTTCACAAGTGAAAGGTTTCAGAGTAAATAGGGCTTAGAGAATGGATGAAGGTTTTAGAGAATAAGAAATAGGGAGAGAGGGAGGAAGGGCACAAGGGAAGAAAAAAGGAAAGGATGGAGAGAAGGAAGAAAGGAAAAATGTATAAAGACTATTCCTCTGTGACTGTAGAGATGTTGTTATACCACCTCTAAAGAATAAGGTAGATTTCGGTTCCATCTCAGCTTTCCCCTTAGCCACTTCTGTTACTTTGGAAAATTTACGCAAGCTCTCTGATCTTTGGTTTTCATCTAAAGACTGGATATAGCTATAGTATTTTATTACATTTTTGTTGATGTTAAAAATCATGGTATATTTGTCATGCTTAATGCAGTGTACTTAAGACATATTAGTTTCTATCACTATTTTGTTCCTTCTACGCAAATTGACAAAACCCTAATTTATAGTAACTGCTCAAAGAAAGTTGTATAAATCATGAGATGAGTGAGTGAATGAAAAGATGCATTTACATATGTGGTAGTCCAAGAGTATCATCCTAGTAAGACTATGCAGGTCATTTCATGGAGTGAGAGGGGTGATGGAAAACCTAATGCCAAGATGTATTTCTTTTTCAACCCTGGGCAAAGGACAGAGAGAGCATGGACAGATACATCCCACCTATAATTGAGTGCAGCCTGATGTACCAGCTATCTTCTCTGATCTTCCCCTCAATAGGCTAAAGCTCTAGTGACTGTAGTTTGACTGAGTCTGTCTCTTCTATCTCGTGGGAAAGGAACTGGAGGTTAGGAAGGTGCTGTGCATCTTTTATGAAGAGTTTGTGGCAGAGACAATGCTGGATTCAAAGACCAACACCTTCAAGTGTGTAACATGTTTACGATGCCACAGAATAAAGCCAAACTAGGATAAAGTATCTCTTTTTGAAAGTGTTTGAATACATATAATTAGATGGTATTAGACCTAGAAGGAACTTTAGAAATTATCTAGAGTTCTAGGCAAATTTTCAAACTTGAATACCTGTTAGAATCACCTGGGTAACTTTTGAAAAGTCATAAACCCCACACACTACAAGAATTGAATTAGAATCTCTGAGGGTAAGGCTTAGGTGTAGATAAATTCAATACATGCCTAAGTATTTTTTTTAACTTTTTACATGAACTTTTCAGCCATATACAAAAGTTGAGATAATCGTATAATGTATCGCTTAATTTACCAGTTGTTGACATTTTACCGGTCTTGTTTAATCTATCGTTACTACTCAATTTTTTTTGCTAGATTATTTTAAAGAAAATCCAAGGGATAATATAGTTTTATCCATGAATATTTTAGTACAAATCTCTAACTGACAAGGAACTTTTAAGATATAATCATTAAAAAAAAAAAGATATAATCATTATGCTATGTACCATCTCACAAAACTAACAATAGTGACCAGGTGATTCTACGGTACAGCCAAGTTTCAGATATGCAGGTGGAGCCTAAACCTTCTTTTTTATAGATGAGGGGACTGAAACTCAGAGAAGCCATGTACTATAAAGTAGACGATATGTCTAAAACTAGTATTCAGGCCTCCTGACTCTTACTTAATTGCTGAAGAAATGATTGTAGCAAGGAAAAGAAAAGTCCCCAATCATTTAAAAAAATATTTTAAAATAAGATAATTTGCTCCTGAAAAATTAAATGCCACCAATGAAGAGAACAAAGGTACCAAGAATATCCCAATGGGATGGCAAAGAAAATGACAATGATGGGAATGTGACAAAGGGCATAATAGGACAGGGTAGTAAGGTGTAATGAGAAAACTTCTCTTTGAATCCTGCCTCTGCCTCATACCACGTCATTTTACAACATTCTCTTAGCTGCTCTGAGCCTCAGTTTCCTCTTCTGTGAAATAGAGATGATAATACTTGGCTTCATTTGATGTTCTGAAGACAACACGGATTCATGGATCGTGATATGCACTTAACAAGAGTTAAGTTGTGTGTTCTGGCTCCAAGAAAGGTAGGTTACATATTCGAGAATCTTGGTTTTGGTAGAATAACTCCAGTCTCCTTTTTTGCTACCACCTAATAAGTTGCCCATCTATTGCTCCCAGAATAAAACAGAAATCAGAAAATAGAATACTTGTCAGAAATATCATCCTATAATGAATCTTTGATCTCAAAGTCAGCTGTGAAAACCAGTGATGGTACATTGGAGAAGATGGAGTATTGAGGGTTTCTTTGTTATGGAGCCAGGAACTGAGGCAAAATACAGATTTCAAAAAAGGAAAAATATTATAGAACTGCCAAGTGAGATAGTCAAGTACAAATATTACTAATGACTATGTATTAGTACAAGCATCTAAATGCCGATTTGGATTTGGCCACTAAATACAACTGTTTGCTAACTGAATTCTTTAGAGTATGTCTTGACTTTGTTCCTTACCAGTCCTGTAAAGTAATGTTATTAGGAAAATTCTATAACCTCTCCAAATTTTAGTTTCCCTTTGTAAATCTTTATAAACATAGAGATTTCTAAAATTTTTAAAAGATCATGCATATTAAGTGCTTAACACTATACCTTCTCTTTTATAAGCATTAAGTAATTAGTAATCATCACTGTTATTTAGAAAGACTTAAGGACTTGGTGACTTTGAACTTGATTTCCTGGAAGGAGACAAAATCTAATTGAAAGATCTTAGAACTGAGATCTCAGAACCTTGGCTCTACCACTAGCTTGCCTATGTAGCAACAGCAGGACCATTTCTAACACAATTTCATCATCTCTCAAGAAGTAAAGTTTTTATTTTTTTTTGCCTTGCCTACCTGAACAAGAGAGAGAACAGGTGTGAAGCACAATTCAAATACAAGGTATGATCAACAACAGAACAAATAAATATTAGATAATTTAAAACTCTACAGTTAAAAGAAAATTTCAAAACATTTTTCACACCGTGGATACCTTGGCCTCGAGGGCTCATCCCTCTGATTTTTTCCCCTATTTTAAGGCCTTCTCTTAGAAGCCTTCCTTGGCCACTCCTCTCCCCTGTTCACCACACCAAACACCTGCCAGGTTCTGTTAGGAGTTTCTCCTTTACTGTTCCTTAATGCTCTGTCATAATAATTATTTTTTTGTAGATTTGTCTCTTTCGATAGTACATGAGCTCTTTGAGGGTAGAAACCATAATATGGAGACATGATAGAGTGTAGTGTTTAACAACCTGGGCTATGTGGTCAGATGCTCTAGGTTCAATTCCTAGCTCCACCCCCTTCAGCAAGATACTACTTAAATTCTCTATGCCTCAGTTTCCCCATTTGAAAAGGAGGGTAATTAGAGTAACTACTTCATAGGGTTATTGTGAGGATTTGATGGCTTAATAATGGATATAAAGCACTCAAAACAGTGGCTGACAGGTAGTAGATTGCTCAATGAATGTTAACTGTTAGTATAATTTACATACTAAATATCCAGGTGTCTCCAGAGCACATCAAAGGACCTGGTACATAGGAAAAAAAGCTTGGCAAATGTTGACTTCTTCTCCCCGCAAAAAATGAAGTTTCTTCAGGACAAGTGCAAAAAAAAAAAAAAAAAAAAAAAAGTATCTCTATCTCTATCTACCTACCTATCTACCAATCTATCTATCTCCAAGCTACACCTAAGTTTAAGATAAAATATCAAAAAAAAAAAAAAAAAGAAGAGAAATTCTACCTTCCCTGCAGAGTAGTTTGTAGGGCTTGAGAAAATATAAATACATTGCTTCCACTTTTACCAGAATACTAGAGACTCTTATCAATAATTATTATTGGTGGGCTTCCCTGGTGGCGCAGTGGTTGAGAGTCAGCCCGCCGATGCAGGGGACACGGGTTTGTGCCCCGGTCTGGGAAGATCCCACGTGCCGCGGAGCGGCTGGGCCCGTGAGCCATGGCCTTTGAGCCTGCATGTCTGGAGCCTGTGCTCCGCAACGGGAGAGGCCACAACAGTGAGAGGCCAACATACCACACAAAAATTAATAATTATTATTATTATTACTATTGGTAATATGATGATGATGACTGGATGCTCTGGATGGGATGCAGGAGACACAGTCTCTGTCCTTTAGGCCAGTTTTCTATGAAATAAGGGAGATTGGTCATGCTCTTTTGAAGGAGCTGGCAAACCCTAGCAAAACTTCAAACTGAGAACTGTGAAATAATGTATCAGCCCCATGAAAGCTGGGAGCACAGTACCAGCATGATTGGAGGGAAAATAAAAGAGAGAGACCCTGGACACACGCAGTTTAAATTGGCTTGATTTTCAGATACAACATCAAATTTTGTTTTCCCCACAGAACAAGGATGAAGCCTGTGGTATTAGATTTTGATTACTTCCCGAGGCTTTCACAGGACACAAACTCTTAAGAAAGTCCCGTTTTCTCTTTAAAAACATAAGCATTAAATACATTCCAAGAAACACAACTTTTTTTTTCAGTTAATACAAGCATATAAGGACACATAACTTTCCAAGAGCAAAAGAAAAAAGGTTAAACATACAGGCTCAAGAGAACTTTTCAGTGAATTAGTTCTAAATCAGCTAGGCATTATCTCAGAAAGCTGATGTAGTTATTACAGGCAATGTTTCAATAACACTGATGAACACGATGGACTGGATTTAACACAAAATACAGCCTAGTAGGAGAAGAGGCATTGGATTATAGGGCAGAGTCAATTATCAATTTCTGTCATATTCTTTGTGGATTTCAGACTCCTTATATTTGCCAGGCTCCTTAAATGAGCATTACTTTACAATGTCTTTGGAATGTCACACTTTTATTAAATCACTCAGGGAGCACCATGAAATAGAATACTTGAGTGTTCAAACCTATGTAAATAAGGTCGTTTCCACCAACTTTGAGCCCTCTTTCCTCTAATAAATCCCATACACCTTTAGTTGGATGTCCAGGACAAGATAGGCAAAATTATCAGAAATCCTTTATAAAATTCTTAGAAGATGAAGCAACCCTGAATTATTCAATAGGAGTCAATCATCATGTCCTCAAGGGTTTGCTAAGACATAAATGCAAATGAACAGGCTTTATTCAATTAATAAATTAATTAATTAAGAATATTACTAGAAAAAATAATTCATATAAAGGGAATCTGGCATTTGCTAAAAATGTACAGGTAAGGTCTAGACTTACCAAATTTGACCCAGAAGAACTGTACATGATAGAAATAATGTCCACAGAGAAAACTCACAATGATAGATGAAAACATCAATAAGATTGGATAGGGATGAGAAAGCAGAAAAAAAATTAATTGATCCCATTGGAAATAACATGAACAACATTGGGATATGTTATAAATTTCTGAGTTACACCAATTAGATTAATTTCATATAACAGACCATAGAAAAATCCCTCCCCACCAGATGAAAAAAATGATCCCATGCAAACCCTCCAAAAAATTAATAAAATAAAATATCTGGACATGAAGAGGACATTCTAAATTTTGTAATGCCTGTAGCAGAAGTCTTAAACTGGCAGATTTTGTGTCATATCTGGTCTTTAGATGTATCCTGTGGTCAGCACTATGTTTAAGAAAAATTAAAACCCCCAAACTAAGAGTAATTACTTACAAATCAGGAGTTTTCATGTAAAAGACTAGGTCTGAACCTAGTCCTCTCTTGAAACATCTCTTCTAGAGCTTCTGAACTTCTGTTATCACAGGTAACAACTGGCTGATGTAGAGCATCAACAGAGCTTTCTAGAGTTTTCCAGAATATGCACCTGGCAGGCATCACTCAATTATGCAACACACCTGGCCCCAGTAAGCATTTGGGTTTATGAACTCTAATCCAAGCCCTTGAGAGAACACAATACCAGGAGACATTCTGACCCAGCACCGAAAACCTCTTCCTTTCACAGGAGATTAGTTATGTGAACTTGGGGAAGACATGCACGTTTTCAGAAATCCAGTTTCCTGATCTGCAGCCTAATCCATGGCACTGTTAGAAGGGTCAAAAGACATATGTATAAAAATATCAGATATTTCCTAGCTCATAATAGATGCTTATGAAACAACAGCCATGATAATGACAGACTGAGAAACTGTGTTTACGAATAGTTCTGTTACGTTTAAGTGGAGAAAGAGAAACAAATATACCTTACTGTGCATAGTTTCACTTATAAGTTGAAACTTCATGACCTAATTTTATTTTGAGAAAGGACCGAAATTATAAAAGATAGAATTTCTAACTAGAGCTGTAAGTCAAATTGAAGGGTTGGGATTTGTAAACTTTATTATGATGGTGGGACATTAGACTTCTGATTTACAACAGAAATCATTTACATCTCAAGTGCAAAATGAGATTGGCAAAATCAAATCCCTTTATTTTGGATTTACTGCGTGATCTGTAAACTTGTTCCTCTGCTTATATACATATATTTTTTCCTATGCAATGCACATCAATTTTGGATGTTTCAGGATTTTCATGTATGTTTTATAATCAATCATGTACTTTCAAAAAGTGTGACTAGCTCTGATCCCTAAAGAATGCTTATAGATCCTAGTCTACTTCTTCCCTTTAACAGGAAAGATTTATATGTAATAAATATATTTCCTACTCGGGTTTGGTAGAAGTGTCACTTTATAAATACAAACAGTGAGAACATTTCTTTAAGCTCCTTCAGCTTATAGGTCTGAATCTTGCCTGGGAATGTGACACACCCATCCAGAAGGAGTTTCCTCTTTAGAAAACCCAAACCTCTTCCCTTCCTTAGCTAATAATACCTTGTTTCTTTAGGAAGCTGCAAGAGAAAAAACAATAATAATAATCATCCTACTGTTTGTAATTACTTTATAAGATAGTGCACTGACTTTATAAGAAAGTGCACTTGACCGACAGTTGTTATGAGAACTAGGTTTAAAGTATAGTTCTGTTACATATTAGCTGGGCAGTTCTCACCAAGGCACTGTCACTTTCTTATCTTCATCTCTAAGTCCAGAGGGCTGGACCACTGCATTTCTGAGGACCCTCCTAGGATTAACCATGCTGGAATCAATGATGCTACCATCTGTGCCCGATTCCTACAATGACTGGGTCTTTCTAGAGTCGTTCTAGTTGTCCAAGTCTTTTGCTATTCCTCAATAACAAGACCCATGAAATTTATTTCCTTTCAAATAGATTTTGTGCCTAACCACACATGTTACATGAAGTAATCAGCCATTTCTTGCCATATTCAGCCAGCCAGCTAACCAGCCAGCTGTTCACCCATCCTCCCATTCATCCAGGCCCTCGTTCATCCCCCAGCCAGTCAGTCATTCAACAAAGATTATTTGAACAACCACCATATATAAGGATGTCAGTAAAGCTTTCTTGGGAGGTATTGTGTAAGATCTAAATTTACATGAGATATATTTCTCATGTAATATATTCTCTTAGAGAACAGGGGAGAAGCTCTTGACATTTCCTGGTAGAAATTTTGGGGTCAGATATATCTGGGTTCAAACTACAGCTCAGCCCCTGTCCTGTCAAGGTAAAATGATGCTAATAATATCAGATATTACTTCCATCGAAATCCTTCTCATAAAAGACCTACCCTCTCCCTCCAGACAGCTACCTTTAGGGCACAAGTCACCAGCTGCCTCTTTTCCTTCTTAGGACCACAGTCTCCTGACTGCTATGTGTAACAACAATCTGTTTTTCTTTTCAGCACAAAGGATCCTTTATCTTGGCTCTCCTCATAAGACCTCATATTTTGAAATATTATATCAAACTTGCATTTATCAGTGGATGGGATAATATCTATTAGTGGAATGACATTTAGAGAGACTTTTTCATGTCAATAATTTTACTAGGGGCCTTCTCTCTATTATCTCACTATATCCTGACAATAATCTTTCACAGTAGATATTATCATCCCCATTTAATGGATGAGAAAAGTACGATTTGGAAAGGTTAGGTCACCTTCTCATGGATACAGACTCAGATACAGACCTACGCCCATCTTCTGGCTCCAAAGTTGAGGCTTGTTCTAAAATAATTCATTTTCTAGAATTATTACTAGAACAGTAGAATGAACCACTAACCTGTAATCCTGGTATAGATGTGACAACCAATATTTTCTAATATAAGAAAATTTCCCAGGTCACACTGCTAGTAAATTTTAGAGCTAGTATGGTAGAACAGTAGACATCCTTCTATACCAAGTTCTACCTCTGATTTTTTTTTTTTTTTTTTTTTTTTTTTTGCGGTACGTGGGCCTCTCACTGTTGTGGCCTCTCCTGCTGCGGAGCACAGGCTCCGGATGCGCAGGCTCAGCGGCCATGGCTCACGGGCCCAGCCACTTCGCGGCATGTGGGATCTTCCCAGACTGGGGCACCAACCCGTGTCCCCTGCATCAGCAGGCGCACTCTCAACCACTGTGCCACCAGGGAAGCCCCCCACCTCTGATTTTTAAGGCCCACTGTAAGCTGAGATTCCCTGACCTTTTTCCTTTCACTTCTCTCCAACATGAGTCGGCCTCCTCAGCTTAACGGGTCACTCCAAACTCATTCCCAAATCTCTCTGGGTTGTCATTCATTTATTTCTCCACTTAGAATGCTATCCTGATGACAAAAACAAACTGCTACAAGTTTTCTGCGAATTTACTACACGGGGCAATTTACATGCATTATCTAAAGCTCACAACAGTCCTTTCTGTCAGATATTATTATCTCCATGTGTCAAATGAGGAAACTGAAGAAACTGAGGGAGGTGGAATAATTTGCCCAAAGTAAAAAGAGTTCAGAATCAGGGCTTGATTTCAGGTCTCTCTGAATCTATATGCCATTACTGTAAATGGTACACACCATCCTATTGTCTCACCAGGGAAAGCCCAAATCTGAGTCAGAAATGGGGTGCAACAGGAATAGTGTGATTTGGTGTTGTTACCAAGGCTGTTGCCTCAGAACCATACCCCCGTCCCTCCCTGCAGGTGAACTTGAAGAAAACCTCAACTAACCATACCCTCTAGCTATGTTCACCTCACAAGAACAAGAGAGTCTAACCATAGGAAAACAGGTGCAAACTGGTTCAGCTCCAAGAGTGGGACAAAGTGCGCCCTGCAGCCCATAAGCCCCTCATTACAGTAGTAAGATCTCTGCTTGTTTGTCCCACGATGGCTCAATCCACTTCCGACTCAGATGCTAAAGGACCATAGGAGGGCAGAAGAGAGGTGGCACCCCGGTCTCAGGAAGAACACCACTTTTCTCAGAAAACCAATACTTATGCCTCCCCCTCATTAACTTTGCCTTTAAAATCTTGCCATGATCACCCACCCACCTGTGAGAAGTTGATTTGTGAACTAAGTTCCCGTTTCTCCATTCTCTGGCCATTGGATAAGGCTTTTGCTGTTTCAGTCTCAGCATGGGTTTCATTATTGGCTATGCAAGCCTGATTGGAAAAAGAACCTTCCAGCCAGATGGGTGGCTTTGACCTGGGCTAGGACCCCGGAGAAGGTCTCGGTGACTAATTCAGTAATGGTATAGTATTAGCATCCATTTCTGATGGGCGTGATATGTCTCCTAATGGCAAACAACCATTTTGAGAGGATCAAAAAAATTTTATATAACACAATGGTTTGTGGCACAGGCTTGAAATACATAAACAGATGTACAGTATATCTGTGGTATATAAATGTCATGGTAGGGGTAGGGGTTATTAGAAAAAATAGTGCCTAAAAAGGCTCCTGGGCGGGGGGGAAGTGACAGTGGAAATAAAAAAAATAAAAATAACACATCTGTTAAGCAAATGTGAGTTCATATTTGAGCTCCAAAATAATTTGTTCAAAGAATATTAAGCAGCAAAATGAGCCCTGTGGTCAGCAGTGGTTTTGTAAAGATGCTTACATTTTGTCATCAGGCTGATAATTATAATGATTTTTGACAAAAGCCAAAAGCATAACACTAAACAATTTCTCAGAGAGAGGTCCTTTTCTGGTAACTTAATTTAAGCACAGAACAACACGTAGAGGGAGGGGTGAATTGCATGCCCCTTGGCTACTTAATCACATATTTGTGGTTTCAATCAGGATTTTAGCAAAGAAGAATGGTCAATGTTGCTATCTGGTGAGATATCTGGATCCAGATACCCATCTTCCTAATTAGGTATTTGAAGACTGGGAGGGTTTTCTAGTGTATTTCTGAGATCACCGACACACTCAATACATAGTCATAAAACTTCTGCTTTGCTTTGTCAACTGTCCCCTTCCCCCCAGGCACATATTAGAAACACAAAGACAAAGAGGATACAGTCTCTGAGGTTGAGAAGCTCTCCGTCTAAAGGACTCCTTCTGGAAGACTAGTGATGAAGCTTCATAACAGGGCTCTCAAACGTACCATTCCTTCTGCCCCAAAGTGATGTTCACACATAACTTCTCCTCTGGTGAATTCCTTTTCATCTTTAAGGACTCAATTTAAAAATCATCTCCATAGGGGCTTCCCTGGTGGCGCAGTGGTTGAGAATCCGCCTGCCGATGCAGGGGACACGGGTTCATGCCCCAGTTTGGGAAGATCCCACATGCTGCAGAGCGGCTGGGCCCGTGAGCCATGGCTGCTGAGCCTGCACGTCCAGAGCCTGTGCTCCGCAACGGGAGAGGCCACAAAAGTGAGAGGCCCACATACCGCAAAAAAAAAAAAAAAATCATCTCCATAGGAAAGGAAAGCATTGTCTGACTCCCTCCAGCCAAGTCTAAAGTAAATGCTCCTGTAATGCTAAATGTAACACAATTTCATTTGTATTCACTTGTTAATTATAGATTTCATCAACGATCTATAGGCTGTGAGGACAGAACCTATTCTTACCTTGGAATCAGTACAATGACTAGTTTATTATGAGACTTTACCATTTGGTGATTGTGCCCTGTTGATTGGTTGACAGCAAAGTAGAGCCAATTTAATAAGCTTTTTTTAAAAAAAACTATCCATGCATCACACACTGTGTTAGGCACTCCAGAAACAAAGCAGTAGAAGATTGGTGTCTTTTTCCCCAAGTCTTCATGCGTTAGTTTAATAAGCACCAGACACAAAGAAGAGAAAGAATCTCTCAGAAGGTAGATTATTTGTGTAATAATTCACACTTTAAAAAGTGTTAATAATGGCCAGTATCACATCTGGGTTAAATAGTAAGCTGCTACATAATGTAATTAATGACTTATTCTCATCTCACAGTTAAACAATCTGAGGCCGAGAGAGAATACATGTCCTGCCCATGATCACATGAGACAAACAGCCTGCAAGATCGTGGTCCTTCTCAGGACTCAGATCTCGGAGATCTTCCAACTCCTTGATTCACTAAGAAAGCATTTTGATTCAAAGCCAGAGTGAAGGCTACTGTGAACCTAGAGAGAAAGTGTATCTATCACTGGATTTGCAGAGTTTTCCTGCATGAAAGACATTCATTTTAAATGTGTCCTAGGGTGTCAATAAGAACTATATAATTCATCAAGTATTTGGGAACTGAAGTGACTAAACATCATCCCAAAAGAAAGCTCAGCACCAGAGAATTATCGTGCTTTGGCTTCTCTTGACAAGGTGTATAAATCAGCACTGGATGTGCCCGTCTTGCTTGGGGAAATTTCAGCTTTATAAATAAAAACCCTAATCCAGGTGGCTGCTGACCAGCCTTTGCTGCCAGCTCACGATTTAAGTTCCTGGCCCATCAGCCTTAGGAAACTTTCCCGTTGCTGGGTGTTGAATAGCTTTTATTCTTTTAAAGAAAATGTTAATATGTATTATTAAACAACAACAACAAAAACAAAAACTTTCAATTGCACATTCATTTAGAACATCTGGAAAATGTAAAAAAATATAAAGAAAAAAATTTAAATCTTTCATAATTTTGCTTCTCAGAAATAAGATCCATTAATATTTGAGAATAATTATTTTTATAATTGAGATAATTGAATGCATGAGTTTGTATCTTGCTTTTCTTTTACTTAATAATAAATAATAACATTTTCATTTGCTATTGCAAACTTTTTTATATAAAATGCACTGGCTTTATATTCCATAATGTGAGAAATCACTGTTTAACTTATTTTCTATTTGGAAAATGTATTGGTATTTTCTTTTCATTTTTTACTTTTATTTCTTACAGTGATGAGTGTCTTAGTGTCCAGAGCTTTTTTCCCTTTGTTCTGGATTTATGCCCTGCATTCCTTCAACAAACAAATATGGAACATCTATCATAAACAGGGCTATGTTAGGCATGGGAAACACAATGAGAAGCAAAAAGCCATGTTATATGGAGCTTACACATTCTGCGGCAAATATCAACCAGTGAACAGACTCTAGCATAAAAGTGTCAGAACAGAAATGTAGAGGATTCTTCAGGAATGCAAAGACGGGAAACTAACTCAGAAGTGAAGCATTTAATGATAAGGCTTCCTGGAGTAAGTGGCATTGAAAGACATGAAGAACATACAGGATAGTGGGTGATGGGGGTAGGGGGAGGGGGGATAAATTGGGAGTTTGGGATTAACCTACACACTGCTATATGTAAAATAGATAACCAACAAGGACCTATACTCAATATCTACTAATAACCTATAATGGAAAAGAACCTGAAAAAGAATATCTGTGTGTGTGTGTGTGTATATATATATATATATATACACACACACACACACATGTGTTTGTATATATATATATATACACATATATGTATAACTGAATCATTTTGCTGTATACTTGAAACTAACACAGTATTATAAATCAACTATACTTCAATTTAAAAAAAAAAAGGAAGAACATAAGTAAACAGAGAAAGAAAAGCCTAGTTTAGAGATCGAGAATGGTGTGTGCATGGCTCCTTTGGGGATTTGAAGGACATTTATTAAGTCTGGAACCTAGAATTCAAGGTGAGAAATGAGACTATGAGGCTAAAGAATTAACAAGCACAGATGATAACAAGTTTAAGATTTTGTTTGAGATACTGACCTTTCACCCTGAGGGCAATGTGGAACTATTGAGGGATTTTCGACAAGAAGTGATATTGTGAGATTTCTGTAAGGTCTCCCAGAAGCCAAATTACCAGACAAAGATAATGCCTTTCAGGCTCTTGAAATAAATTGGTAAAACATTTTCCAAAATGAAATACTCTCCTTCCACTGGCATCGTATGAGAGAGCCCATTTGTTGTTGGCATAACACTCTTTCCCACTTGTTGGAAAATATTTATGTTCTAAGTACTGCACTAGGTGGTGTTTTACATGATTTTACTTTATGAAGCCTTACAACAATCCTTTAGGACTGAGTATATTACTCCCATTTAACAGAATTTCCTAAGATTACAAAGAAAGGATGATTTTCTCACAGTCATAGAAGAAATAAATGGTTGGACTGAGATTCAAACTTAAATAACACTGGATCTTAGGGGTCTGCCTTTTCTCTTAGTATGCTTCAATACCTCCCAGTGCATTTTAGATACACATAATCCCCATGGCATGTGATGCCAGCACCCATTATGTGGCCTAGGTTTTATTTATGTAAAGTAAGCACTTCATAGAACTTTCTGGAATTTGACTTACCTTAGGGAAGCCATTTATTAGGAAAGAAGAACAGCAAAGGTTAGATGATGGCGAAAGGCTTAGCTTCAAGTAGGTGGTTTATTTGCACAAGACTCCATATCTCGCTGTTATCACTACAGAACAATCTGTCTCCTCCAGATTAATGTTAGCAATGGATCAGATGCTATGATCTGGCAGAGCTCCTGACTTCAGGACACAATACAAGTAAACAACCTAAGCTTAGAAGGAGGCTTCCTCCTCAATGACATGAGGTTGGAATAGGAGAGATCCCTTTATCTCTGTAGGCCTTGCTCTGGATTTATATGTGTATACGTGTATAAACATATACGCACACAACTGTGTGAATTATTCCATGCTTGCAGGCTTCCTACAACACAATACAGTGCTTCCTACCACTGTTAATTTTCAGTCAAGAGAGAGAGGCTTGGGCACTCTTAGAGAGTGAAGGCTAGCCATGGCTTCAACATTTGCAAATAACTACTTTCTTCCCAGTTTTGTTGCACGTATGTGCATTAAACTCAGTCCACTGAGGATTCAGAAATAAATTTTATACAGAAGATAGAAAGGTTTTGCAAAGTGTATGGAATTATTTCCCAAGGCAGACACTGAAAGGGAGCAATGATATAGGTCCACTGAAAAAGGCAAGAATGCTTCCTCTCTTACCAGCTCTGTGACCTTTGGTAACTCAGGCTCTTGAAACGTCAGTTTCCTTTTTTGTCCAATGGTAACAATAATAATACCTAATGCAGTTGTGATGAGTGAATGATCTGATATGCAAAAAGGAAATCCCCTTTTATCAAAAATGAAGGGTTATCCAAAAAGATTTTAAATTATTGAAACATATTCAGTTATATCCCTTAGATATTTATCAATTTTTCAATTATTCAGTTACTCAAAATATAGCTTTAAATTTTATTTTATGGAATTCAGAAAACCATCCCAATGGAATAGTGTGAAAAAAAAAAACCAAGAACAAACAAACAAAAAACAGAAAAACACTATTTTGCTAGCATCAAAGGCCATGAATTTGGGTGCAGACTTTACCACTGTGGGACTTTTTAATTTACCTTCTCTTGAGCCTCAGCTTTCTCATCTTTAACTTGGGTATTTTAAAAGCTCCTCACAGGGCTTTTAGGATCATTAACTGGCACTTTCTAGGTAGACTGTTTTGTAATATTTTATCCCCTTTCAGGCACTTTTTTTTTTTTTTTTTTTTTTTTAATACATTGGGAGTTCAATGTGGGCAGAGGGAAGGGACATGGCTATATCTTTAGTTCTAAGGATTAGAGGAGGAAAGAGGTCAGGAAGCAGGATAACATTCCCAGCCCATAAGAAACAGGCAAGTCCTTCAGGCTGGCAATTCAGGGTCAGGCCCCAGGGTTGATTTGTACTCCCCTTGGAGCATAATGACTGTGGCCACAGATGGAGTTCATGGACCAAAAGGCAGCTCACGGAGGCACGGAGCTGACCATGTTTACTCAAGAGCACAGAGGCTGTGAAGCATCAGGCTTCCTCCTGAGGTGATGACCCAGGATAGCCACCACAGCTGCAGACTTTACAGAACGTTAGCTTTGAAAGACAATTTTGAGGTCACATAACCCATCTCTTCCATTGCCACACTTCAGAGGCTGGCTCCAGAGCTCCTTTCTTTAAGCTTAGAAGAACCTCTGCCACCATCCCTTCTTAGGTGGTAGCTCCTCAGCCCTTCAGGTGAGACCTGCCAGGACAGTTATATAACTTTGAATGTATGTCCTGAATAAATGTGCCTGTGCTGGACCTTGCTTCTACGTCAATTCCATCAACTCCTTTCCTCTCATTCTGATTTTCACACAAAGGCTTGAGGATTCCTACTGTTCAAGCTCCTGTCTATATTATCCTCTTGTCTTTGTATTATAGTGAGTTTCTATAATTTTCAAAGCTATTATTTCTATATCAGTGCTGAAAGCTAGAATATATCATCGCCTATGTGTCACATGAGATCAACACATACGAGACAGCTGAAGCCACCAGAACTAATGGAAACATCTTACTCTGAACATAAAACATATAAGCTATATACTTTCTATTAAAATAACTGAAGAGGACAGAGCTATGTATGTTTGAGCCCATTTATAGAGAAATCTCCTTTGCATATATGAATTATTATTGTTAATATCTCCTCCACTCTTCCGTAGAGAGGGAATGAAAAGATTTAACTTAAGCGATGGCAAAAGTTTTCAACTGGTTGAACCCCCTTTGAATATGTTGCTATAGTTGACAACTACATCTACTATTACACTATCAAAAGAAGGTCAAGAATTCTGGTACCATTATGGCAGAAATCAGCAAACTATGGTCCATGGGATAAATTTAGCTTGCCAGCTGTTCTTAGAAATAAAGTTTTGTTAGAACACAGTAATGTTTCTTTATTTACATATTGTCTATGACATATTTTGCACTACAGTGGCCTAGTTGAGTAACTGTCACGGAGTCCATGTGGCTTGGAAAGCCAAATTATCTGTCCTTTTACAGACAAAATTGGTGAAATCCTGCATTAT
This sequence comes from Delphinus delphis, assembly GCF_949987515.2. Classification (NCBI taxonomy): domain Eukaryota; kingdom Metazoa; phylum Chordata; class Mammalia; order Artiodactyla; family Delphinidae; genus Delphinus; species Delphinus delphis. The sequence goes on along the minus strand of NC_082690.1, from coordinate 52,605,366 downwards.
GGTAAAGAGAACATATAGGATCCAAATTATCACAGTGCATCCAACTGTGACCTGCTAATACAACTATTTCTGTTAAGTTTCTGAGACATTAGGAACTCAATATATTTATTAAAACAATGTGAGCTCTTTTTATTTATTTTAATTTTTTTGCTCTAGGTAACTGACTTACTATAATCCTTAAACCTAATTTAAGAATCTTCAAAGACATGGAATATAATTAAACAGAACACCCAAAACACCTCAATTCTGAAACAGAACTGAATCCTTGATTCTTTAGAGAACATTTCAAGGTCAAAATGATAAATATAGATTTTTCATTGTCCTGCTCACACATGGAAAGGCCTAGCAATATGATAAAGATGGAGAGTGTTGGACACCCTTTTTTACACCAGAATGACATTTGAAAGTGGCTCATCTAGAAACTGGAATTGTGACCCTACAAATGTTTATTTAATGAGAGTTTAAATATTTGGTTATTTCTCTTTCTCTAGTGACTGAGTTCCTTAAGAAGAGGGACTATATTTTGTCTTGGTTCTATTTTCAGCTTCCTCAACATCTAGCACAGTGTCTGACACTGAGTAGATCCTCAGTTAATTTTGATTAAACTCAACTGAATAAGTAGTATTTACCAAATATAACTGACACTACTCATTGGCTAACCTCACTGTCCTAGAGGATGGTAAAAGATTCCCAACATCTCCTGTAGCGACGGTGGGCCATGTGACACAATTTGGTTAATGACACATAAGTAATGTTGGATTGGGGAGTTTCTGGGAATCTTCTGTTTATCTGTTAACAGGGACAGACTTAGCTGGAAGTGTCCCTTCTTGCCTTCTTGCCTTCAACACAGAAATGATATCTGTTGCTGGGGAAACTAGTTTGTGAATGTGAGACAATTAGCTAATATGTTATAAATAATGGAATAGAAAGAAAAAAGGAATGTGGGCATTTAATGGAACCCCTGTCCCAGCCCTAGACTCTCTATACCCAGATTACTTGTTATATTAAAAAAGAAAAATCCCTGCTTGTTTAAGCCTTTGTTACTTTGAATATCTATTACTTTCAGCCAAAAACATGCTTTATTGTTTCTACAATCTTAGTGGCAAGATCATCAGTCATGAAATTAGCTGGATTTACAACTGTCAAGAACAACTTCATTGAGAAACCTTGTGGTGGCCAGTGACAATGCTAGCTGTCATTAACAAGGAAATCTTATTCTAGCAGGCATTTTTTAAAAACCATATTTTATTTTTCCAGCTTTAATAATAATTGACAAATGTAATTGTGTATATTTAAAGTGTACAATGTCATGCTTTGATATATTTATATATTGTGAGATGACTGCCACAATCAAGTTAACACATCCATCACCTCACATAATTAATGTGTGTGTGTGTATGTGTGTGTGTGTGTGTGTGTGGTAAGAATGCTTAAGATCTACTCAGCAAATTTCAAGTATAAAATACAGTACTATTAATTGTAATTGCCATGCTGTACATTAGATCCTTACAACTTCTTCATCGTATAACTGAAAATTTGTACCCCTTGGCCAACATCTTGAAGGAAGATAATGAAGAAGAGAAATAAGATTTTTGATCATTTACTACTGCATTTAAAAGATTCCATTTGGTCCTCTGTATTTGTACACTTATTAAATCTACAAAATGATACTCTAAGATGGTATCATTAGCCCATATTATAGATGAGTACAGAGAGGTCAAGAAATGCGTTTAAAGCCATACACTTAGAAAGCAACAAAGGTACAATTCAAAACAAATTCTGTATGTCTCTAAAATCCATATTAGTTTTAAAATAGCATGCTCTTTTTCAAAGGTATTAGCTATTGTTTATTCCTAGATTATCCATAAACTATTGGAGAAACAAACCCAAATAAAATATCCTTTGGGGAGAAAAATCAGTCCCTTCTCCGGAAATCAGATATTGGCTCTGAATCCAGGACACTGGGACTTCAACCACTGAACCTCTCAGATTTGACTGATATCATTAGTTAAAAGCTTTTTGGTTTTGTTTTCTAACAGGAATCTTATAACCTAGTGAGTCATGAAGACAGATAAAACATCAGCCAAAATTTGATGTACAACATAAAATAAAATATATGGAAGATAGAAACGTTTGTGTATCTTATCTCCTTGTCATATATAAAGAGAATGAAACCATCAGTTGTACCAGCTTCAGATTCAGCGATGCTGCTGCTCTGGACTGAATTATGTCTCCTCCAAATTCATATGTTGAAGCTCCACTCTCTAAGGGGATGGTATTTAGAGATGGAGCCTTTGGGAAATAATTAGGTTTAGATGAAGTCATGAAGGTGATGTCCTTACAGTGAGATTAGTGCCCTTATAAAAGAGATACCAGAGACCTTTCCCTCTCTTGCTCTTTCCTCACCATGTGAGGAAACAGCAAAAAGGCAAGGCAGTAACCTGCAAGTCAGGAAGAGAGCTTTCACCAGAAAGCAACTGTGTTGGCACCTTGATATTCCTCCAGAATGTGAGAAAATAATTTTTTGTTGTTTAAGCCACCCAGTCTATGGTATTTTGTTATGGCAGCCAGAACTGACTAAGACAGATCTCCTTTTAGCAGACATATCTCTTCTACTTTATTTTTTTGTTTGTTTTCAGCAAACAGGAGAAGAGGAAACAGAATCACCACATGTGTTCTTAACGCTACTATACCCATTTTCGGAAGGCCAGTTTTGAATTCATGTTTCAAAAGTTGATTTAGGGGAAAACAAAACAAAACAAAACACACATCAAACAAAGCATTGTGGATATATGGACTAGTACAACCTTTCCCCAGAAGCAATATGTATTTCCTGGTGTCTGTTTACTGTCACCTTTACCTCCTCACTTCAGCTTGTTAGCAAGTGGTGCACCATGATTTATCTTATTGGGGCTCAAAGTTTTAGTTGTGTTGTCATTCACTTTCAGCTCTGGGTTCCCCTTGGCAGTGGAGGAGGAAATCTCTCTTAACTGCAAATATATCATGTTATACTTCCACCAAAAGAAAGATGGTGGAGGAAGAGAATAGAAAGTTCTTTTCATTTTATAAGTCAAAACCCAAAATTTATGTTGGAAGTTGAGTTTAGTTAGATTTTCCAATATCTGTTCTCTTCTGTTTCTAAAGAAGTAGACAAAAAGTGGTTGGACTGTGATTAACAAAGGGTGATGAAACAATCTTAAGGCTTCAAAAGGCTAATGTCAGGATACTTGTAGTTGCTAGTTATATTTGGTGTTAAGGGATAATCTTTAAAACTCAACTGAATTTTCTTTGTAGTGGGTAAGAATTTCAAAGAATGAGATTCTAGACCCTAAAATCCTATCTTCAGTATGTTCAGGCAGACATCATTGTTACCCCATTTACAAATAATTAAAATTAAGCTAAAGGACTTTGTATTACTTGACCACGGTCATATCCCTAGTACCTGATGTATTCAAACTACAAATAAGGACTTTGGACTCCAGTTCTATTGCTCTTTCCAATTTACTGTGTTGTCTGATAATGGTGGTTTTACTGGTGGTGGTAGTGGCAGGAAGATAATGATAAATAAACATGTTTTTAGCACCTATGCTATGTAGAGGTTCTTCATTAGACCCTATAGGTATGATGAAGACAGTTGTGTCTAAGAACATCCAAATACACATTTAATAAAAATGAAAGGGCTTGACTCTGACTCAGTTCAATATTATTTTTGAACATCTAATTTGGCAAACTTGGTTTGCTCTTAGAGCAACTCATATTGAATGGAAACATCTCAGGATCAGAAAGAGCCCTAGAAGTGATCTTTCTCAAATAGTCATCTAGTATCTGCATTCCCTGGCATGCAGCTAGAAGCATTCATTCTAGCTTCACCTGAAAATGTTTAGGGACAGAGAACTCCCTCTGCTTCTTCAATCTTTGCTTATATCTGACTGATATATGTATCTTTTTCCTTAGTGTGTATTCTGCTGTCAGACTGTCTGGAATTACATACTGGCCTCATCGATTACTAATTATTTTATTTCAGGCAAAATTGCTTGAACTTTTTATGTTTCAGTTTCCTCACCAGTGAAATGGAAATAATAATAGTATTTAACTTATAGTATTGTTTTGGGGCTAAATAATTAAATATATGAATAGCACTTAAAACACTGTATGCCATATAATAAGTGCTCAATAAAGGCTAATATATACGTATATATATATACACATATAAGTATAAATAATCTTTACCATAATAATAAAGTAATAAATTAATAAGGTTTGGCTATTAATAGTAGTGGTAGTAACAGTAGTAGCAGTAATAGCACTTGTAATAGTGATCATAGATTTCTCTCCCTATAGTGATAATCCTGGCTGTTGTCTGTTCTACTCTACAGGACCTGTACAGTTCACTTGCAAGTTTTTCTAATATACGATCCTAGAATATATGATTTCTTCTACTGGAGGCCATCGTTGCCTGTCTGAATCACTTTCTTAACATCACAGCTGAGTTAGTCTCAGTACTGGAATGAGAATCAAACCCTGGCTCTCAGCTCAGGATTCTTCCCTGCATATCTGGTCTCTTGAACTTTAAAATTGGACCTTGCTCAATTATTTTCAAAGAATTAAATCAAATTTCTTCCTGGGTGCTGTCTTTAATAATACTGGCTGAAATTGCAATTAAAATGAACATATATTATAGCACTACAACCCAAATTTGGTACTTTCCTCATATTTTTCTTTTTTTGTTAGAAAAATGCTTTACTCAGTTTCTTCCCAATGCCAATATCTTACAAAATCATAGGACAAAATCACAACCAGGATATTGACATTGATACAGTCAAGATACAAAGCATTTCCATCATTTCTGTGGGCACAAGGATCCCTCAAGTTTTCATTTATTTATTTATCTTTTTTTATACAGCAGGTTCAGATTAGTTATTTTATACATATTAGTGTATATATGTCAATCCCAATCTCCCAATTCATCCCACAACCACCCACCCCCCACTTTCCCCCCTTGGTGTCCATACACTTGTTCTCCACATCTGTGTCTCTATTTCTGCCTTGCAAAACAATTCATCTGTAGCATTTTTCTAGATTCCACATATATGCGTTAATATATGATATTTGCTTTTCTGTTTCTGACTCACTTCACCCTGTATGACAGTCTCTAGGCCCATCCGCATCTCTACAAATGACCCAATTTCATTCCTTTTTATGGCTGAGTAATATTCCATTGCATATATGTGCCACATCTTCTTTATCCATTCGTCTGTCGATGGGCATTTAGGTTGTTCCCATGACCTGGCTATTGTAAATAGTACTGCAATGAACACTGGGGTGCATGAGTCTTTTTGAATTATGGTTTCCTCTGGGTATATGCCCAGTAGTGGGATTGCTGAGTCATATGGTACTTCTATTTTTAGTTTTTTAAGGAACCTCCATACTGTTCTCCATAGTGGCTGTATCAATTTACATTCTCACCAACAGTGCAAGAGGGTTCCCTTTCCTCCACACCCTCTCCAGCATTTGCTGTTTGTAGATTTTCTGATGAAGCCCATTCTAACCAGTGTGAGGTGATATGTCATTGTAGTTTTGATTTGCATTTCTCTAATAATTAGTGATGTTGAGCAGATTTTCACGTGCATCTTGGCCATCTGTATGTCTTCTTTGGAGAAATGTCTATTTAGGTCTTCTGCCCATTTTTGGATTGGGTTGTTTGTTTTCTTTAATACTGAGCTGCATGAGCTGTTTAGGTATTTTGGAGAGTAATCCTTTGTTGATTCATTTGCAAATATTTTCTCTCATTCTGAGGGTTGTCTTTTCATCTTGTTTATAGTATCCTTTCCTGTGTAAAAGCTTTTAAGTTTCATTAGGTCCCATTTGTTTATTTTTGTTTTTATTTCCATTGCTCTAGGAAGTGGGTCAAAAAAGATCTTGCTGTGATTTATATCAGAGTGTCATTCCTATATTTTCCTCTGAGACTTTTATAGTGTCTGGCCTTACCTTTAGGTCTTTAATCCATTTTGAGTTTATTTTTAAGTATGGTGTTAGGGAGTGTTCAATTTCATTCTTTTACATGTAGCTGTCCAGTTTTCCCAGCACCACTTATCAAAGAGACTGTCTTTTCTCCATTGTATATCCTTGTCTCCTTTGTCATAGATTAGTTGACCATAGGTGTGTGGGTTTATCTCTGGGCTTGCTATACCGTTCCATTGATCTATATGTCTGTTTTGGTGCCAGTACCATATTGTCTTGATGGCTGTAGCTTCATAGTATAGTCTGAAGTCAGGGAGTCTGATTCCTCCAGCTCTGTTTTCTTCCCTCAAGATTGCTTTGGCTATTTGGGATCTTTTGTATTTCCATACAAATTTTAAGATTTTTTGTTCTGGTTCTGTAAAAAAATGTCATTGGTAATTTGATAGGGATTGCATTGAATCTGTAAATTGCTCTGGGTAGAATAGTCATTTTCACAATACTGATTCTTCCAATCCAAGAAAATAGTATATCTCTCCATATTTTGGTGTCATCTTTGATTTCTTTCATCAGTGTCTTATAGTTTTCTGAGTACAGGCCTTTTACCTCCTTAGGTAGGTTTATTTCTAGGTATTGTATTCTTTTTGTTGCAGTGGTGAATGTGATTGTTTCCTTAATTTCTCTTTCTGATCATTCATTGTTAGTGTATAGGGATGCAGGAGATTTCTGTGCATTAATTTTGTTTCCTGCAACTTTACCAAATTCATTGATTAGCTCTAGAAGTTTTCTGGTGGCATCTTTAGGATTCTCTACGTATAGTATCAAGTCATCTGCAAACAGTGACAGTTTTACTTCTTCTTTTCCAATTTGGATTCCTTTTCTTTCTTTTTCTTCTCTGATGGCTATGGCTAGGATTTACAAAACTATGTTGAATAATAGTGGTGAGAGTGGACATTCTTGTCTTGTTCCTGATCTTAGAGGAAATTCTTTCAGTTTTTCACCATTGAGAACGATGTTTGTTGTGGGTTTGTCATATATGGCCTTTATTATGTTGAGGTAGGTTCCCTCTATGCCCATTTTCTGGAGTATTTTTAACATAAATGGGTGTTGAATTTTGTCAAAAGCTTTTTCTGCATCTATTGAGATGATCATATGGTTTTTATTCTTCAGTTTGTTAATCTGGTGTATCACGTTGATTGACTTTTGTATATTAAAGAATCCTTGCATCCCTGGGATAAATCCCACTTGATCATGATGTATGATCCTTTTAATGTGCTGTTGGATTCTGTTTGCTAGTTTTTTGTTGAGGATTTTTGCATCTATATTCATCAGTGATATTGGTCTGTAATTTTCTTTTTTTGTAGTATCTTTGCCTGGTTTTGGTATCAGGGTAATGGTGGCATTGTAAAATGAGTTTGGGAGTGTTCCTTCCTCTAAAATTTTTTGGAAGAGTTTGAGAAGGATGGGTGTTAGCTCCTCTCTAAATGTTTGGTAGAGTTCACCTGTGAAGCCATCTGGTCCTGGACTTTTGTTTGTTGGAAGACTTTTAAGCACAGTTTCATTACTTGTGATTGGTCTGTTCATATTTTCTATTTCTTCCTGGTTCAGTCTTGGAAGGTTATGCCTTTCTAAGAATTTGTCCATTTCTTCCAGGTTGTCCATTTTATTGCTTTGTAGTAGTCTCTTATGATGTTTTGTATTTCTGCAGTGTCCGTTGTAACTTCTCCTTTTTCATTTCTAACTTGATTGATTTGAGTCCTCTCCCTCTTTTTCTTGAAGAGTCTGGCTAAAGGTTTACCAATTTTGTTTATCTTCTCAAAGAACCAGCTTTTAGTGTTATTGATCTTTGCTATTGTTTTCTTTGTTTCTATTTCATTTATTTCTGCTCCAATCTTTACGATTTCTTTCCTTCTGCTAACTATGGGTTTTGTTTATTATTCTTTCTCTAGTTCTTTTAGGTGTAAGGTTAGATAGTTTGAGATTTTTCTTGTTTCTTGAGGTAGGGTTGTATTGCTATAAACTTCCCTCTTAGAATTGCTTTTGCTGCATCCCATAAGTTTTGGATCATCGTGTTTTCATTGTCATTTGTCTCTAGGTATTTTTTGATTTCTTCAGTGATCTCTTGGCTGTTTAGTAATGTATAGTTTAGCCTCCATGTGTTTGTGCTTTTTATGTTTTTTTCCCGGTAATTGATTTCTAATCTCATAGCATTGTAGCCAGAAAAGATGCTCGATATGATTTCAATATTCTTAAATTTGCTGAGGCTTGATTTGTGACCCACGATGTGATCTATCCTGCAGAATGGTCCATGTGCACTTGAGAAGAAAATGTAATCTGTGGTTTTTGGATGGAATGTCCTATAAATATCAATGAAATCTGTCTGGTCTATTGTGTCATTTAAAGCTTGTGTTTCCTTATTCATTTTCTGTCTGGATGATCTGTCCATTGGTGTAAGTGAGGTGTTAAAGTCCCCCACTATTATTGTGTTACTGTCGATTTCCTCTTTCATAGCTGTTAGCATTTGCCTTATGTATTAAGGTGCTCCTATGTTGAGTGCATATATATATTTATAATTGTTATATCTTCTTCTTGGATTGATCCCTTGATCATTATGTAGTGTCCTTCCTTGTCTCCTGTAACATTCTTTATTTTAAAGTCTATTTTATCTGATATGAGTATTGCTACTCCAGCTTTCTTTTGATTTCCATTTGCATGGAATATCTTCTTCCATTCCCTCACCTTCAGTCTGTATGTGTCCCTAGGTCTGAAATGGGTCTCTTGTAGATAGCATATATACAGGTCTTGTTTGTGTATCCATTCAGCAAGACTGTGTCTTTTGGTTGGAGCATTTAATCCATTCACATTTAAGGTAATTATTGATATGTATGTTCTTATTACCATTTTCTTAATTGTTTTGTTTTTTTTAAAGAAATTTATTTATTTAATTTATTTATTTTTGGCTGTGTTGGGTCTTCATTGCTGTGCACGGGCTTTCTCTAGTTGCAGCGAGCAGAGGCTTCTCTTCATTGCGGAGCACAGGCTCTTGGCCTGTAGTTATGGCATGCAGGCTCAGTAGCTGTGGCTCGTGGGCTCTAGAGCATAGGCTCAGTAGTCGTAATGCACGGGCTTAGTTGCTCCACGGCATGTGGGATCTCCCTGAACCAGGGCACGAACCTGTGTCCCTTGCATTGGCAGGGAGATTCTTAGCCACTGCGCCTCCAGGGAATTCCCCTTGGGTTTGTTTTTGTGGGAACTTTCTTTTCTTGTGTTTCCCACATAGAGAAGTTCCTTTAGCATTTGTTGTAGAGCTGGTTTGGTTGTACTGAATTCTCTTTGCTTTTGCTTGTCTGTAAAGCTTTTGATTTCTCTGTCAAATCTGAATGAGATCCTTGCTGGGTAGAGTAATCTTGGTTGTAGGTTCTTACCTTTCATCACTTTAAATATATTGTGCCACTCCCTTCTGGCCTGTAGAGTTTCTCCTGAGAAATCAACTGTTAACCTTGCGGGAGTTCCCTTGTGTGTCATTTGTCAATTTTCCCTTGTTGCTTTTAATCATTTTTCTTTGTCTTCAATTTTTGTCAGCTTCATTACTATGTGTCTCGGCATGTTTCTCCTTGGGTTTCTCCTGCCTGGGACTCTCTGTGCTTCCTGGACTTGGGTGGCTATTTCCTTTCCCATGTTAGGGAAGTTTTCGACTATAATCTCTTCACATATTTTCTCTGGTCTTTCTCTCTCTCTTCTCCTTCTGGGACCCCTATAATGTGAATGTTAGTGTGTTTAATGTTGACCCCGAGATCTCTTAGGCTGTCTTCATTTCTTTTCATCCTTTTTTCATTATTCTGTTCCAGGGCAGTGATTTCCACCATTCTGTCTTCCAGGTCACTTATCTATTATTTTGCCTCACTTATTCTGCTATTGATTCCTTCTAGTGTATTTTTCATCTCAGTTATTACATTGTTCATCTTTGGTTTTTTGTTCTTTGCTTCTTCTAGGTCTTTTTTTAACAGTTCTTGCATCTTCTCAATCTTTGCCCCCATTCTTTTACTGAGGTCCTGGATCATCTTCACTATCACTATTCTGAATTCTTTTTCTGGAAGGTTGCCTATCTCCACTTCATTTAGTTGATTTTCTCGGGTTTTATCTTGTTCCTTCATCTGGTACATAGTCCTCTGCCTTTTCATTTTGTCTATCTTTCTGTGAATGGAGTTTTTGTTCCACAGGATGCAGGATTGTAGTTCTTCTTGCTTCTGCTGTCTGACTTCTCCTGAATTAGGCTATCTAAGAGGCTTGTGCAAGCTTCCTGATGGGAGGGACTGGTGATGGGTAGAGCTGGGTGTTGCTCTGGTGGGCAGAGCTCAGTAAAAGTTTAAACTGCTTGTCTGCTGATGGGTGGGGATGAGTTCCCTCCCTGTTGGTTGTTTGCCCTGAGGTGATCCAGCAATGGAGCCTTTTTGGTTGGGCTAATGGTGGACTCTGGGAGGGCTCACCCCAAGGAGTACTTCCCAGAACTTCTTTTGCCAGTGTGCTTGTCCCCACGGTTAGCCACAGCCGCCTCCTGCCTCTGCAGGAGACCCTTCAACACTAGCAGGTAAGTCTGGTTCAGTCTCCTGTGGGGTCATGGCTCTTTCCCCTTGGGTCCTGATGTGCACACTACTTTGTGTGTGCTCTCTAAGAGTGGAGTCTCTGTTTCCCCCCAGTCCTGTCAAAGTACTGCAATTAAATCCCGCTAGCCTTCAAAGTTTGATTCTCTGGGAATTCCTCCTCCTGTTGCTGGACTCTCAGGTTGAGAAGCCTGAGGTGGGGCTCAGAACCTTCCCTCCAGTGGGTGGACTTCTGTGGTATAACTGTTTTCCAGTTTGTAAGTCACCCACCCAGTGGTTATGGGATTTGATTTTATTGTGATTGCACCTCTCCTTCTGTCTCACTGCAGCTTCTCCTTTGTCTTTGGATGTGGGGTAACTTTTTTGTGAGTTCCAGTGTCTTCTTGTCCATGATTCTTCAGCAGTTAGTTGTGATTCCAGTGCTCTTGCAAGAGGGAGTGAGTGCACCAGTACTTTCTTCATATTATGAGATCTTTTCATTTTAACCTACAAATATCCATTTCATAGTGGCCCAAGGAATGAAAAATGACTTTACTATTAAAAATGATATGCCACACTTTTCTATAATTTGAATGATTAGGTAACGTTTCTAAAAATAATACTAATGCCATGTTAACATGAGCATATATTGAAGGGTTTTTATTTTCCCTGTTATTATGGCAAACTAATGACAATGCTGTCACACGATCTGAGTGCAACCAGGATATCTAATTGTCCTTCACATAGCCATAAATAAACAGAAGGCTTGGCACTGATTTTAAAACAGGTTGGATTTCCATTTTGCAGAGATGCATTCCACCTTGCAGAAATCAGCCCATCCTGAGATAACTCTTTGTACAGAATCGCTTTCCATGAGCGGCATGTGAGATGTTCCATATGCAAGACGTATAGTTCATGACAACTTCATACTCAAAGAGACTTGAATGTCTTGTTCACTACCATATTCCCAGGAGCTAGAGCAGTAGTTGGCATGTGATAAGTTGATCAATAAGCATATGTTCAGTGAATCAAGAAATAAGTACCACTTCACAGATTTCTCTACTAATAGATGTTTTTTTTCCCTACAGGTGTTGTACCTTCCAACCTCAACTTAATCTCTCAGGTGATTTCTAGTCTCCACAATAATCCTTTATAAAAACTTGCTCTCAGAGTTTTAATTCACAAAGAGAAAGAAAGGTGTAATAACACCTTTAATTTAGTTCATGTATTTGAAGATCTAATAATCATTTTTAAAAATGTTTTTACTTATTATTTTTTAAATTTTTTAATGAAGTATACTTGATTTACAATGTTTCAGGTGTACAGCAAAATGATTCAGTTGTATGTATATATCTATACCTATTCTTTTTCAGATTATTTTCCATTATAGGTTATTACAAGATACTGAATATAGTTCCCTGTCCTATCCAGTAGGACCTTTTTGTTATCTATTTTATGTATAGTAGTTTGTACCTGCTAATCCTAAACTCCCAATTTATCTCTACCCATTTTTCCTTTTTGGTAACCATAAGGTTGTTTTCTATGCCTGTGAGTCTATTTCTGTTTTATAAATAAGTTCATTTATATCATTTTTTCAGATTCCACATATAAGTGATATCATACGGTATTTGTCTTTGTCTGACTCACTTCACTTAGTATGATAATCTCTAGGTCTAATAATCATTTCTTGACTCTTCCCTGGGGCCCACAGAGCAGGCAGGCTAAGCCAAACAAGGCTCAACTTTGGGGTTCCCAGTGCCCAATGGCTGAGTATGAGATGAGGCAGCAGTGAGAGGCCTTCCTAGTTAAGGCAAACAGCTGATACCAAGCCTCTGAAATCCAGCAAGGAGCTCTGGCCCCCACCCAGACTTCCACAGACAGGACCAGAGGACTCCTAGTTCTAGTCTGTACTGGCAGGCAGCTATTAGCCCAGGTTCTTCTCCTATCTCAGGTCTGTCTCCTGTCCTTTCCTGGGGCATATAAGCTAAAATGGATGGAACCTGGAGCTGACCAGGAGACCATAAAGGGCATGGCTATTTCTCAGATGCGAAGACTAGGGTGCTTCTTGCCAGAATGTTTAAGACACTTGAATAATTGCTGTTTGCACTTACAGCATGGTCAGACGACGTCACTACATTTCTATGCAAGGGGAGGGCAGCGCAGAGTGGTGGTCATGGCTCTCAGCTAACCTGTTCAAAGATATTTTCCAGTTGATTAATCTATTTTCATATTTATGAAGGAGTCTTAATACCATGAGTACACAGATGAATGAGAACATGTATTATTTCATCAGTCCTTATTCTCTACATACAATTCCTATTTTCTTGTTTGTACAATCTGTTCTAGTAAAACTAAACTTGTTTCAGCTTCTAGCATATGTTATATTTGCTCTCATTTCTAGGTCTATGTGTACTCTTAGATATCTCTGCTTCTCTTCTTTCCTCTACCTTTAAAAGGAAGTCTTCCCTGATAGCCCTCAAATAGGTTAGGTGTTTCTCCCTGTACACTGAAGTACTTATTGCACTTTCCTTTAAGTGTTTGGAGCTTTCTTTCTATGTCTCTTCCTAGTATCCCTAGACTTTAAGTTCCATGAAGAAATTGACGATGTGTGTCTGTTTCCAAGTTCCCAGAATAAATCAATGAAAATATCCACTTAGAGGATCCACGTATGTTGAATTTAGAGTATTGAGAACAAAAATCAAATTAGTATTTCAGTTTTACAGATAAGGAAACCACAGCTTACAGAGATATAATAATATCCTCAAGATCTCAAAGCCAACTGATGGCAGAACTAGAATAACCACTCCGAGTTCATTACCGTCCACATAGTGCTCATCTTTCACACCACATTTCTCCTTTCCCAATACAGCTCTATGTTCATAAGGGCCAAGGAGTTAGATCAAATGTTACAGCTCTAATGGTGGCAAAAGTTTAAGCACCAGTTAAAAAGTAGAAGCCACAGATCTTTCCCTAGAGCTTACGATTTAAGAAATTTGCCAGAAATTCTTATGTGTATATCTGATCTTGAATTTATTCTATGCATAGACTTAAAAGTACCTTAAGAACCTACTTAAGATAATTACACTTGAGAACCTACTATGTGCCCTTCCCCTTCTACAAACTTCACGTACATTAACTTACATGATTATCACACAACCCAGTAGAAATATTTTACTATTCACATTTTACAGATGAGAAAACTGAGATTAAGTTGAGTAATTTAACCAAGTACATTCATCTAGTAAATGGAGGAGGGTAGTAGAAACCCAAGTCTGTATTTAATGAAGTACATGATTTCATATATTTTGTATTGTTTTTCTTTTTCATTTATTCCAAAAAAATAGCGTCCCTTGTTGTTCAACTACATAACGGTTCTCATTTTTAAGAGGTGAGCTTCGTTTACTCCTTTGACACTTTAAAATAATCATGAACAGAAGGGAAACTAGGAAAACTCTTCTTTTTTGTTATTTTCAAATATCAGTGGGTGTGCTTATGTTGCTGGGGCAGGGCAGTTGCAAATATGGCATTTATTTTAAAATTTTTAATCAGCAACTGATTTGTGTTGTCATTTAAGTTACAGTCCAGACTTCTCTGTGAAAGAGTGTTGTCCTCCTGATTTAGGCTGCCAAAGTCCATACAGTTTGGCCAACTAACAGGATTCTTTATTTCATTTTGTCTTGTGGCCTATTGTATGAAAACAAGTGACCTTTATACCTTGTAACCCTGAACTCGGGCATCCTTTAACGTATTCCCTTCACTGCCTTGTATACAGGCAGAAAAGGCAAAATGTCTTCATACAAAGTTAAACTCCCATCAGTCCGGATGTCAGCAGAAGCCCCTAAATTTTTTGAAGAGTAAATCAATGTTCTCTAAAGCTTTGAGGCACAGTAAATCCTCCATAGAGTCATAACTAAGTCTTCACCCATGTCTACGGACAGAAAATGTTGCCAATCCCCATAACATATCTCTGTTGTTCTTTAAGAGTTAACAGTGTCCTACATCAGTGGTTTCAAAATATTGTTACGCCTTCATGCAACTTCTTGGATGTTTGGTACCAAACTGCTTCTCAAGGATACCAATCTACCATTCAAGCAGTACACACAGCACGCACAGCATAGTCAACTACCCTCACACACCCCTAAATGTCACTCTTGCTTTAACTTTTATTTGTGTACCTATTCAGTGACTGCAAAATTATGATATCCCCTGTGCCAGGCACTTGACAGGAAACTTCATTTGAGCTCCATGAGAAACAGACTCTGAGATGAGAATTCATGTGCAGGAAACTTATAGGTGATCAGTACCTGTGGGCAAGCAAAGAAAGTAGGCTAGAGCTGAAAAAGGAGTTGAATTGTGATGCAGTTGTACTAAAGGCTCCCTTCCATTACATGGGGAATTCTGGAATCGGAACAGTCCTTCAGAGTTGTCCCACCTTGAGGCAAATGAATGGATTTTAACTGACTCATTGGCCAGTCAATAGGGTAAGCTCTTCCCTGGGAATGGACGTGAGCTGAGCAAAGCAACCTTCGTCAGCTGAAGGCAATTTCCAGAGAGGGAGTCAGTTGAGAGCCATCAGCTGCCACCATTTCCAGCACTTGGGGGGATGAGTGCCTTTATCAGGATGGGAGGAAATGGGCGGTCTGCCACCAGAACAAGTGCCAAATATTTATGGTACAAATGAATAACTGTAGATAAGTTCAATGCATGCCTTCAGAGTCATTCTTGGGGTCTGCTGCCTTATGCCAATGCAAAAAACAAACCAACCCCTGAATTTTAGCCCTAAAAAATCAAACACACTTTAAGTCATCACCAGAAAATGATTTATAATTTTACAAATCCTTCTAAAATATGTTGTCTAAACAACTATTGTACATCCACCTAAAGCTAAAATCAAAGAAGTTGAAAGAAAGGACAATAAAGTCTTTGTGAAAAATTGGGGCAAGATATACATCACTTTAAGACCAAAAGAAATATGCTACAGATACTGGCAATTTTTTTCTAGACTCATGGCAATGAAACTGCCTCCTTGCCTGGCACCTTATGAACCATCTGAAAATTCCCTCCCCGCCATTCCTGTGGTTGTTCTCCCAGCTCTACTCTGTCACTTCTAGATGGGACTAGATCGCCACCTCCTAACGGGCCTCCCTGTTTCTTTTTTTTTTTTTTTTTTTTTTTTTTGCGGTACGCGGGCCTCTCACTGTTGTGCCCTCCCCCATTGTGGAGCACAGGCTCCGGACGCGCAGGCTCAGCGGCCATGGCTCACGAGCCCAGCCGCTCCGCGGCATTCTTCCCGGAACGGGGCACGAACCCGTGTCCCCTGCATCGGCAGGTGGACTCTCAACCACTGCGCCACCAGGGAAGCCCCCCGTTTCTTATATAAGGGCTCACCCCCACCTTCAAGCAATTTTTCTCATTGTAGGCTCATTTGATCTACAATTCAAATCAAAATTTATTACTCCCCTACTTAAACACTGTATTACTTTCCTAAAATCCTTTGCATGGCAATCAAAACTTGAGCCAGTTCCTTTCTGCTTGTCTAACTTTTTCTTCCCTACATGTTCCATACATGCAACCACATTCATACACTACACTCTATCCTGAAAGTGTTCATTTATTTAACATTTATATATTGTTACATACATATATTGTGGGGTTAGGGACACAGGGAATAGTATAATAAATATGATACAGAAATGTACAAAGAGGTTTCCAGGGCAGGCAAACCTTTTCTTCTGCCTGGCATGCCCTTTCTCTCTGAATCAGGTAAACGTTTATACATTCCTCAGTAAACTACCTAAGATACAGTATACTCTATAAGTCTTCCTTTTTAAAAATCTCATCTGTCATCCGCCCAGCCAAGATAAGTGAGTTCTCTTTCTTTTCTTGGGTCATTGCATTCCATGTCTGTATGTCTCTATACTATACTACAGATTTTAATTTTTTTTTAATTTAAAATATATTTTATATATCACAAATATAAATAATGCATTGTATCTATGGATATATGTGTGTGTATACATACACTTATATGAATGTATATATATGTGGTGCGTGTATATACATATATATAAAGTATATATTCTGAAGCATTATGATAAATAGCTGTGAACCCACAACCATACTTAAGAACTACATCTACCTATGTGCTTCATTCCTGGACTATTTTTTCATTTTATCCCAGAGGTATCACTAGCCTGAAATTGTGTTTATAGTCATCTTCATTTTGTTACTGTAATAAGTATATGTGCTTTTATTCTTTAGCAATATACCACTTGTGTGCATGAATTTTTATATTTGAATGTGTAACATAATCATATGATATGTAAGTGTTTAGTAGTGAAAATGAGTAAACTCTACACGCAACACCATGGATGAATTTTAGCAACAAAATGTTGAATGAAAAAGCAAGCAGTAACAGACTACATATAGGATGGGGTTCATTGCAATCTATTTTAATTATTTTTACATGTGTATCTTCCTGCTGGACTACTAGTTCTTTGAGGATAAATCCATATGAAATTCATCTTTGTAATCTTCATCTTTCCGCAGCACCTAGCATGGTGCTCAACACATCAGATGCAATCAATACATATTTGTTAAATTGAGTTGGACACATCAATTCATGTCCATTCTGACTTCTGATCATCGCTTGGATTCTGGGCTATCTGACATCTCCTGTTTTTAATTGACTCCTGATTTCAGTCTCCTTCCAAACCTGATATTGCTCCACATAATACACTTTGACATACCATATATACATCTTTCTCTATGTGTGACTTTAGACCGGTCCTATTTATAGTTTTGCTACTCCAGTGACAGGACCAGCAGATAGAAGGAATCTCTGACCAATCTGTCCTTTGAAGTATAGTACCCTTATCTGTTTGTCCTGCTTAATAGTGCAGAATGTGCAAAACTAGTATCACAGATATAGTTCCGAAGAATCATAACAACTCAACATTAATGACCCTTCATTCCCAGTGTATCAATCCTCTTAACAACAGAAATGGCAATGCAATTTTCCTTGGAAACTCCTTGGTATTACCACCCATCCAGAGTTTTCATAGGTTCCTAGAATAGCCCTATGACATTGAAAGGGAATATGAAATTTCTTACCCCAACAGACCACCAAGGGTGAGAGTTGTTTCTATAGCACCACCATCATACATAATCTCTCAGTTTCAACTTGCATGTTTCCAAGGACACAGAGCTCATAGTGTCAAAGGTGATCCTTCCATTATTGAATGATTCCAACTGGCCAAAATTCTCCCTTCCATTCAGGCAAGATATAACTGTCCTGAATTTTCCATTGCTATGTTGATATATATATATTTTTATTCTCCAGAAGGTAATGCAGTATAAAGAAAACAGTGAAGACTCTGAAGCTAGACTTCTGTTTAAATCCCTGCTCCATGAGTGACCTTAGCCAACCCTCTTGGAATCCCACAGCCTCAGTTTTCTCATCTATAAATCAAGGTAAAACAGCCACCCAAGGGCTTCCCTCGTGGCTCAGTGGTTGAGAATCTGCCTGCCAATGCAGGGGACACAGGTTCGAGCCCTGGTCTGGGAGGATCCCACATGCCACGGAGCAACTAGGCCCGTGAGCCACAACTACTGAGCCTGCGCATCTGGAGCTTGTGCTCCGCAACAAGAGAGGCCGCGATAGTGAGAGGCCCGTGCACCGCGATGAAGAGTAGCCCCCGCTCGCTGCAACTGGAGAAAGCCCTCGCACAGAAATGAAGACCCAACACAGCCAAAAATAAATAAATAAATAAATAAGTTAATTAATTTAAAAAAAACAACAACAAAAAAAAACCAGCCACTCAAGAACATGCCTTAAAATATACTGGATCCTCAATGAACGTCAGTCTCCTTTAATACAAATCACACACTCTTTCAAAAATAATGTCAAACTATGGTCACATCTACGGTCACTTGTGCTATCACTTTTGTGTACTACCACTGTCTCCTTCTCACTCACTTTACCTAATGACTAATACTGTTAAATGAGGTCACTCCAGTCACAACATTTCTGTACCTCCACCATGGCCAGAAGCCTCCTCTATCAAGAAATCCAGGAAAGGAAAGTAGGAGGAAACTGTTCAATGATGCATGAAGGCACAGGACTGTGCAGTAGAAGACAGTATTAAAACACAGAATGTGCCACCTAATAGCTGTGTGTCCTAAGGCTAGTCATTTCACCCCCTCGATCTCTCTTTATCTGTATAATGAAGATAAAAATACCTGCATTTTGTGTCTATTCTGAGGGTTAAATGAGAAATCTATAAAACATTTCTTAGAAGTCTCCTAGCAACGTAGTAGAGGCTCAGGAAATTGTAGTTATTATTATGATTTAGTCCACTGACACTATATTCTCATCTGCTTAGAATATAAATAACTTAACATTTATTCTTATTATTCAAATTAATTATTCAAGCTCCCGTAGGCTTTGAGGACCACTCCCACCTTAAGTTATCTAAGAAAATAGGGGCTTTATAAATTCCAGTGGGGCCAGTCCTATTTCCAACACATTGCGGAAGGATATCTGAAGAACCAGAATCATTTGTTATTGGGCTGCCATTTTTTTGCCACGAGTGATATTGTTTCTGCCACCTCATGGTGTAAACCTCATGAAGTAAAATATGCCCTCACTGTTTGAGTAGGTCTCTTCCCAACACTGAGAAGATGTGGAAGTAACTGCTCAGGATGTTGTCAAAGAGAAAAGAATGCTACTCCCCTCAAGAATATGGTCAACTGGGGTTATCTTGTGTCACCACATGCCTGGTCACAAGATCAGCTCCCACATAAATCACGTGACCTCCCTCTGAGAGTCTCCACAAAATGGAGACTGTTGAATTATATGATCCCTGGGGTCTTTTTTCATATTTATCACTTGTTGATTTTGTATATAAAACACTACAGAATATTCAAGTTTATATGCAAAAAAAGCTATTAGGTCACACAGCTGACGTACCAGCAATTCCAGAATTCAGCTTCTCCACGGTCATGACTGCGCCAATCACAATTAACATTGATTGTTACAAACCTGATATTACTTCCATTGTAAAGTTGTTTATAACAGAATTTTTTTTCTGGCTTTTGGGCATTGTGCCTCCCTGATAGATTTAGAAACTGCTAAAAACAATGGTTTTGTCTTACTCAATTTTGTTTACTCAGAAACCAGGATAGTTTTTGATCCCCTGTTTCTTCAACCATAAAATGGGAATAGTAATAATAAAAATAATCGTAATAATACAAGGCCTTCCTCACAGGATGGTTGTAATTAGCAAATGAGATAAAATATTAAAAAGTATTAGATATATCACAGATAAGTTATTACTTACATCCTAGGTATGCTAAGTTATACATTTGTCGAAGGGATCTCCCTTTTAATATTTTAAACTATAATCTCCTGCAGGCCAAAGATTAGAGTTTTATCTCAGCCTCTGGTTTCTGAGGTACTACAAAGCTAATTGCTCCTTAGTAAACTATATGAATAGATAATGACTAAATATGGATATTAAAATCATATTAATCTAGTTTCAGTTTAACTTTTGATATCGGTAAAAGGTTGGAAAAAATCAATATTTTAGCTATGGATTCAAAACAACTAAGTAATTAAAAAATGTCATTGAAATAATGTATAAATGTGGCTATCAATTTAGAATATGAGCAAAAATAATGATTCACTTTATGTATATGTATGTATTTATACTTATTGAGTATAAAGTAATAGCATGGTTCTACTCATAGGAGGTATTGGTATCTACATTTCACAACCAACCAAGTGAGAATCTGAGAGGTTAAGGACATTGCCCAGGTTCACATAGCAAATTAGTGACCTAGTTTGGATGTAGCAATCCAGCATCTAAAATCCAGGTTTGAATGTAGCAATTACAGATTAATCAAAGCATAATTTTCTCTAATATCAAAGATGAATTCTTTTTCATCCTTAATCTCCAACTTGTTTTTTATTCAATCTATACATTTAATTGCCAAAATTTTCAGGTTTTCTTTTATGAATTTAGGAGCTGTGCTTTATTTCTGTTTTTATTTTCATTGTCCCTGGTATCCATGGGACATTTGATTATTTTTAAGCGTCTTTTTCTCTTTTTCAATAAATGAAGGAATACAGTGTGTGCTCTTTATGTACTCCTTGGCTATGATCCTTGTCCTTTTTCTCTACCATGGTCCTCATGCTGTATTACTCCACACATTTTGCCTCCTATGCCATCATTCCTATTATATAGTCCTGCTAAATCCTGCACTTATCCTTCCAGATTTCACTGGATGATTGGAAAATCCTTTTGTTGACTCTAATCCCCAAAAGACTCTTTTCACCATTAATCAAGCTCCTCCTAAAATCCCATGTGCGCTCTCTCTCTCTCTACCTGGCTACATCCCAAAGCCCAGATAAGTCCTGACTCTTCCATAAATTCTCCTCAGATTTGGAGCCAGTGGTCATCTCTCTTCCACATCTACACTCTCACAAATATAGACCTGACAACTTGTGACTCTTAGCACTTTTTATATCTGCATCTATATCTGTATCCACATTTATATCCCATGACATCTTGGGCCAGATAATTCTATAATTCTCCATTGGGGGACTGACTTCCCTGTGCATTAGTGGATGTTTAACAACATCCTTGGCTTTTATTCAGTAGATGCCAGTAGCATACTCCCAGTTGTGACAACCAAAAATAGCTCTAGAAATTGCCGGATGTTCCCTGGAGAAACAAATGTCCCTCTCTCCCCAACTGGGAACCTCTGATTTAAGTCTTTACCCATATCCACATTCATATCTACATTTAAGCTGAGGAGGAGCGTTGATAAATTTATCTTCATCTATGTTAGGCACTAGGCCAATAGCATACGCTATCTGTTTTAATTTTTATAATGATCCTGAGTGGTACATTGAGCATCAATTTAGACGATCAAAAAGTACAGCTCAGAGAGATAAATAACTCACCACAGAATACATTGCAGTATGTGAATTCTACCTGACAACGTAGGAAGGGCAGGATTCCTGCTCTTTTCATCTTACCTTTCTACCTCCTACAGGGCCTATTATGTTATAGTTGTATCATAAAAATAATTAATTGGTGAAGCAAAATGAAAATTCTTAGACTTATCATATGAGCTCTACATTCTCCCTGGGCTTCACATTTTCTGAATTTGCATTACCTATGAATCGTCTACCTATTCCTTAACCCTGCTATATTTATATTAAGTATGTAAATGGGATATAATAGTATTACTTAAGTGTGTGACTTAACACAATTGCATTAATCTTTCTGTCTGTCTTCAAGTTTTGACATCACAGTATAATGAAAAACGCATGAGCTTTCAGAATCAAAAAGATGTTAAATTTAAATTCTGACTCCATACCTAACTGGTTATGTGGCATTTACTTCAAAGATGAAACATTTCTGTGGTTGGTACAAAGAATATAGAGATGAAAACCCCAATCCTGACTATCTAGAGACTTATCCTCTAGTAAAGGGGAACAAAACTTGAAAAGAAATTCATTCAAATGCAGAGATATAACGTTAAAAGCATGTGCAAAGTACAGAAATGGTACAGAGGAGGGAAGGGTTAGCCCTCTCAGGTAAGGGCAGGGGAAACTTCCGGGAGAGTCAGTGCTCATAGTATGTGATAAGGGATTGACAGAGGCAAAGGACAAGCATCTTCAACCTTCTGAGTGTCAATTTCACGATTTGTACAATAAGGATAATTACATCTGCCTCATAAGGTTGTTATGAATACTAACTGAGGTAGGACTATGTTTATCATAGACTTGGACAGGTGGTAGACACATATTGCCTTTTTTTCCCATTTCCTTTAAAGGGCAAAGGCTGTGTCATTAATCATTTTTTATGGGTTACTTATTTTAAGGATATAGGGAATAAGAAGATGAAGAATTTTCATAGATTACAAAACTGGTTGACTTCCTTCCTTCCTGAGATACTCAAAGTCTTCAGGGGCTTCCCTGGTGGCTCAGTGGTTGAGAATCTGCCTGCTAATGCAGGGGTCACGGGTTCGAGCCCTGGTCTGGGAAGATCCCACATGCTGCGGAGCAACTAGGCCCATGAGCCACAACTGCTGAGCCTGCGCGTCTGGATCCTGTGCTCCACAATAAGAGAGGCCGCGACAGTGAGAGGCCCGCACACCATGATGAAGAGTGGCCCCCGCTTGCCACAACTACAGAAAGCCCTCGTGCAGAAACGAAGACCCAACACAGCAAAAATTAATTAATTAATTAAGAAACTCCTACCCCCAATGTCTTCTAAAAAAAAACAAGAAAAAAAAAAAAAGAAAGTCTTCAGATTCTTTGTACATTAAAAATTTCCCAAGGAAGATGAGAAGGTTCTACATTCCATTTCAAAATGTTGTACAGATAGTTGTATCAGAAAGAAAGGCATCTTCATCACAAGGCTTTCTAGGACCTTTTTCCTTTCCCCTTAAAAAAAAAAAAAGAAAAAAAAAAAAAGGCAAAACTATACAACCTGAACACTTTACTGCGTTTGCTTTCTGTTCCACTCAGTGACAGCAAATACAAGAACAAAATAGAAAATCCTGAAAAGTAAAATTAAATATCAAGTGCTTTACACATCTCTCTGCGCCTCTGTGGAGGATTCTAAGGATTGACTCTTCTGTTATTCAAACTGCTTCACCCACTGCCCTCTGAGAAGTCCAGACTCAGACCATATTCGATATCTTTATCCTAAATGTCCCTTGTCATCAAGATAAGTTTTTATTTCTCTTTGTAAAGTGACAGCAGAGATCCAGGAGGATGAAGAATCTTTCCCTACTGAGCTTCAAATAACTCACTTATAAAGCACTTCCATAATTCTCACTGTGGCCATGAGGTTGTGAAGTCTCATTATCTCTGACCTTGGTCTTTCTCAGCTCCCATGACCCATGAGGAAAAAGGTCAGTGACTGACATTCTTTCATTCAACCAACATTTACCGAGTACTGGCAGATGCCAGGTATGTTGCCGGGCTGTAGGGATTTATCAAGGATTTATTCATTCCATAAATAGCAAGCTGAATATAATCTATTCATTTTAATAGTCGTATTCTCTTCTTTTTGGGAAGTGGTCAATAAAATGAAAACAGATTTAGGAAACTATATTACACTGAGCATCTTTACCACCCCAAATCTTAAGGAGTCTCTGGACTTCAGAATATGGAATCGAGACCAAATTTCTAGTGTAGCTCCTGGATATGCAGAACTGGATATGCAGAACTATCTTGAGCTAAAGTTCAGTATCAGATAATTTCTATCATTAGTGAGGATCTCTCTACAGCTTATTTTATTTAGCTTAGGTTAAAAAAGCAGAAAATAGTCACTTGAGGTGTGAATGCGCCTTATATTTCATGATTTGTGGAGATTGTTTGCAATTGACCTTGAAAATTACACTCTTCGCATGTCAAGAGGAATTTATTTTTCAAGGGTGTTCAATGGCTCATGTTAGATTTGATCTGAATACACACAAGCACAAAGTTACACACTTTTACATCCACATTTTCTTCTTCTCATAGCACTGAATCAGTAGCAAGTACGGTATGGAAACTGAGGGAAGTTCACTGGATTAGTTGGCTACAGAGGGACCAGCTATTCAATTTGGTAGACTGAGAAGAGTCGAGGAATAAACTTTAGTTTCACTTGAGATATTGACATCTAAGGCATCAGATGTAAGGTGTCAGATGATGGCAGTTGGGGGCATCTGAGATTTGGCCAAGCCGTACGATCAGAAGATCCTGAGATTATACCTGGAAAGCGGCAAGTGGTACCCAGCCTCCAGGGAAGGGGTTGGCAGGACCAAGGTGAGGGTTCCAGGCCCATCGCAGGCCAGTGTCTTTAGTACCAGAGTCCTTTCCCAGTGGGGACTGGAGGCAGAACCTGAGACTCTTACAGCAGCCCATATGCTGTAAGAACTGTCACCTGGGTAGTGAACAGATAACTGCCATGTCCTAGGGCTCCAAAAATGCCGTTTTTCTCTTAACCATGAACATGAGCATGTGGTGTGCGATCCACACACTATGTCTAGATGCCTTGTTATAGGAAGAGAGAATCCTCTCTTCTTCTACCAGGTCAGATTCTCAGAAGCCCAAGGATGCGTCAGGGCAGACACAGTAGAATGCATGCCGCTGTTGGGGCAGGATGGAGCTGGCATATATAATCTGTGTTTTATAGATGAAATAAAGGAGGCTCAGAAAAGTCGTGGAACTTTCTGAGTTTATGTAACAAGTGGTCCAGACACTATTTTGAGTTTACAAATTTACCTGTTATGCAATTTTGCCTCTCATTTTTGCATACATATGTGCATGTATTATGTAGATATACCTACTCTGGCACACAGTATACACTCCTTAAATGATGGTATAGTGAATGAATATATAAGTTTGAAAGGTAGCCGTTCATTCATTCGGTAAATATTTGTTGAGTGCCAACTATATGCCTGCATTACTTTAGCCTTTGGGTCTGTAACAGAAAACAAAGCAGAAAAGGTGTCTACTCTCACGGAACTTACATTCTTATGAGGGGAGGAAGTCATAATCAAGATTCAAACAGTTAAACAGGAAAATTTCAAATAATATGCATGCCCTGGAGATAATAAAATTGGATACTGTGGTAAGAATTTTGCCTCTATATCAATACAAAGGCAATTATGAGTAAATCCAGATTAATAAAACATGAAGGGGGCTAGTTCTTCTTTCTAGCTATAATGATAGTTCTACCATTTATTCTCCTTTGCCTAATCACATTTTCTGATTTGGCTGCTATATCACATTCTCTTTCTGTTGTCCTTAAAATAAAAAATCCATATTATTTGTCTAAAACATGTTCATGATGTTTCCTTTTCATCAGCAATGTATCTGAAAATTATATAATAGCTGAAATGAACAAATGGGGAAAGAGCAGCAGAGTGATATTTGGGGTCCAGGAAGAATCTTCCACTTAGAGCATCAGGTTATCCAATGCCAAGATATAGCTTTTCATAACTTGTCCTCAATAAAAATTCCTTTTCCTGCACCAAGAGAACAAGGAACAATAGTATATTCTTCTAGATATAGCCATAGCTTTTGACCTTGCAGTACACACAGATGAGGTTCCAAAATATGTCAAAACATTAAATTCACAGATTTTTTTATCAATTCCTTATGCACATAGCTTAAGACCAATATGATCCAGGGATCACTAGAAGGTTACTGTATGTAAAGCTGAAGAGTCTCCTGCAAGCAGAAATTTGGTTGATAAAAAGGGAATCTTTTTGCAATAGTCTAATTTCTCTTCTACTGAATGAAAGACCAAACTCAACTTTTAATTCTAGCATGGACACTCACATTGATAAGTCATGAATCTCACCATGTCTCAGTTTCCTTGTTTGTACATAAAGGGATGTCTAATTGCTTTGTGGTTCAAACATACTTACATGTTCATATATACTCACATATGTAAAATATGTAACACTTAAGCCTGGCACATAGTACACATTCCATAAACAATTTCTTCCTCTGTAAGGAGATCTGGCATAAATTTCACACAAGTCACAAACTGAAACCATAAAGATGAAAATAAAGAATATAAAATTTGAAAGTGTGTAATTTACTGAAAGCACAAGAACCATTAATTGTCAGTGATTGTTCTCATTAAACTCAAGCATGTGTTGCTATCCTAAGGATGTTTGTCATGAGCTCCTGAGAGGTCTATTAACAATGAAGTCCTATTATTCCACATATTTCACATCCATGTAATACACCCACAATAATTAATTTGATATGAGCTAAATTCATAAATCTAGAAAACTAGAGAGACATGTACTCACCATAGAAGGCATCTTATGTTCTATTTATAATCAGACTGAAATGCTAAAAAATGCCATTAATTATAGGGAAACCCACTATCATTTTTCTTTATCACTAGAATGGACTCTGAATTTTAAAGTAATCCATTACCATTATAAAGGCAGCATCTGAACAAACAAAGAGAAGAAGAAAGTTGCTGCCACATCTGCTGCTGTAGCCAAGGCCATCCTCCCACTGGCATTATTGTTTTTGCTGGCTGCTGCCGTCCCAACCCCCCGCAGCCGGCGGTGGCTGAGCCCCACTTTGTGCCAGAAACTGTGCTTGGTGCTTTACTTGCTTCATGCCTTGTCTTCACAAAGTCTCTATCAGATAGTTTTCTCCTTCTATAAAGCCTCTCCCTTACAGAAAAGGCTCAAAGAAGTTAAGGAACTGATCCAAGGTCACAGCTCCTCAATAGCAGAGCTAAGATTTGAACTCGGGTCTCTAACAAAAAAACTTGATCTCTTCCCAACAGACCAAGCTGCCTCTCTGTGGCAATAATAAAAGCTTTCATTTTTTATGCCTGACCCAACCTGTCAGATAGTTTTGAGCTGGAGAAAGATAGAAAGGGGACTCTTTAACATAGAGTCTGTAGGTCAACTACTGCAAATGCCATTCAGTGTCACAATTCCCTTCACAGAAGGCTTGACAAACAGCTAAATGGTCACCCAGCATTCATTAAACCCTGTATCTCTTGAAAGCAGAGATCTACCTTCTCTTATATTCCTAGCACCTGTCATGCACTCTAGTCTATAGAGTCAGTGTTTATTGAATGACCATTTATCACACGGCTGGAGAGCGTGCAAGTTTGAGATACAGAAGGATAGTAATTCAACAGGTGAGAGTTCACATTTATGGTGTTGAAGATCAACCACGGGTAAAGGTAGCATCCAGAAGAAATCATGTACTGCTTTCCAACCTGAGACTGGAACTGCTAGAACAGCACTCGTAACACATAAATAAAAGCTATGTTGATAGTTAATATTTACTGAGAACTAGCTATGTGTCAATCACTATATGAAGAAATTGAATTCCCATAACAACTCTATGAGAGAGATACTCTTAGTAGTACACCTAGCATGGAGAATTTATTTATTTATTAAAGTATTTTTAAAATTTTATTTATTTTATTTTTGGCTGCGTTGGGTCTTTATTTCTGTGTGTGGGCTTTCTCTAGTTGCGGTGAGCAAGGGCTACTCTTGTTGCGGTGGGTGGGCTTCTCATTGCAGTGGCTTCTCTTATTGCGGAGCACGGGCTCTAGGTGCACGGGCTTCAGTAGTTGTGGCTTGCGGGCTCTAGAGCACAGGCTCAGTAGTTGTGGTGCACCGGATTAGTTTCTCTGCGGCATGTGGGATCTTCCCGGACCAGGGCTCGAACCCGTGTCCCCTGCAATGGCAGGTGGATTCTTAACCACTGTGGCACCAGGGAAGCCCCCCTAGCATGGAGAATTTAAATAAGAAACATCACACAGTTAGTAACACATGGAGCCAGGATTCAACAGTGGCAGTCTGGTTGCAGAGCCTCTCGCCATTGTTACACTACATGCCACTTGTGAATTCAAGCTAAAGTAATGGGATATCATGGAATTGGGAGTTGCCTTATGTACTTATAGTGTGCCTATTAAATGTTTCTTACTCCATGGAAAAATTACCTATCAAGCTAAGCTGCCTGTCCCTGACTGTAGGAATTAGGAAAAGCTGGAAGGAAAAGACATCATCCAAGAAGCTGGAGAGGCTGGATACCGCAGTACTGAAACATCTGACACATGCTCTCACCTTTCATCCTCACTTGAACTAAGGTTGGTGTCAGCATGTTGTTCAAAATTTGGCTTTCAAGTCAAAGAGAGCTGAGCTCAAGTCCAGTTCTGATGCCATTTATTTATTTATTTATTTATTTAGTGTGTGTGTGTGTGTCCATGAATGTTTTTAAAAATTTTCTTATTGAAGTACAGGTACAGTATTGAAGTATGATGTACAGTATTATATGTTACAGGTGTACAATATAGTGTTTCACAATTTTTAAAGGTTATACTCCATTTATAGTTATTATAAAATATTGGCTATATTCTCTGTGTTGTACAATATATCCTGGTAGCTATTGTTAAAATTTTTTTCTTGTAGTTTATTTTATACAGGATAGTTTGTGCCTATTAATCCCCTACCCTGATATTGCCCCCTCTGCCCTCTCCCCACTGATAACCACTGGTTTGTTCTCTATATCTGTGAGTCTGTTTCTTTTTTGTTATATTCACTAGTTTGTTGTATTTCTTTAGTTTCCACATATAAGTGATACCATATAGTATTTGTCCTTCTCTGTCTGACTTATTTTACTTAGCATAATACCCTCCAAGTCTATCCATTTTGCAGCAAATGGCAGAATTTTCCTTCTTTTTTATGGCCGAGTAATATTCCATCGTGTGTGTGTGTGTGTGTGTGTGTGTGTGTGTGTGTGTGTGTGTAATAGTGCTGCTATGAACATTGAGATGAATGTATCTTTTCGAATTAGTGTTTTTATTTCTTCTGGATATATACCCAGGAGTGGAATTGCTATGTGACCTGGGCTGGTCCATGACCTTCAAATCCCTCACGTGTATAAGGTATGTAATCATAATAACTATCTACATCAGAGGACATTGGAAAAATTAAACAAGATAATACATGTAAATTATTAGTATAATTCCCAGAATATGCTTAAACATATATATAAATATTACCTGTCATTACTAGTCTTCCTTTTACAGATGAGAAATGAGAGGGTTTGAAACATCAATCAGATGCTCAGTTAAGTGTGTGGAATGAAAGAACACGTGAATGAATGAATAAATGATTGAAGAGAAAGCCACAGGTGTTAATGAAGAACGCTTTCCTCTGTCTTATCTCCAAGTGGTGGCAGCAAAAAAAGGAACTCCTATCCTTTTAGTAGCTTCAGAGAAATGGTCATTTTACAAATGTTACAAAGTCCCCCAGGTCCTGTGTCCAGCGCCAGCCCTAATCATTTGTACGCTCTGGGCAGGTTTGCCCTCTGCCGGACCGCCAGCCATGGGTAAGGAGTGTTGAAGTGGCAGGAATCTATTCCTCCCAACATCATGTGATATAAAAGAAAGTGAAATGAAGACAAATAATTAATCAAGGAGTCCATTTTCCGTCTTTACTTTCAGGCTGATAACATTTTGCCAGGAGATAACCACGGCCATTATGACATTTTGCTCACATGACTACAAGTTGCCAAGGCTTTCCATGTATATTCTCTGATGTGATCCTTGCAATCACCCTGTGGGTTAAGTTGCTGAGGTGTCAGACTCTCTCTTTCTTGATGTGGAAACTGAGGCTTGAAGCTTTTACATGAACTGACTCAAATCACGTAACAACGGGCAGAGGAACAATTTCAACACATCTTGTCTCTCACTTAACAACTACCATGGCTTCCCAGGCTCTCCTGCATTCACAGTGAACTCTGAGCTCCTTTCCATGACCACCAGTATGAGCTTGCTCGTCATCTAACCTCACTTTAGGCCATTCTCTTCCTCGCTCATCATGCTCCCATGACATAAGCTTTACTTCAAAGGAAATTAGCTTCTCAGCCCTTTCCTGACTCAGGCCCCACCTATGGTGTGAGGACACAGAGGCAGCTGACCCACAGAATCCTGGGGGAAAACACACCTGGGGTATTCAGGAGACAGAGAGGCACAAACTCCATGCAGAAATTCTGGAGAGCTCTGCTCTGGAATTCTACTGAGGCTTCTTTAGATCCCAAATGTGGGGTCATCGAGGAATACAAAAGCAGACCATTTAGGAGTAACTATGGGACAATAACATTTCATCGCAATTTTGTTTGAAAATCATGGTGCAAGGACCTAGAGAAGAAAACTAACATTATTTAGTACTTGATGTGTGATGTCTTCTTAACTTACATATGAGTTACATTAGAAGAAAACAGATTGGATGAGATAAAAAATAACTTGTCCAAAGATGCAGTTTCTAACTGCTAAGTTGGTCTTTAAATACAAGTTTATTAGGTTCAACTACATATGATATTTCCGCTCTAAAAGAGTGACTTGTTGCTATATTACCAGGATTGCTCAGCTAGGGCTATTGTTATGTCCTTACTAAGGAAAAGATTGGTTCAAGACACAGGAAGGGTGTTAAACATGAAGGAAGAGCTAGCTGGCCCTGTGTCTGGGGAATACAACTATGATGGTAGGAGACAGAAGGGTCTTGAGGAAGTGGTTTTAGATAGAACATTATTTGTTAAATAAAATTATGGAAAAAACAGAGCTTGAATCAAATTGTGTATTTCTACTTGCTTTAACTTATTATACATTAACAAAAGACATTTAATAAAAGCTTTACCTATCTTCAACTCTACTATTTCAATCGTTGAAAACAAACAGTACAACTTAATTATATCTTAAATACTTGTCATCCAAAGGTGCTTTACAGTAGATTTTCTAGGGTATTATGCTAAGGAGATCTACTCCCTGAGATAAGTATGTGGATAAAACGTTCTGAAAACCAATGTGAAATAGACAATGCCTGGGCTTTGGAATCAAAGTTCTGGGTCAAGTCTTGTCTCATACATTTGCTGAGCAATCTTAGAACATTTAAGAATCTATTTCTTACTTTACTCATCTGCAAAATGGGTGAAATTCTAACATCTATTTTCAGGGCTACTAGTAAAATAAAAATAAATAATATATGCAAATATTTTCTATCAAATGTTGAAATCCAGCGTGTCTAAGCAAAGCATGCTTATTGCTGGTTTTTTATTGTGGAAGTAATTAATTCATTACCTACATTAATTCTACCTATGCTTCATATTGCTCTGCAAGAATAGGATCACTATTGTTTATGGATAATAGTCTTTAAAAATTATAGAAAACAACATAGTAATAATTAAAAACAAAACCATGCTCACAAAAACTGTCACCTGATCGCATCAATACTCTCTGATCATTCAATCCCTTTTAGTAGAAAATGATATGGTTCAAAATGCAAAAACCTTCCATTTTATACATTTATTATAAAAAAAATCTCTTTTGCTTCATTCTTTTCTTTTAGAACTACCTCAAATTCCCATTATCTTCATAATGCATTTGAAAATGTGAAACCTTTCTTCATATGCTACCTGATTTTTAAGATTTTATAAAATTGCATTTCTCACTTATGCCCACATCAACTGCTTGATTGAATGAATGATTTTTTTTTCCTTTTTGTTCTCTTTTTTTTAGAGGGGGTAAACTTTTGAGTCCAAGAACAACTAGTAAAAGGCAAACTGGGACTTTCCCAGTCTACCATTTTGTCTCCAAAACTGAATTTGGTGATGCCCGGTAACAACAAGGGCTTATGCTCTAGAGCAAATATATTATTTATAGTGTTATGGATTGGTCTGTGTCAGGGATAACAAGTATCTAGGACAGGAGCCGTCATTCCCCACCTCTTGCACACAGAAGAGGCATTGCTGATCGACTGTGAATCTCTCTCTGAGCCTACTTTTCAACCTTTCGATGCAGAGCTTGGATCATAAATTGGTCATAACTAGTTACGAAATGAAATGTATCTTCTCACATAGGCTTATGGATATAATAACTTATACTAGATGAAAAGAGAAAGAATTCTACATGTATGATGCATTTATTCTGAAGCAAATGGACCCTTAGACTGATGATAAGAGAGAGAAGAGCCAAAGTTATCAGTATAGAACACTGGCAGTATTTAATCATAGAGCTTAATTTTGTATAAGGCCCTGGTGGTGGCTTTAGAATGCATGCCTAGACTCCCTGCATCCCAGCCAGCCCTTCTCTCTTTGATATGTCTGTATGATTGTGTACACCTAGAGTGAATGTGCTACTTAAGTATATAACATAAGCAAAAAAAAAAAAAAAAAATGGTTTTATGATTCTGGAGATAGTTCCACCAAAGGAGTGACCTGTCACTAAAATCGTTATTGGCTCTAGCTATTAATTAATCCATTCCATACAATACCACATTTTCTCTTAACCTTGTAGTGTGAAACACTGAAGAAAAGAAAAAAAAAAGACAATAACTGTATAAAGCTAATGTTTGCTCTTTGCCGTGGTTTCCAGGGGCACCATAGAGTCCGCAATTACCTGGATATAAGATTCTCATAGCAAAGAGCTATGAGCAATTTTATATTCATCCCAGTGTTAGGAGATACTTTATGGAGAGGAAAGGGGCAACCCGAACCTGGTTGAGAAAGGAGGTGAGGAAAAATATTCAGTAAGAACTAGAAAACTTACAAGTGTAGATGACACATTTTCCATTTCATGACCTGGATATCTCCCTGTTCTCATTTTTTTTTTTTTTCTCACATTCTGGGGCCATCTTACTGCTACATTTGCACCTAGACTACCCCAGAATCTAGAACAATCCTACACAGAATAGGTTATATGTGCAAAGCATTAGTTGGGTTGGGATAGTTCAACATCAGATCTAACATTTTATTAAAGCTTTTTGACCCACATGTTAAGAGACTCAGTTTATAACTGGTTCTTTCTTCTCTTAATAAGCTATCCAACTCCCCAGTTTCTCCAACACTGGTACTAAATCAGTCTTGTGACCAAATTCCTACTGTGATATTATGCCCTGATTTTGGTAACAGCTCACCTGCTCCTAAGTCCTAATCATTCACCTAATAATCATTTATTAACTATCTACTATATTGCCAGAATAATTATTAGGCATCTTAATACAAGGGCATGGAAATACCCATGGTGGTTATGATCCAGTTGGGAGAAATATGTGTTTACAATCCAGGTTTAAATAGAGTGTGTTCTCTGGGAACATAGAGAAGGAAGCAGCTTAGGCTGGCCCGGAAAGTCAGGAATGACTTTTCAGGCTAGAGAAACTTGGGTTGTGCCTTTAAAGGAGGACATAGTTTGATGTGTCTTAAAGGGAAAATAGAGTAAACACAGCATGTACTAACGCAGTGGGAAACAAAGGTGAGCCTGGAGTACAGGCTGTTTCTGACACTGGGATGGGATGGTAGCATGGCCATAATAAGAGATCTCTCTAGGGAGATGGGCTGGGGCCAGATTGGGAAGGGTCTTTAATGCCATGCCCAAGTTTGGTGTTGAAACTGAGGTTGGTGACTCCAAACAAGCCGTACATCAGGATTACCTGGGAAATATATTCAATACAGATTCCCGGTCTCACCACAGGCACTGGGTCAGTATTCCTGAGGTGTACTCAGTAGCTCTCTAGGGATACTGATTAGCAGCTGGGTCTCAGACCCACTGGGGTAGGTAAAGTTGCATTCATAACATAGTTCTGACAAGGCAAAGAGTTTGGCTTATTCTTATCAGTTCCCTTCAGGGAATGACATTCTGACCCTGAATGTCAGCCCCAAAGACAATGACGTGCTCTCCATGATAGGTGCTTTTCAAAGCCACAGAGGTGTTCAGGAAACGAATGGAGGGCATCCAATACTCCTGAAATCCAGTCCGTATTTTTACCTTTTCTTTTTTCCCTTTGCCTTGAGTCACTGATATGAGCAAAACATGACCTGCCAACGAGGGATGTCATCAAATTATTTTAATGTGTATAGGGAAATGTTTATCCCAGAGATAAGAAGGATCAGAAATGGGTACCCTACAATCCCTCTCTTCATAATATCATTATGTTATTGCCTTTTTTTTTTTTTTTTGAGGGCACAAATGTTTTCTTTACAACTTCTATATACCACTATCCAGCGTGGAGCCCAACCCATTACTGATGCTGAGGAAACGCTTATTGATTAAATGAATAAATTAGGTCCAATAATTGCAGTCACTTATCATGCTGTTTAATATTTAGTTTTCCATGACTTCCTGTCTACCTCATCCCCACCCAGACTGTGAGATCCTCAAAGGATATGTGTCATACTTTTCTGTAATCCTAGTATGAAGCCCAGAATCTAGGATGGAGTAGGTGATTAGTACGTACATGTTGAATGAAGTAATGAAATAGTACAAAGAGCTTTTTCATTAATGTTTAAATTCAGTCATATCAAGTCATAGCTTCTTTTGTGCTCATTTCTTCCCTCCTCAGTTTAAAGAGAAGGTGTGTAGAAACAAGATTTTAAACACTGAAAGACTTCTTTTCTCATGACCTTTCCTTACACTGAGAAGTTGAGTTTCAAAGCTAGGCTTGTCCCATAAGATTCCTGAAAAGGTCTAGGTGGGGCCCCAAGTGACCGTGTGGATGTCTTCACAGAGAGATGTCTGGGGCAAGCAGAGGCAGGGAGTGACACACAAGTCATTAGAAATACAGAACTCCTCGGGGCTAACGCGGGCCACCTCATCTCCATCACCTTCAGGATAGATTATTTCAAGTAGAGTTGACAGCCTCAGCCATCTGTGAAGAAGTCGGTCATGCCTAACTTCTCTGACCTTTTAAAGTGCCAGGTAGTCCTTTGACCGCATCTGTCAAACTTTGGCAGCATCTTGATTCAGGATGAGCCAATGGCTCCTCTCAATGAATCTAACTGTGTCTATGTAATGACAGCCTCATCTATTCAAATACCATACCCCAGCTTCAGAGGACATTTTTCATAATTGTACAGAGACTGAAAAAGTGTTATTAGGGTGGCTGGGTGAAATTGTGAAGGAGGAATCAATGAAGAATAGTTAGGGAGACCTAGTTAAAAGAACATAGTGTAGGAGAACATTCTTCTGTCCAGAGTACAGAATTATATTCCTATTAAGGTGGATGTCTTATATCGTAAGTTTATATGTCTTATAAACATACATATATGTTTTATGTCTTATATTGTATGTCGAACAGTTTGTGCCTGAGATATGCTATATATCCTTTCATTCATTCATTCATACATATGTACATGAAATATTAATTGAGTATCTTGAAGGTACAATGAATGTGAGAGCAAGACACATCTCTAGAATTTAGATTATTATATTCCAATCCATAATTGAGAAAAGAACTGGTCACTGTTAGTAACTAAGGTAGTGTGGGATAGCAGAGGAGGACGGTCAACTAAACGCTTCATGATGTAGTCAGGGTTGAGTCAGGATTCAGAGAATGCTGCATAGAGGAAATGGTCTTTTTCCAAAACATGAATAAAGAGTAGAAATTTTATAGCTCAACAAATATTTCAGGCAAAGGAATCGTTATGCAGAAAAGTCTAGAGATGTGAGAGCCCAGAGTCTTCTTTAAGCTGAAAATAGTTCACCATTGCTAGAGCAACAGGTGGAAGGGGATATATGTGGGGGGAGAGGGAGAGGAAGGTAAGGGAGGATGGAAAGTAGGGAGGTAGGATGGGGCCAGATTGTGACAGGACCCACGCATCATGTTAGAGAGCATGGGCTTTATCCTGAGAGCACTTGGAAGCAATTGAAGGGCTTTAGCCACCTGAGTGATGTGATCATATTTGAGCTTTAGAGACTTTCCTGACCGTGGAGGACAGGTGACAAACAAGAGGGTTAGAGACAAGTTTCTGTGGTCCAAGTGAGAGATAGTGGCAGATGAGGGTGGGGACAGAGGAGATGGACAGAATTAGCATATTTGACTTATATCGATGCAGTAGAAAAGCTAGGACTGAATGATTTGGTGTTAGAGAGCAGATGAGAGAAAACAAGGATGGTTCCAGGGATATTGGCTTGATCTGCCCTTGTCTTAAGAAGATTGGTTGGGTCAGCACAGTACATGTCCCACTCACTCTTAGGTAAGGTCTCCATGTTCTAGTGGATAGGAATCAGAAGTTAGTGTTCAAAGCATACTCAAAGTATACCTACATATTAATTTAAAATTTTTTAACATGTCAAGATGAGAGGTGGGGAAGGATGTCAATTTCATAATTAATTATTTTATCAACTCTAAAAAGTCCCAAGAAGAAAATGTACTTTAGGTATTATTTAGGAATTAATTATATTGGTCAAGGAGACATTTAATCTAAGTGAACAAAACTTATTTTTGCAAAACATCATTATCCTGGATGAACAGGTGAGAGATATACCTCTCTTTTAGGGAGATAAGTCTTAAAAGAATCTATTCTTCTTGAGATGTGTTTTATTTTATAGGAGATCAGCATGCTTAGGATACCAAAGTGGGATAAGAAACACAAATGGTAGCCTTCACAATTTTACTAAGTTGTTTTATTTTATTTTTATTTTCTTTTTAGCATAGAAATGGCCAATGTAAACATCAAACTTATTCTGGTTAAAATTGAGGGATGATTTTTTAAAAGATTAAAGTAATATTACCAAGCTATGAGTTCAACACTGACACTCATCACCTGTGCTTTTATGCAACGTCACTTTCATTGTCAGATGTTCCTTCTTTTTTGAAACGTGAGTACTACATATTGTAGTGTGCATTGGATGAAACAAAATATATGAAGACACTTTTAAATATAATCACAATTTATAATATTCTTATTATCTGTTGTGAATAGAGGTCAGAATCAGTACATTTGAGAGGCAAAGAGAGTAAGCCAGAATTTGTGTGTGAACACAGAGGAATTTAGGTAAGAAGCACAGTATTTACTTTCTTTTCCAGCTGAGGAAGACTACATACTGCCTACAAGGTCCTGAGTACACCAAGGTCATCAGCTTGGGAAGAACAGCAGTAAGAAATTTTAGAAAGCATCTGTTTTTGTGCAGAGTGTTTCACTGTAAAAAACAAAACAAACAACAGTATGAGCTATCTTAAGAAAAGCTTTTTTGAATGTGTTTAAAGTCTCCTAAATTTCCTGCATATAAATGTTGAATATCTCCAAAATGTCAATCAATCTTGTTTTTCAGTTAACGTAGAAAAAATGATAATGAACTTGCTTTTAGTCAACGCCTTACACAGATTGAGAATAATTAGACTTAGAAAAGAACTATTAGGATATCCAATTTCATCTCTCTGCCCCAAGAGGACTATTTCTCCTGAGAGTCCCTTATTGCTGTGTCCTGACTAGTTTTAAAAGTCTCCAGGAAAGAAATATTTACTATATTCTTGGAGGGCTATTTAATTACAGCCTTAAGGAACACCTGTCTAGGAAACAGGAAGAATGGATTTGGTTCCTGATTTTGTCATTTATTATTTTGTGACTTTGAGCTAGGAACCTAGGCTATCTAAGCCTCACTTTAAAAAGGGATGTCAAACGTATGTCACAGGACTGTGGTGAGAAGGAAGAGCGCAAACACGTGTGAAATTACAGATACACAGCTAGAATATTACAGTCACCTGATAAGGACAATTTCTCTCCTTGACGACCCTCTCTACCAACAGCTTCCTCACGTGCTCCTCCCATACTCCCTCCTTCCACCAACACTTTCCCCAAGGCAAGTACACTTTCTGAATTTCTGGGAGAGGATGTTCCTGCTTTTCTTCCTTCTAGGGCTTCATGTGCATTAGCTCCCCAGGGCTACCACAAGATGCCACAAACTGGCTGGCTGAAAACAACAGATATGCACCTTCTCACTGTTCTAGAGGCTAGAAACCTGGAATGAAAATGTTCAGGGCCAGGTCCCCTCTGAAAATTCTAGGCAAGAATCCTTTTTTGCCTTTACCTAGTTTCTAGGGGCTCCTAGCAATTCTTAGCGTTCTTCATCTGGTAGCTGGTTGGCTCCTATCTCTCTCTCCATCTTCACATGGCCTTTATCCCCATGTATCTCTATATGTACTCCTTCCTTCTTATAAGGACAACAGACATTCGATTTGGGGATCATTAGAATCCAAAATGACTTAACTAATTACATCTGCAAAGATCCTATTTCTAAATAAGGCCCCATTAAGCATTTCCAGTTGGATATGCATTGTGGGGGGGATGCTATTCAACCCACTGTCCCACTTATCATGTGTATCCCCAGCCAACTTCCCAACAGAGCAGCTCCTTCTACTTAAGACACACTGCAGATTCCAATAAGTCATCCCCCTGATGGTGTTAACCTGGTCAATAATTAAATTTTCTCTTTTTACTCAGCTCTCAGGGTTTTCATTCTTTTCATCAAAGAAAATTATTTTCACTCTGACCCAGTTGTACTTATGTTTCTTGAAGGTCATGCATGCCAGGAGAGAGAATAAAGATGAGAGATTTTTATTATAAGATGGAAAGAAGGGTCTGAGGCTGTGAGCCATCCACATGTGCTGAGTTCCTCTGCACCATTCTATAACCTTTGCAGCGAGAACAATTAACGTCAGTCTTTGTTCTATAGTGTGGTTCTACTAAGTGACTTAAGCAAGTCATTTAATTTTTCCCACCTTTGCCCCTCCCTTTTTGTATGCAAACAGGGGAAATAGCAAGTTTCTGGCCTATTATTCGGGGTTGTTGAGAGGGCAGTATGACATGACATATGAGAAAGTAATTTTGAAAGGTTAAGTGATGTATGTATTTGAATTATTTTGAAGAGTATTATTGTTTCCTCCCTAGATTGTAAATGACTTGAGAATGACTACCATGTCTATCTCAGGCTTCTTCTTCCTTCTTTAACCCTTTCTGCAGAGCATTTTACTAATGCCTATAATAAAGCTTTACCTATTTTGGGAGCTCATTTTTTGTGAAATGGAATTGGATTACTACTTTCCTAATTCAGTGTTTTAAATAACTCTGTTAACACATATGGATAGGAATATTTTTTTCCACAAGCTTTAGAATTCTTTTCTAGTTGTTAACCCACTTTCTTATTTATTTTTTGAATTTCTTTTTATACATGCTAAATGTCCTTTTATCCTTTTCCAACATGAATAGTCAAAATCGTTATTTATTTGCAACGTTGAAAACTGCCCTAAATAAATTGCTTTCTGTTAAGTTTCTTATATTTCTTTGAGATAACTTTTGTGTATAAGAAAAATGTAAGAAATAACTACTGTGTATAAAGCTCTTGCTATGTAATGATGGACATAAAATACTCCACTGGTCTTGTTTCTGCCATCCTCCCAATCTTAAAGAAAAGTTACAATAGTATTTCAATCCATTCATTTGGTGGGGGTCACAAGGTCATAAGCCAATACAAATAAAAACACAGAAAGGTAATGAAAAAACCAGAAAAAAGAAAAAATGCTGATTTTCTCATTGTTTCTTAGCATGAAATATTGTGATAGCCTTCATACCTTTCAACACTTAATTCATTTGGATGAATATATTCATGAGCATGTGATTTCGTTATTCTCAAATGAGTCACTCAAGGTGACATGGTAATTTATTTTAGACAACACGACAAAACAACCTCACTTTGGCTGTTATTGTTTGATTTGACAACAGTGGGACCTAGCTGTGGACCTATCCGCTTGTTTGCTTGTTTGTCTGCATTTACTTTGAGCAAACTAAACAATTCATTTATTGGAGATAATTCATGCTGTCCTCTCCCTCCCCTCTTTTTTTTTTTTAACCATGCATTAAATTAGATACAATCCTGAGCCTCTGCATGGGATAGAGCTCTTTAAAACTTTTCACATGTGTTTATTACTAGTTTTTAAATTCAGAACACATATGAGCATTTTCTTTCAGGTATACGTTAATGATGGTTGCTATCATTTATTGGAAAAAGGAGATTGCATGTATTGGTTCTGTTGTTTACTTGCATTTAACTTAATCTCTCATACCTAGTTTTCTAATTTGTAAATGGGGAATAATACCAACTTCATATGGATCTTAGGAGGATTAAAGGGGAGAACTTGAGTATTACAGAGGCAAGAAGAAGTCAATTGAAATGCTTCTTCCATTTTATAGCCGTTTGGCTCCTGGGGAGACCACTGACTTCTCTCAGTCTCAGTTTCCTCATACTTAAAGTGAAAAATAACAGTACTCACTTCAGAGTTGGGACGATTGAGTAAGATGACAAAGAAGACACTTTAATGTTTTCCAAGAATATCAGATCATTTAAATACTAAGTAAATGGCAGCATTTAGAAAACATTAACGCAATTTCTTCAATAAGGGCTGCTTCTTATCTTTGGAGGTGTATGAGGTGTATTTCCTAACCCAATATTATCTACTACACTAAAAATCAAAAATTTTTAAATGCAACTTCTCTGATGCTACCTAAATAAAACTATCTTAGAAAAGTAGTACTTAAAAAAATATTCTGTAAACACACAGAAATTTCATTTCAAGGAAATGTTAATTCAAAACAATATTCTATTATCTCTATGGCCCAAAGCAGTTTTGCAGGAGAGGAGGCAACAGCAGAATGGAACCATTAAAAAAAAAAAAAAAAAAAAAAAGGATGAATCACAAACGACAATAGAGAAAACCAGAGTTATACATGTGATATAAAATGAAAGGGATAGGTAGCTGGTAATATTAGCTCAGATAACACATCTCAGGCTGACTCCTAAGGTTCATTGTCATTATGGTGAAACTACAGATTACAAAACATTTTTCCCAAAACTCATTTCCTGTAAACTCCTTCAAAACATCTATGAAGATACTATCTATTGAGGGAAAGTCTATATCACAGTTGTGAATATGTCAGCCCACAAGCACCATGAACACATTGAACAGACGATGCGTTAAGTGATCCTGGACCATTCAATTTGTGACCCACACAG
This sequence comes from Delphinus delphis, assembly GCF_949987515.2. NCBI lineage: Eukaryota > Metazoa > Chordata > Mammalia > Artiodactyla > Delphinidae > Delphinus > Delphinus delphis. Next base: position 52,564,484 of record NC_082690.1, on the reverse strand, counting down.
AGGTTTGAAAAGTAATGAGGTACAAAATTGTTAATATACTTCTTAGGTTAACGAAGAGCTTGTAGAAAGAAAAATGGCTAAAAAAATTATGTAATTAGTACAGCTTTCCTAAAGAGAGATATAATTACAATAATCATAAATCATTTTTGCTCCTAACTGTAAATAGTGAACAAAGAGATAATGACAGGCCCTCCTTACCAGTTTTCTTTCCAGTAAGAAAATATTTTTTGACATGGGTAACTGTCACCTATGATTGTCAGTTGAGGGAGAAGAGGGGAAGAAAAACCATTTTGTTTTAATTTCTCAAAAAATCATTTTTCAGTAATTGTCATGAATGATCTTTGATAAGCATGAACTTTTCACACTTCTGATAGTTCCCAAGTTGGCTTTGAGGATAAGGGAATGAACAAGGAGAAACACCTTTGCACTTTTGTGTAACCTTCACTCTAAGCCTAAAAATGAGATGTTTTAGGGACAGGCTTTGACAAAGACAAGTTTTGTTGTCTTTTCTTCCCCTCTGAAGGAAAACAAACAAACAAAAAAAGCCCTGCCAAAATATATTATACAACTGGCTTTACTTCATGCTGACTCATTTTTCAATTCCACTGTAAATAAAGGGATCATTTAGTAACTTTACTTTGTCCATAAATATGCTTGTCTGTAGATACAGTTACTTGAACAAAGATGCTTCATATTTGGGAAAACCTGGGCTTTTAACATCTACAAAATTATATTTTTGACATTTTTCTAACAAATATTTTCAGATTGCTCACACTGATAATATAATTTGGGTAACTGCGTAGATATCCAGGGTTCTCTCTTTCACAGACTTGACAACATGACCAAAAGAGTGGTAAAGAGGAATGCAGGTCACCATGGCAGATCTTTCTACAACAGCAATATTTGAAATCATTGTGCTCCTAGTAGATTCAAACACATGGATTCTTGGGGAAATGATGTATTTAAGAAGCACTCCTAGGAGAAACCAGCAAGGGGGTAGGGAAGCACCAAAAGGGAGGAAAAGAAGTAGAGCAAAGGTGGGATTTCAGACAAAGTTCTACAGGGGGTGTAAATTGTAAGTTTTTAAAACTTCTTATTTTCTGATGCTTCAAGCTCCCCACAAACAGGCTGTGAGTACCCCTTCTTGCCCTCTCCTGAGTGTGACCTAACAACAAACACACCAATAAAATCCCTTCACACCTCTCGTTTGTGTTTATCACCCTGACCCTTAATAAAAGCACCTGCCCACTGGTCTTCATCCTCTCCCAGCTTCCCACCTGCTTGGTGAAGCCCACTTTCTTGGCTCTCCTCCCATGTGATCCCCAACTTGGCATGCCCTATCTCCCTCTTCCAGGACTTGTGAGTATAACAAATGTCTTTCAATTTCATACACCTCTCTGTGGTCCTATTCCATGTCCACACCTGACTGATCATCAAGGAAAAAAAAAAAATTAAGTAACATAATTATTCCTTACAACAGCTGGGTGCTTCAGCTGGAGCCCACAGAGAAATTCTAGAGTATAATTTATACTTTCACACAGTGCCAAGGTGAGTAATGGGTTTTCTTACTCCTGAAATTGTCAATCTTTAGCTGTGAGCCACCCAGGACACTCTCAGGGGTTTCCATTTCTGTGACTGGTGGCAAAGATACTCTAGTATTCCAAGGGTAGTTTTCAATTGAAGAGCTGCAGATGTGGGCCCTGGTATGGTCTGGCCAGAGAAGAGGCCAAACAGTGAGGTGCACCAGCCCAGGTTTCAATGTTAAAGGCCAGTCAGCAAGGCAAGCAACAAGGGGACTACATGTACCTTGCCAGAGGCCAGCAGGCTTTCGCCCGGGGAGCCTGAAGTTCCCCTCTGCCATTATTTCACATAAGCCTTGCGTCTCTTCCCTCCTGGGATTTACGCCCTCCCCCCATTTTCTTTTTTTCCTTTTTTCCAAATATAAATGGACACCACTCCAAGTAATGGCCCATGATGGTATTTTCTAGAAAAGCTTTTGCGTTTCTTGATACAAGAGACAGATGCTTAGGCCTCCAACTCACCCCCATCTTCATTCTTCCTATTTTGAAAATGTGCCCAGCCATCCTGTGACCATGAACTCAGGAGCAAAAGAAATTCAGAGATACTGACATTACTTAGAGACTTATCAAAAGACAAAAGGTGTCAATCTCCTAACTCCTTGCTTAATATTTAATTCTATGCTAATTGAACACTTGGAGCTGAAGACGTCCTAAGACAAACCTGTGGATGTTGTATTAAGCAGAAGAGCAGGTGAGAGGTGATCAATTTGAGAGACTCAGCATTTTTTTTTTCCTGGAGAGCATCTTTTAGCATGACCTGAAATCTCTTTTTAATTTATCACGTGAGATGAATTTTAATCTGAATTAGAATTTCTTAGTTTCTTTTTTGTTTTGTTTTATTTCATTTTTTCTCCTTACTAAATATTTGGTGGGGGTTTGTGAGGAAAACCAGATTAGGTGTTGTATTAGCTTCCTATTGTTGCTGTAACAAATTGCCACAAATTTAGTGGCTTAAAATAATGCAAATTTATTATTTCAGAGTTCTGGAGGCAAGTCTGAAATGGGCTAAAATCAAGAGCGCAGAAGAGTTGTGCTCCTTCTGGAGGCTCTAGGGAGAATCTTGCTTCCTTGCCTTTTCCAGCTTCTGGAGGACACCTGCATTCCTTGGCTCATGGCCACATCCTCCACCTCCAAGGCCAGCATTGAAGCGTCTTCAATTTCAAACCTCTCTCTCACTCTCTCTGACCTCTGCTTACATCATCACATCTCCCTTCCTGTCTCTGAATCTCCTGCCCCCCTCTTTCTTTTATAAAGACCCTTGTCCTTTTAATCTGCCCATTTCAAGACCCTTAGCATAGTCACATCTGAAAAGTTCTTTTTATAAGGTAATATGTAACAGGTTCTGAGGATTAGGGTGTGGACATCTTTGGGGGACCATTATTTCATCTACCACAGGTATAAACAACATTTAAAAGCACATTTCTTTTCTCTACAGTGGTAGAAATAGTTTTAGGTAACTATATTTAATATAACTCCACATATGTATTCTATCATTTGTTAGATAGAAAACTTTTGTTTTTATCTTAAAGGTGAATATTTATAGTTGTCACAAGCTTGTCCTAAGGTTTGAAGATTTTTTTTTTTTTTTTTTTTTTTTTTTTTGCGGTAGGTGGGCCTCTCACTGTTGTGGCCTCTCCCACTGTGGAGTACAGGCTCCGGACGCGCAGGCTCAGCAGCCATGGCTCACAGGCCCAGCCGCTCCGCGGCATGTGGGATCTTCCCAGACCGGGACGCGAACCCGTGTCCCCTGAATCGGCAGGCAGACTCTCAACCACTGCGCCACCAGGGAAGCCCTGAAGAATTTTTAGTACAACACAATCACATTTATATGGGGGTTAAGTTCTAAATTCATACAAAAAGTGAAAACACTGCATAATCAAAGTTATTCTTAAAAATAGTTTAATTTATTTTGCTTTTTCTTGCGTTCTGGCTGCAGTTCAAACCACCCCCCTGCCCCCGAACAGTACAGTGAGAGCCACGGTCTAGAAGAGTGATAAAGTAAGCCAAGAAATTTTATCACTCCCTCTGTTTTACTTGTATGTTTGTTGCTGTTTACTTTCTTACATTTGATATGATTTTGCATTAACAATGCATACACTAATGGGATTCCACTCCTATTTATAGAATCTGGAAGTTGCATCCAGCACACTGAGTGTGAGTCTTTATCCTGACACTGATTGTCTGTAAAATTTAGACTATTGAAAAATACATAAACATATACATTTATACACATATATAGTATATTGAGAAATAATTGCATAATTTGCATTCAATAAAATTTACCATTTTAACCATACAATTAAATGATTGTTCAGTAAATTCAATTTTGCAACCATCAGCATAATCTAATTTTAGAACATTTCAATTACTCCAAAAAAAATCTCTCTTGCACTTTGCAGCCACTGTTGTTCCCATCTCCAGCCTCAGGCAACCACTAATCTACTTTCAATCTTTATAAATTTGATGGCTTTGGATCTTCCATATAAATGGAATCATGCAGTTTGTGGTCTTGTGTGTCTAGCATCTTTTGAGGTTCACCCATGTTTTGGCATGTGCCACTATTTTCTTTTTTTGATGAATAATAGTCTATTGTATGATATAATACATTTTGTATATCTATTTACCAGCTGATGGGCATTTGGGATATTTTACATTTTTGATTATTATGAATGATACTTCTATGAACATTCATGTACAAGTGTTTGTGTGTACATGTTTTCATTCCTCTTGGGCAGGTTTCTAGGAGTGGAATTGCAGGATGATATGGTAAATTTATATTTAACATTTTAAAAACACTGCCAAAGATTCCAAAGCAGCCACAGCATTTACATTTCCACCAGCAATGTAGGAGGGTACCACTTTCTCCACATCCTTCCTAACACTTGTAATTATTTGACTTTTTGATTATAGCCGTCTTAGTGAGTATTAAGTGCTATATTATTGTGGTTTGATTTGAATTTCCCTGATTACTAATGATGTTGAGATTTATTCATATGCTTATGGGCCATTTATGTCTACTTTGGTGAAATGTCTAGTCAACATTTGTTCACTGTTTAATTAAACTTTTAATTAACACTTGAGGATTGCATGCTCATATCAGCAAAAGATAGGACCTAATATTAATCTTACCGCCAAAGATACAGTGCCTGGTTTTTAGCATGAGACTTGGGTACCTGAACCCCTATTAAATTAAAATCACCTCTTTGTATTCTAGTCTAGCTCTTGAAGTCACTAATTCCCTGGTTTCCTTATATTTTTGGAGCAATACTCAGACTTGTTTAACTGGGACCTTGAAAGTTTTTACAACATTTCAGTGACACATCTAATGATACTCTTAGTGACACATAGATGATCCAGAACCAGAACACCCCTGCCTAACAAACTTCAATCACCTCATGGTGGCAAGACCAAATCTTGTTTCCAATCACTAGGAAAGGGTTCTCCAGGTTTTAATACCTCCCTAAAGTGTGTCTGCATTATCCTCCCCTCTTTAGACACTGTGCTTTGGGCTACCATACTACTCTCAGTTTCTTTTTTCTCTCTCAGGAAGGAAGGTCATGTCTTGGCCATAAGAACTACAAGAAAGAAAGTACAGTGAGGGATTAAAGAAAAAAGAACTTATATTCTGTTTAGGGGATAACGCGTAGCTTTACAACTTTGAGTTTGAGGAGGGCCTGAAAACTACATATTTTGTGTTCCCATAGGGGTCGCTAAAGCTCTCAGACCCTCCTCTATACCTCATACAAGGCATAATAGGAAAGCCAAGCCTCCATTTGTTCACCTTTGTCACAAATGCAATTAATGAAAGAACCTAGGCTCACAGGATTATTGCACTAATTCAATGCAATTATATATGTGAAACATTTAGACCCTCATTAAGCACTCAGTAAGGGTTAGGTATTATTATCTTTACTTAATTATCAAGTATTTATTGGAATTTTCTTTATGTAAGCAATTGGTAGAGAAAATTTGATGAAGAGTGACGTTTACCATGCTAAAGGATGGACAGACACTTGCAAAGGAGTGGAAAGAAACAATCTATTAAGACTACCTGGGCTATGTCACAAAGGCCAGCAGGAGAGTGACTCTCACAAAGTAGGGAGTATTGCTTTCTGATTAAATATTTCAATGAGATCAAAGAGTGATGACACACCATGAGACACATGTGGTGGGCTAATTAATGACTCTTCAAAGATGTCTACATCCTAATCTCTGGAACCTGTAAATATGCTACCTTACATGGTAAACATGTCTTTGCAAATATGAATTAACTAAGAATCTTGAGATGGGGAGATTATTCTGATTATCTGTGTGAGTCCAATTTAATCACAGGGTGCTTATAAGAGACAGGCAAGAGCTTCAACATCAGAGAAGAAGTTAATGTGACAAGGGAAGCAAAAGAAGAGGTGATATAATATGGAGCCATGAATCAAGGAATATACGTAGCTTCTAGAAGCTGGACAAGGCAAGGAAACAGAATCTCCTGAGAGTCTCCAGAAGAAACCAATCCAGCTAACACCTTGACTTGAACTCAGTGAGACTAGTTTTGGATTTCTGAACTCCAAAAGGGTAAGATGATAATTTTTTTGTTTTCAAGCTACTAAATTTGTGACAATTTGTTACAGCTTCAATCCAAAATAATACAACATGCTTACTATGAGATCACAAGCAATTTTATAAAGAGTAGATTTAGAAGAGTTATGATTGCAAAAGCCAAGAGATAAAGGATTACGATAGAGTGGTATAAGGAATGGAGTGGAGGACTCAGTCCGAGATCATGAGTGATGCCATCCCTTCTTTTGAGTTCCTAGTTTAACAAAATGTATAATTCCTGTGTCTCACTGTAAGCAAACTGGTAGGTGGCAAAAATGTATGAGATCATTTTTTCCCTCAAGAAGTTGGGTCTAGCAGGGGAGAGATCAAAGTGTAAAACTTAAGCATGAAACCATCCAGATTGACTTAAAAACGTCAAAAGAGTAAAGAAACAGTTCATTCTGATTAGGGGGAATGGAGAGGCTTGGGAAATAAAAATGAATATAAAAATAACCTATAATTTGTGACTTAACTGAAAAGCAGAAGTATCCTAGAGAAGGATCTGAAAGCAGGGAATCAGACTTTAGGAAGAAATGAGTGTGAAAATCAGCACAAGGACATTGTGGGGATTGACAAGTTACTTGGCATAAGTGGAAATCAGAGTGCATGAAGGGTAAATGTTAAAATTAGGATAATAAACTTTGAGTTGAACTGAGAAGCTCCAACACTGATCCCTGATATATCTACTGCTCCCCATCTCTACAGTTCCCACCCTATTCCAAGCAATATTATCATGTATGACAACCCTTCAGTAGTCCCCATTCCTTGCTATGCTCCATCCGTATTGACCCTATTCTTCCTTTTTCTTTTTTTTAAACACTCCCAAATATTTCTTCTTTATGGCTTCTGCCCTTGCTTTTCCTTCTGCTTGTAGCACTTCAGTCCCTGATGTCCACATGGTTTACCCTATTTGTTGGTCAGGTCTCACTTTATTATGGTGGTCTTCCTTGACCATTTGGATATGATACTCACACACTCCATATCCTACCACCACGTTTTATGTTAATCCTGGTATCCATCACTACCTGAAATTATCTTGTCCATTTATCTACTTGATCGCCTGTATGATCTCACTTCTAACCCCCGCAAATGTCTTAGCTTCTTGAATGTGTATGCCATTAGTCTTGATCATCATTCTACTTCTAGTGCCTGGAACAGTACCTGAGACATACTGGATGCTCAGGGTGTATTTACTGAATGAACTATGAAGGCCCTTGAATGCCATGGAACATGGGGTACATGATGCAAATTCAAATTTATCTCAATCACTTACTTTATGGACTTCCCTGGGAAAGTTACTTAATATCTTTGAGTCTCACTTTCTTGATACGTATAATGGGGATTCTAATACCTACTTTGTAGAGCTGTTATGAGGCTCAGCAATTATGCAGAAAAAGTGTCTAACATAGTAACTTATTCATAGTAAGCTCTTGATGATATATGCCATTGTTATTATTATTTCCTTTAGGTATTAGAGGATATTCAAAAGAGAAATCCATGATACAACTAAAGTTTCAAAAATCAGAGAGTCAGTAGGTGGGAGGATGAATTAAGGAGGGAGAGTAATCATTCAGAAAGGAAATGATTCTGCAGGTACACTTTGACAAGGCAACAGTTATGATCCTGGAAATACTTTTGATCTATTAACTTCTCATGGAAATTTCAAGACTAAGAGAGGCATTCAGTTCAGGTGTCTTGACAATATTTGTAGATTGCCAATGGCCACTGTTATGAACAAGGAACCTTATTCATATCCCTCCAAATCTTAAAATGATGTTTGCCATATACAGGATTTGCTAATATGACACACAGTGAAATAGATTGGCAACTACAGAGAAGAAAATGAATATGGTATAATAAATGGTTACCTAAGTTGATGCTTTCTTAAAATTTTTAAGTATACTAAAGTATTTGAATGTCATTCCAAAGAAAATGATGGAGAAACAATGTTTCTATTCACTAAAGAAACTGCAATAATATTAATAATACATTACTTGTATTTACTGAACTAAAAAGCTTCTAGAACATTATAAAGGCTAACAGTATGAATATAGCATATCAACAAGTCTTATTTTCCATATTTCCTTTGATTCTCTGCCTTAATTGACTTGGAAGTACCTACCTTGCAGAAAAGAGTGGGTACACAAATGTCAATCTTCAAAATAAAAACAAGAAATTTTGCCTTAAATTAAGTAAAACCAATATGTAAAAAATATTAATTTATCAGTTTTGCATATTTGAGGGACTTGCAAAGAAACTTAGCTTTACAAGACGACTCACCATTTTTCTGTTTATTTAGAATCTGATTCTACAACACAGTGTTCAGATCAAGGTAGGTGTTGTAATTTACCAAATATTGGTTGTTGTATAAAATCCCTTGCAAATATTTCTCTTTTTTTGGTAAATTTGGTAAACTCATATAATTCATTTATACTGTTGCCATTACCAATAAATGGGTTAGATGGACATTGATTTTGGTTTCGTAGCACTTTGTGTTTACCTCTGCCGTATCTTATTTCATACTATAGAACAATTAACTGGTTTCTTATCTCTCTTATGGAAAATCTCTTTGGATTAAAAGTGTTTTCTTTGTCTCTGAATCTCTGATCCCAAGCACTGTTCCTGTAACATAGACAATACTTAATAGATACTTGTTGGTCTGAATCAAATCTCCAAATTCTCCCTATGCCACTATTCAGATGCCTGAAATTATACTCTGTAAATTTATACATTATATTTTACTTGCTATCACTTGATGTTGATATCTGAAATATATATAAATTCCTCTGGTTATTTGCACATATTATTTTCCATTATAATAATAGCCAGTGTTAGTTGATACTATGTGCCAGTTAATCTCTCTCTCTCTCTGTGTGTGTGTGTGTATATATATATATATATATATATAACATTGAATTCTCACAAAAAATCTAAGTACAGGGCTTCCCTGGTGGCGCAGTGGTTGAGAGTCCATCTGCCGATGCAGGGGACGCGGGTTCGTGTCCCGGTCCGGGAAGATCCCACATGCCGCGGGGCGGCTGGGCCCGTGAGCCATGGCCGCTGAGCCTGCGCGTCCGGAGCCTGTGCTCCGCAACGGGAGAGGCCGCAACAGTGAGAGGCCCACGTACCGCAAAAAAAAAAAAAAAAAAAAAAATCTAAGTATGTACTAATTGGCAGGTAAGAAAAATGAAGATGCTAAGAAATTGTGACTTGGTCAAGGTAAACATTTGTAAGTGACAACTGACTTCAGTTCTTATTCCAAAGATATGAGTGTTCAAATGAGCCACAATTTTCAAAAACGTGTCAATAGTTTATTTTGAAATAATTAAAATGTATAGAAAAGTTGTAAGTACAGTACATAGAACTCCCGTATCCTTGAAACCAGTTTCCCCAACTGTTAAGGTTCTGCTGCATTTGCTCTGTGGCATTTGTTCTCCTCTTCTCTCCTCTCCTCTCTCTCTCTCTCTGCATAGCCCCGTTACTATTAGTGTTTTTGTGAACCATCTGAGAGTGAGCTACCAAAAACCTTCTAATGGCTGGCTGACAATTCTACATAGAATAAAACCTAATATCTTTACTATGGCAATAAGGTTCTAAGGAACTGGCCACAGAATGTCCCTCTAATCACTCGTTATTTGCTAAATCTACTCCAGCCACACTGGCATCCCTGCTGCGTCTCCCACCTCAGAGCCATTGTACTGGCAGTTCTGCCTGCATGCGATATTCCTTCCCTAAATATCCATGGGGCTCATTCTCACTCCTGAACTTCATTTTGGTTTCTTTCCTGACTACTTTTACTAGTCAGGGTTCTCTGGGGGAAAAGAAACAATCTCTCTCCCTGCCTCTGTGTCTCTGTTTCTCAGAGAGACACAGAGAGAGAGAGAGCAGGGGGAGAAGAAGAAGAAGAAGAAGAAGAAGAAAAAGGAGGAAGAGGTGAAGAAGGAGGAGAAGAAGAAAAAGAAAAAGGAGGGGGGAGGGGGAGGGAGAGGTGGAGGGGTACTAATCTGAGGGCCTGAGAAGCAGCAGAGCTGAAAGATTTAAGCTTCATTCCAAGTCTGAGTCCAAAGGCAGAAGTCTAATATCTCATGTGGAAGACAGGCAGAGAGCCAATTCTCCTTTACTCTACCATTTTGTTCTCTCCAGGCAGCAGATGGATTGGATGAGGCCACCCATATGGGGAGGGCCATCTACTCTGTCTACCAATACAATTGTTAAACTCATCCAGAGACACTCTCACAGACACGTCCAGCATGACATTTAACTAAATATTTGGGTGCCCCATGACCAAGTCAAGTTGGCACATAGTATTACTTATCACACCACTTTACCTAAAACTAGAAGCTCACTATTTTTCTTCATATCATTTTGTCACTCTCTGACCTGAACTTATGTATCAATCAACAATTCATTGTCTGTTATTTCCATTGAAAATGTGTGCACAGTAAAGGCAAGTCAGTGTTTTTTCTTCTATAGCATTGTATTTCCAGTGCCCAGAACAGTGCTTGAAACATAGCTGGGGCTAATTAAATACGTGTTGAATTTTTTGTAAAAAATGAATGAATGTATTAATGATTTTAGTGTTTGATGGCATTATAGCCAATATTAAATTGTGAAAACTTGTAGGTTATCTATATCTCTCATCCTTTTGTTACTCCAGGGCCTTCTATAGTACCTAGTTAATGAATTTGTATTGAAGGATTGAGAAAATGAATAAGCAAATGAGTAAAAAAAATTAGCAAAGAGCCATTCATACAGTTCTAGATTACTGATTCTCATTCCAGTGCACTTTCTGGTAGCCCACACAACTATACATCTCACCTATTTAACTATGTACCATCTTTTTTTTTTTTTTTTTTTTTTCTGGTCCTACCGCATGTGGAATCTTAGTCCTTCCACCAGGGATAGAACCTGTGCCCCCTGCAGTGGAAGCGCAGAGTCTTAACCACTGGACTGCCAGGGAAGTCCCTGTACCTTCCTTATTTTTAAGTCTGGCAAAATTTGATTTGCAAAATCAATTTGCTACTAAGAGTAATTGCTGGTCAAACTTCTTTTTTCCCTGAAAGGTTATTAAATCTCTTTCTACATAGGTAAAATTTTCAGTCTGAGAACAGTTTGAAAAAGAGCAGTAGTAGCTTGAAAGACTTATAAATAGCTAAATAGCACTGTTATTTAAATAAAAGTACCTTTTAAATAAGCGATAAAAATGACCTTTGTGGCATTTGATTTTCAGTGATGACAATGAGGAATGAAAACCAAATACCTGTGAGTGCAGGTTTCATTCATGTTATTAGTTTGTTTCTGGTGAGTATTTGAAATATACAACAGAGAGAGAATAGACACTGAGGTTGGAAATCAGGGCTGGAGTCCTGATCTGATGCTTTCTTCACTTCTTCACTTCTGGGCAAATTACCTGATGGCGTTGTTTGTGGTGCTGCAAATGACAGTGCTCCTCTACTTTCACCTGACCTGTGTTCAGATCCCAATTCTGTTTCTAACTGTGGGATTAAGGGCAAGTTTTTCTCTGGGCCTCTGTTTCCCCATTTCTAAAGACAAGGACATACTGCCAACTTCAAATGTGTATAATGAGGACAAAATGAGAGGTTGTATGCAAAGTGTACAAAGCACATTAAATATTGTACTATTACTTCTGTCCTTTCTCTTTCTCCAGGACACAGTAGAATGAAAAGAGTATTAAAAGTTAGTACACACAATGCCTAAGTAAAAATGGGGCATGAATTTCTATCTCTAATGCTCTCAAGAAGTCTCCACTTCTATGTAAAATAGACAAATGATAAAAGTGAATAGTAAACTCAAGTTTTCTCTACTGCACTCCCAACCAGCTCCCTCTAACCCTGTGTATCATCTGCCTAGTGAATAAGAGCAGTAGATGCTCAAACTAGAAACCTAAGAGGTGTTTGATTTCTCTTCTTCATCACTCAGATTGTTAGTCAAAAAGCCCGCCCATTTTATCCCAGAAATGTCTCTGCACTCTACCCCACCTTGCTCCTAAACCTACACTACTTCCTCCTCAGTTCAGCGTTTCATGACTTCTTATTAACTAGCTTGCTTGGCCTTCCTCCTTCTAATCTTAGCTTCTTTCCAATCCAACTGCATTAAAATTGTCAGTGCTTTTCAAAATCTTATTGAGTTGCTCCCTACAGCAATGGATTCTTGTTGAATAAAGGATAAAGTAAAAAAGAAAAAAAAAAGTAAACCCAATGCAATAGAAATAGCAGCAAAAATAAACAAATGGGACCTAATCAAACTTATAAGCTTTTGCACAGCAGAGAGCATAAACAAAACGAAAAGACAACCTATGGACTGGGAGAAAATATTTGCAAATGATGAGACCAACAAGGGCTTAATTTCCAAAATATACAAAAAGCTCATACAACTCAATAACAAAAACCCAAACAACCCAGTTGAATAATGGGCAAAAGACCTAAATAGACATTTCTCCAAAGAAGACATACACATGGCCAACAGGCACATGGGAAGATGCTCATCATTGTTAATTATTAGATAAATGCAAATCAAAACTACAATGAGGTACCACCTCACACCAGTCAGAATGGCAATCATTAAAAAGTCTACAAACAACAACTGCTGGAGAGGGTGTGGAGAAAAGAGAACCCTCCTACCCTGTTGGTGGGAATGTAAATTGGTGCAGCCACTATGGAAAACAGTATGGAGGTTCCTCAAAAAACTAAAAATAGAGTTGCCATATGATCCAGCAATCCCACTCCTGAGCACATATCTGGACATAAGTGTAAATCAAAAGATGCATGCCCTGCTATGTTCATAGCCTCACTATTCATTATAGCCAAGGCATGAAAGCAACTTAAATGTCTGTTGACAGATGAATGGATAAAGAAGATGTGGTACATATATACAATGGAATATTACTCAACCATAAAAAAGAACGAAATAATGCCATTTGCAGCAACGTGGATGGACATAGAGATTATCATACTAAGTGAAGTAAGTCAGAAAAAGAAAGACAAATACCAAATGATATCACTCATTTGTGGAATCTAAAATATGACACAAACGAACCTATCTATGAAACAGAAACAGACTCAGAGACATGGAGAACAGACTTGTGGTTGCTCAGGGCAAGGGGGATAGAGGAGGGATGGACTGGGAGTTTGAGGTTGGCAGATGCAAACTATTATATACAGAATGCATAAACAATAAGGTCCTACTGTATAGCACAGGAAACTATATTCAATAGCCTGTGATAAACCATAATGGAAAAGAATATGAAAAAATATATATAACTGAATCACTTTGCTGTACAGCAGAAATTAACACATCATTATACATCAACTATACTTCAGTAAAATAAATTTTATAAAAGTAAATAAAAACCTTAACCTATCATTTAAGCTCCTTTAACATCTAGTCCTAACCTACCTATGCAGTCACATTTCCTATCACCCATCACTAAGTTCCAGATACTATACCCTAGTCACAACTCTTCTCTTTGAACCTGCTACACTTTCTGATGTATCCTTCACCTCCTCTTTGCATATGTAACTCCCTGACCAGCCAGCCCAAAGTAACTGTTCAGATGCTCTATCACATCACTACGTTTTATTTCCTTTATAACATGTATCTCCAACTGATATTTTCTCACTTATTTATTTATATATCATCCCCTCCTGCCATAATATAAATCATATAAGAACAGTGATCCTGTTTTGTTCAGTCATGCTATCCTGGAATCTACAAAATTACGTGGAAAATGTTAAGTGCTTCAAATTTTGTGTTAAATAAGTAAATGAATGATTTCCTCTCCAATTGCCTATACTCCTTCTAACTGGCCAACTGGTATTTGTCTTTCAATTCTCACTGTAATAGACTACAGAAGGATATGACAGAGATTACTCACCAATATTTATGTCCTTTTCTTCCTGACCACAGAGTTACACTATATTTTCCAGCTTCCCTTGCAGTTAGATACGGTCATATGACTATTTTCTGGCCAGTGTAATACGATGAACAGAAGTGATGTTGACTGCTTCTTGCCCTGTTCTAACCCATTTAAATTTCCCATACACAATCATTGCTCTTGTTCTTCAGTCAGGGGGTGAATGAGAATGTGTCTGGGGATCTGCATAAGAGGGAGGCACAAGATGAAAGAAGCCTGTGCCCCTGAAGTACTGATGAGAGTGGAGCCTCTGCCCTCCAACCAGCACCCACACTGAAGTGTGATTTGAGTGATAAACTTTTATTTCATTAAGTCATTGGGGTTTGAGGAGTAAGTGTGATAGCAATTTACCCTATCCTGACTCATACAAATCATTTAGTGAGAACATGTGACCCCTCGCCCCATGCTCAACTAAACTATGAGTTCCTTAAGAGCAAAGGTCATGTCTGATTCAATTTTATATCCTCATCCCCTAGTACAATTGCTGATATATAAGGTGTCATGAGAATGGATGGATAATTACGATGATATCCAAATTCTTTCTAAAATGAGACTTACTCCCAAACAACATCAAAGTCCCCCGTCTTGTACTGGTTTTTCCTTAACCAAATTAAAATCAATAGGAAAAACAGAAAAGGGACGGCAAGTGAGATCAGACTGACCCATTCTCAAAGACTGCTTCTGACTATGTGACCTTGGGAAAATTATTTTTCCTTTACAAGTTTCAATTTCTTCATCTGTAGATCAGGATAATAATTATTATAAGGGCTAGAGATAATGTATATAAATCATATAACCATGGCTGGCAAATATTCTAGGCATGAATATGGTGTAGATAAGGATTATTTTCATAAGTATAAGTCAAAAATCTATATTTCTCCATGGAAACTGCAGAAAAAAGCAGAGCAGTCTTACTTGGTAGAATACTAGAGAAGGTTGTTAGTACTGATAATATTTCTTACAAAGGAGGGAAGCTGTACCATTCCTCTGCAGTTTTGGTTATGGTCTAATGCTTGTGGGGACATAGGCAGCATATACCTTGGAAGGAGAAAGTTGATGGTAGCTCAAAAGCAGCGCAGGCACCCCAGGGCTTTGCTGAAAGCTTAGGTCATTTGTAGGAAGCAGTGACTGACCCAGCTACTGAGAATATGACAGACAGAAAACCAGAGATTTGAGGATTATAAGAACTGAGCAATAGCAACTGGAATTCCCTGGTTATTCTTCAAAATTCTGTAGCATTGCATTTATTATTTGTAAATGGATATTTTTTTCAGAAAAATCACAGCAAATCCAGCCATTGGTGGTAAGATTTTAAGCTAGAGTTTTCTCCAGAGAGATTTATTTAGAACAAGCCTTTGAACCATTTAAAAGCAAACCAAGCAAATCTTCATGAATTTTCCCCAAAGAAATCACCCCATTTCTAAGCAGAAGATCAGATGATATACAACAGCCAATACTGACTTATTGAAGATGTTATCCAATCCTCTGTTTTTCCTCATAATGTTTTAAGAAGATAGGGACACGTTATGCTACTGAGTCTTCAAAGGAAGCAGAAAAATCCAGTACATAATTTTAACCCGGGGTAGAAAATTTGAAGTTGACATGAACTTGGCTTCAATGTAGTATTACAATCCATGTCTTTGCCTTTGGGAAAGTATGAAGATTGGTTCTTATGCTGGAGTGTGAGCTTTTAATTTTAAGACAGACCCAAGAAGTCCTGGACCAAACTACGAAACTAACAATATTACTAGCTCCATCACTGCTGGCCTATCATGAATAACTTCTCAATTTAAAAGGCACTTTCACTGACATTACTTAGTTTAATCTCCCAAGGGGAACACTACTAGGCATCATGAGATTTCCACAGAATCAGTACCACATCCATCAAAGAACTGAAGTTGAGGAGTCTAAAGAAACAGGAGAAGGTAGTGAAAAGGGACAACTGAACAGGTTTGATTTCTACTTAGGAGGTACCACTACCATTGGAGAGCAGAGCACTGCAGTTGTGGAATCCAGAGTAAAGGGAGATAAAAGAAATTCTAAGTCCCAGCCAATGTTTAGTCTCTTGTGGATCACAATAAAAATGAGAGGACTTGAATTTGGGAAGATTATACATGATTTGGCACTACATCAAAAATCATAAGTTTAAGAGAACTGAAGTACTGAGAAATAGAGTTTAGTGTAGTGTTAGCCTCATTTTATTGATAAGAAAAGAGAGAATCAGGAAAATGAATAACTTGATTAAGAATTCAAAATGAGAAAGTAACCAAGTAGGGATAAGAGACCCAGGATGAGACCTGTACCACATTATTCCACATGGGAACCTCCTTAATCTTGAGATATGGTATAAGTGTGATAAGTCCTCATCTATCATAACACAAGTCAATAAATAATGTCAAAAACTTGTAACTCAAGAATTAGCAGTGTAATTATTTCATTTGGCAATATGAAATTAATGACCACAGTAAATAATAAGATAAATTAGTAGAGTTAAAGTGGTTCCTTCTAAGCAGCAATACTGAGTATGGGAAGACACATCTTTAAATATTTAAACTTTAAAAATTAAAAATAAATAAATAAAACTTAAATCACAATGCATTAGAATGAGCCCTAGACATGGTGTCTTTTACTAGCTTCAAGATGACTTTACCAAAACTCCCAATTAAAAAAATCTGTATAACAGGTTGACTATTATATTTATCTATATAATACATGTAATTTTCTACCCTCCCTATCAAATAGAGTAGAGCTCTATTGAAAGAATTTATACATGGGACATAACTTCTGTTGACATTAGAAGATTCTTGAGATATAATCATAGTTCTACTAATATACTTACTGTGATTGTTAGATCATGTGGTACAAAGCGGAAAGTACTTAATAGTTAAGATAAAGATACACATCTGAGAGAGTGGTTCAAGATAGCAGCATAAAAACAGCCTGAACTTGCCTCCTCCCACTGACACAACAAATATATAGCTGCCTATGGATCAATTCCCTCTGAAAAGAACCCGAGAACAAACTGAACACCTGCTTCATGACAAAGGACAAAAAGGACCACATGAAGATGAATAGGAGAGGCAGAGAAATGCTCTCACCCAGAATGCCAGCACATAATAGGGAGGGATCTCACCAGATGACATTTCTCCCAGGGGAGCAAGGGGTTGCCACCTCACATTAGGCACCCCAGCCCCTAGGATCTACTCCAGGAAGATGAGTCCCCAGAATGTCGGCTTAGAAAACCAACGAGGCTGACATCCAAGGATCCCACAGCGCTGTAGGAAACAGAGACTTCCCTCTTAAAGGGCTCATATGTGGTCTCACTCTCCTTGAGACCCAGTGAAATAACAGCAGTTAGAAATTTGCAAATTGAAGAGCATTGGCTAGAGGGGCAGGAGATGGTGGAAAGATTCCCCAGAGATGGAGACACTGGCAGATGCCAATGTTGCATTGCAAACCTTACCTGCCAGCACAGGCTGGTGAGCTTGAACGTGGGGCAAGTGATAGCGGCACCTCCTTCCACGTTGCTGAAGCCAAAGAGCTCCCGCGGTTACAGCACCTGACTCCTTGGCTGGGACTGGCAAGTTCAAGTGGTCCTGTACAGCACAGGGAATATAGTCAATAATATTGTAATCACTTTGTAGGGTAACAAGGTAACTAGACTTATTGTCCTTCAGAATATATTGAATCATATGATGTATACCTAAAACTGATATTGTATGTCAATTACACTTCAATTAAAAAAAAGCTACACGTGCATTGGAAAAGCCAGAATTAAATGGCCTTGTGTCCATTGACTTCAAAATGCACTAGAATGATGAATAATACATTTTTGTGTCTCAGCTATCCATGGCATTTGTGACCTACAATTCCTCTGCTCTGAAGAGCAAAAGGTACACACATTTCATTGAATTTTTACCATAAGGACTTGTGACGAAGGCTATGCCCCAAGCACGTTGGTTAATGTGGAGAAAATCACATCCATATACACCTCTTGAATTCATATCCCAAGATTAAAATACTGGTGGTGCCTCCCTGCACAGATGGCTTGGATGGGAAAAGGGTATCAATTCCTGGCAGAGTCTCTATGTGGCCTTAGAGAGTAATAGCTTGGCCTTCAGTGACATGCAAAATTTTATATTCACTTCAGTTAAAAACTACACCTTGTACATTTACAAGTAAAAGACTTCATCATACCTATGGTCCTAAGGGAAGCCATGGAATTACTAAAACCTGTCTTTCAGAGTAACTGCTAAAAGCAACACTTTATTAAGACGGGGCCCTGACATTTTAACATTTCCATCGTCTTTGCCATAAACTGGCATTCCTTAGGTGGTAAGCCAGAGAATATGCATTTGGAACAAATGCACTGTATGGCTGGATCCATGTTTTTCTCTCCATTTCTGCTTCTGGTTTGCACACTTCCAAACCATCTTCAGCTTAGTTGGCAGAGTCATCCATCTTAAATAAACACCTGACCCAGTCTTTCCACTGCTTCAGTCCCTTTAGATGGAGTCACGCAGCTCACAGAATGAACCACAAATTCTTAGCAAGCTATACAAGATCGGCTATGACCTGGCTTTTCTCCAACTGTCCAGACTAACATTTTGTAACCATTTTTAATGTGCCTGGCACTGCACTAAGTCTTTAATGTGAATTATACCTTTAAAACTCAGCACAATCTCCTGTGAGTACTACTATCATCCACATTTTATAGATGAGAAACTGAGGTTCAGAGAGGGTAGTTTTACCAAAGTTACAGTATTACTAAGTGGTGAAGCTAGGGGTTCAAGATCAATATCTTTCTCTCTGGAGCCACTCCTGCTTCACTTAGTATGGTTTTGTGATTCCAATCTCCATTTTCTCTCTATTTGTGAGCTTCCTCATTTATACTGGGAGCACAGTGCATTTTCTTCTAAAACACAGCTTTAGTAGCTGAGTATTTTTATTCCACAACAAAGAAACTAAGTCATTTCTATTTTTTGCAGGAAGTTTTTAAAAAGAGAGAAAACAAAATTTGAAATAGGAATATGAGACAAAATCATGACAGTGTAGGAGGAGGATTTAAATGAAGTCTAAAGAAAGATAAAGAAAGCGGTGGAAAATCTTTGAACACTCTCAAATTCTATAGGCTGGAGAGAATTGAAGTGGGGGGAGAGAGAGAGAGAATGAGATATCCTAATTTTTTTTTTATCAAGTTCCAAGAAGTAAGGGATGGTAAATAAGTATCAATTATTCACTTATTATTATTCTCAAAGACTTTAAATTTTTTTATCATAGTCTTTATTTGGTATGCTGTTATTATTCACTTACTTTAACAAACATAGAAAAAGTATTTATAAGGACCTTTATATATTTGCATATCACAGTGGTCTCCCTCCATTCTAGATTTTCCCAGATGCAAATCCTCCAACCTTGGAGGTTTTTCAGGATTGTAACTATGAAGTTTTGCAGAGTGGTGGGGATGGAGTCTGCTATATTTGTTGCTTCCTAAAGACACGAGTTTTTTGGGTTTTTATTTTGTAACTCTGGCTTTGTTTATGCTGCTGCCTCCCCTTGGGCATACAGTATATTTCTTTTTGTTCTTTTCTAACTCCTACTTGTCCTTGGAGGTTAACTTAGGTGAGATCATACCTTCTCTCCCATGACCACACACATTCTGGAACAGGTTTCCCTTCTCAGATCATCTATAGCACCTTGTACATGTGTCTGTGATGGCATTTCCACATTGTACATAAATTGTCTGTCTTCCAGTGGAAGAAACATGCCTTTTGTTGTTTGTTTGTTTTTAGTGATAGTGTTACATAATAAGTAAGAATGTTGATGCAGGAACCAGTCCTGGCTCTACCTTTTACTATCTGAGAGGACTCATGGAAATTAGTCCACTTCCCTGTGCCTCCGTGTCCTTATCTATAAATGGGAATCATCAAAATAACTACTTTATAGGTTAGTTGTGCCAATTCATGTGAAGTGATTAAAAAGATAGCTGGCACATAAAAGGATCTCAGTGTTAACTGAGCTGACCGATTTGTCTACCTATGTCAAGAGACCTTGATTAACCAACATGATTTCATTCCTTTAGATCTTATTTTCTCCCCTAATTAAAAAAAGAAAAGAAAATATTGAGGGTCCAGATTTCTGAAAGAGTGGAGAATACCTGTGTTCAAGAAATAAATGAACTTCCCCATATTTTATCTGGACCTACCATAGGACTTACCACTTTTCACCTTGTGATAGAGTTCTCTGGTATTCCTGTTTTATATCTTCCCTGAGCAAGTTGGGCCCATATCTTCATTTGTATCTTACCTTTTTAGTGCCTAGTTTGTTACCTTGATGCATAATAGAACCTCAAATGTTTGCTACATGAAAATCTATAAATATATCTACAAGGAATTGAAAGAACCAGTAAGCCTGATACTATAAAGGGTTAACTTGAATTGTTGTTCTTCAAATTGGACTCTGTGACCATGAATCACTGTTAATATCCTCAGAAGTAAGAAACCTTATAATTATAAAATATAACTTCATAAATTTCTATTACAATTCCAGACACTATAAAAATCAAAATATATTCCCACCCTCTAAAATCTTAATTCAACAGAACAGTTAAGCACTTGGTGAGTATTTATAGACTTCACTGCCTTATGGTAGATATTTGGTAGTAAATATTCAGGATTAGACATTTGCTCTCAAGGAACTTACAAGTGTTTGATGTCATCCTTCTCCTTTAACTACATTTTAAATATATTTTTATGATTCATCAAAATAACCTCACTTTAATAGCAAATGATATATTCTGCTTGTCTGTGTACAATATATTCTGTGCAATATATCCCACAGAGAAGAGCTAACATATTTTTTTTGCAGTTCACTAAATATCAGAAACCCTATATTTAATCAGATATTTGAAGAAAAGTACTGATGTACTTGGGCAAAAAATTAAAAGAAACTAAACCTACTAAAACTTTTAATTAGATCTAATGTTTTCTTACTCCATTTAGCAAATCAAATAATTCATTGATTGAAATAAAAGTTTATTCTCCTTTTATTAATAATTGCCATTAATCTTATGTGTTAGCTTTTAAACCTGTGAAGCTCCTAAACACTACACAGACTCAGCCTGAAGAACTCTGTTAAGTCCCTATTTCTAAGCTCTCTCTAGTGCACAGTATCATTCTCCTCTCTCTCTCTCTCTCTCTCTCTCTCTCTCTGGACTGTGCTTTCTTTATTTTAGATCCTTTCTTCCTTCACTTGCTTTCCCACAGATTGCTTTGAAAACTGAAGGGCTTAAGTGGCAACAGAATTTTACACCCAACACTTTAGTCTCAACAATGCTTTGCAAATGCCATTCTATCTGTCCACAACCATCTCTTCCTATACTGTGGCTGGCTACCTGGAAAAGTCTACTCCCTTCCAGGACACAGCTCTAAAGGGTCATTCTGGAGAATATCTCTGGCATCTCCACACCAAGATCAATTTAGTTTCTCTACATCATCTAACATCATGAGGACATTTCAAACATTGAATCAAACTTCTCACACATTATTTCATTTCACCTGCGCAATGGTCCTGCAAAATATACACTATTACAATCACAAGCTAATGGCTAAACAAATGGTGGCTAAGTAAGGTTAATTCATTTGCTGAAATTTACTATGTAGAGGAGCTGGGATTCAAATATAGGTCTTCATGACTCCAAATCCTGAGTTCATAGCCATGAATCTATATAAAATGCTATTAAAACTCAGTGCTCTATAATTACCTATTCTATGCTCATTCTGCAGCTACATACTTAGGTCTTTGAGGAAATGGACCTATCATTACATTTTTAATGTCCAGAACTAGGGGTTTAATAAGTATTTATGGGATGGATTGATGAGTTGGTGGATAGAGAGAGATGGAAGAAAGAAAGAATATGCAGACTGGAGGACAGACAAATGACTGAATGAATGGCTGAAAAACTGAAAAGATCGAATGCCTGTGGGTTGGCTTTTGGTCTGACATTGTGATAAGATTTACTTCTTGTGTCTGCTTCCCCATTCTCTGCCATGGCTTATCTGCCTATACAACCATTCATGAATGCTAATATATCCTGACTATTTTTCACCTATTGTTGTTAATATATACTAATTTTAATTTCTGGGAGTGCTTATAGAATATATTGCTGATATCTGAGTAGTGCTTTAATTTTGCATGCATTCTTCAAGATAATATATGTAATATTTTCTGAAGTAATATTTTGCAAAAAATAGGTTTAATTCACCATTGAGTATGTGACTAATAAATGCTTTTTATATGAATAAATTAATCAAAATGAATGCATTAAGGAATTAATCAATCAATCAAGCACCTCATCAATGCTTGAATATAGAAACTGGATTAAGCTACAAACTCATGTTAGTTTCACACTGTGGCCAAGAGACCTGACAGTTACTACCCAAATATGACTCTGTGACAGGTATTCTGTGACTCTGTGATGGTAAGCTCTAACGCATACTGAATCATATAATCCTCATAATAGCCGTGTAAATATGTTTTCATTCCCATCTCAGATATCTGTAAAGGCTCAGAGACCTTACATTTGATGCGTTAAGAAGCCAAGCACGTATGAAGCAGCAGAACTCAGATTCAAATCATATCATTCTGATTCTCTATCGCCTGCACTTTTCTTTGTACGTGGACTACAGAATGCCTTTGAAAGTTATATAAATTTGGTTCGCAGTGTTTAAAACAATTATACCCACTTTCCTAATGACACTGAGGTTTACTGGTCAGATATATTACTATAGTTACCAACCTTCATCCTGAAAAAGATAATTAAAACTATGAGAAAAGCTGAATACTCAATTACAGATAACATTCTTCATCACACTGGCCTCAGCTGCCTTCTGAGGAGCTGCGTAAAAGAGAGCCTAGTACTTCCCCTATATAACTCAGTACGATCTACCTTCTGATCCTTTCCTCCCCCTGCCTTCTCCATACATAGAAAGATAATCATGTATTTATGTAAGGCCTTGTATGGCTCAACGTATTTTTCAAAAGGTGATTCATTCTGGAGAAGCTTTCTTGTGATTACTGACTTGGCATATTCTCCAAAATAAAACTGCACCTGGAGTACATACATTTTCCCAGGACAATGCTATACACCTGTTTTATCCCAAACTGAGAACTCATTGATTTTATTTTTTCTTTTAATAGCTAATTTTTTCCCCAGCTTTACTGAATTATAATTCACACAAAAAAATAGTATATGGGGCTTCCCTGGTGGCGCAGTGGTTGAGAGTCCGCCTGCCGATGCAGGGGATATGGGTTCGTGCCCCGGTCCGGGAAGATCCCACGTGCCGCGGAGCAGCTGGGCCCGTGAGCCATGGCCGCTGAGCCTGAGCGTCAAAAAGAAAATGCACTAAAGGCAAATAGAAATGGCTTTTTTGATATACTTGGAAAAAATTATAAACTTAATAAACTTCTCCTGATTTCTTGTTGTATTCCCCCTTACCAGATAGTAGTTTGGGGATCTTTTTCTGATCTGTTTTTTTTTTTTCCTTTGTTTTTTTTAAACATCTTTATTGGAGTATAATTGCTTTACAATGGTGTGTTAGTTTCTGCTTTATAACAAAGTGAATCAGTTATACAGATATACTCTTTTAGCGAATTTACAATATACAGTATTATTAACTATAGTCACCATGCTGTAACTAGACCTCCAGAACTTTTCATCCTGAATAACTGAAATTTATACCTTTTGACCAACACCTCCCCACTTCTCCCAACCCCTGGGCTCTGGCAATCACTCTTCCAACTGCTTTTATGAGTTCAACTATTTTAGATTCCATATGTAAGTGAGATCACACAGTATGTGTCTTTCTGTGTTGGGTTTATTTCACTTAGCATAATGTCCTTCAGTTTTATCCATGTTGTCACGAATGATACGATTTTTTTTTTGACTCAAAAATATTCTATTGTATATGTTCTCATTGTATACGTATACCATATTTTCTTTATCCATTCATCCATCAACAGATATGTAGGTTGTTTCCATATCTTGGCTATTGTGAATAATGTTGCAGTGAACTTGGAGATGTAGATATCTCTTCAAGATACTGATTCTACTTCCTTTTGGATATATACCCAGAAGTGGGATTACTAGATCATATGGTAGTTCTATTTCAAACTTTTTGATGAACTGTTTTCTATAATGACTGTACCAATTTACATTTCCACCAAGAGTGTCCAAGGATTTCCTTTTCTCTATATCCTCATCAACACTTGTTATCTTTTGTCTTGTTGATAATAGCCATTTTAATAGATGTAAGATGCTATCTCATTGTAGTTTCAATTTTCATTTCTCTGATGATTAGTGATGTTGAATACCTTTCATATACCTTTCAACCATTTGTATGTCTTCTTTGGAGAAATGTCTATTCAAGTCCTTTGCCTATTTCTTAATTGGGTTATTTGGCTTTTTATGCTATTGAGTTTTTTGAGTTCCTTATATATTTTGAATATTAAGCCCTTAATAGATGTATCATTTGCAAATATTTTCTCCCATTTCATAGATTTTCTCTTCAATCTGTTGACTGTTTCCTTTACATGAAAACTCATCAGTTTTAGGACCATGATAACCTCAAAGGGTTAGGAAATGAGAAAAAAGAAGAAAAAAAAAAAAACAAAACTAACGGATTCTTCCTTAAAGGCAATAATTTAGATCTTTAAAGAAAATGTAATGGTTCTAAATTATATATTTTCTTATGAAAAGCTACTTATTCACTATTCATAAGAAAATCTTTTAGATTATTTATAATATGAGACTATATGAAATAGGATTGCTTCAATGAATTAATTTTAAAGGTTAGTGAGAAATCAGAAATCATTACAAGAAAGAAAATATATGGACTAAGTGTTTAAGATAAGTTAATTACTGTAGTTGAACATGTACATTAGAGTAAACTTTCTGGCAGCTAAGTTAATGAAGGAAGACACTTGGTGGTTCATAGCGTTCAAGGATACGAGAAAATAAGATGATTATCAGGAGAGGCAATTTCTTCCTGGGCACTTCACTAGGAGGATTTCACCTTGAGCAGAGCCAAAACTGAAACGGGTGAGCATGGACTCTGGATTACACAGTCCTGAATGGGGACTTCTCTGTGCATAAACTTGGATAGGTTAAATAACTCTTCTAAGATTTACCTCAGTAAACATAATTTATGTTTAACATTTAATTAATTCAAAAAATATATATATATATACTCATTTGAATTGAAAAAGAAAAATGACAAATTAAATCTATGTATACCCATGTTTAGGAACAAAGTATGACCAATACCTCTGGAGATCCCTGGATGGCCCTTCCGGGACCCATCCCTTTCTCTCCACCCACTCTCAGAAATAATCAAGCTCATGAATTTTTAGAGTAGCCAATCCCTTAGGGTACTTTAAAGTTCTTCCCTTATGTCTGTGTATCTCTAAACAAGATATTGTTTAATTGTTTGTGTTTTTGAAATTCATATACATGTAATGATAGTGAATAATTTTTTTCCGCAAATTGCTGTTTTCACCAAAATGTATGTTTGAGATTCATCTCTTTGGATACATTTAGCTGTAGCTCAGTGATTTTCATTACTGGTCAAAAGGATATAGAGCCTATCACCACCATTCTGGCCTAATGGGCATCAGGTGCTCATATGTGATTAATCACAATACTTGATTAATGAAACATTAAAAAAAGTTCCACGCAAGCATTCACATTTTTTACTTAGTTAATTTCAAATTGTTTTCCAGAGTGGTTACATTTTTACTAGCAGAACCTGTTGCTTCACATTACAGCCAATAGTTAGATGTTTTAATTTCTCCAAATCTGGTGGATGAGATATTATGTTATCTCATTGTCATGGTAATGTGACTTCATTTTATTTCTAGTGAAGTTGAGTATATTTTTATATGTTTATTGCCTAGTCATCTCTCTTAACTTTATCTTTAAAGCTCAGTGAAATATATTATACGTATTTATTAAAATGATGAAAAGAGATACATACCAAAATACCCAGCAAAAATCCTGGTACAGAGCTGGTATTTAACATTTATCAATAACCACCCTTAGCCTTCACCCTTTACACAACTAAGAGCTACTTGATAAAATGACAAGTAACAATTTCCTCCAAGGTTTTTAAAACATACCAAAATATTGTTCATATTGTTCAAATAAATGCTCCTTTAGCACACATGTATATACACTCTCACACACATGCGTACTCACCTAATTCACTGAAGGCATTTCTGTAAAAAGCTGAATTTAAATTGTCTTATTATATTCATGTTTGCATTCAAACTTAACAAAGAGAAAGAGCCTAGAATTAAATGACCTGGCTAATGAGGAATTTATTCCAAAGACAAACCACTATATATAAAATAGGTAACCAACAAGGACCTACTATATAGCACAGAGAACTATACTCAATATCTTGTGATAACCTAGAATGGAAGAGAATGTAAAAAAAGAATATATATATATATATATATATATATATATATATATATATCAAGCACTTTACACCTGAAACTAACACAGCATTGTTAATCAATATTTCAAGAAAAGTAAAAAAAATAATAATAATAATGTGTGTGGGAAATCAAGGAAGTTTTGTTTATTTGTCTGTTTGTGTTGTGTTTTTAGCCGCCTCGTTGGGGCAGCCCCTGAGCCCAAATCACAATGGGGATGTTCTCCAAACTATAGTAAGTGTGATAAAAGTCCAATTTTATGTAAATTTCAAAAGTTACAAATATTTATGCAGTAGCAAACTCATATATTTTAATAAAAGACAGCAATATTGTACAACTTTCTATATTTTGCGGGCACAAAAACTTTTATAATGACTAATATATACAAAATAAGCTTCCAGGAAAGCAGCAGGGACTCTTTTGTCAGCTCCTAAAGTTTTGGAGGGATTCCAAGTACATCTTAGTCATTTTTAGAGATTTGAAACTAAATTTAAATAGTGGAGATGATAACACCTTCTTTGAGGATTATTTTTAAAATGAGAGGGTATGTGTAGAAATCGACCAAAAGATAACACTCAGTAATAATTAGTAATAATTTAATAAATATTTTTTTTAAATTTAACAAATATTTATTGAGGGCCTTATATGTGTTGGGTGGGCACTATGCTAGGCACTTGGATATACATATTATAAGAGAAAAATAATCTAACAAATAAAACAAACTAAAACAGAAGTTATCTATTATATATATAATATATATATATTTTTTTCCTCCTAAATCTTCCAGCAGATGTGATTTGAATATTGGTATAATGTTCTAGTTATCATAAAGTATACATTAACAATATAGAACTTGCTTTTCACTAACCACATATTTTGGGCTGATAAATCTTTATTGTCAGGGTTGCCCTGTGCATTGCAGCATGTTTGCTGGCATCCCTAGCTTCTGTTCCCTACGTGCCAATGGCACCACCAGCCATGTCATGACAATCAAAAGATGTCACCAGATATTGCCAAATTTCCTTAAAGGGCAAAATTACCTACAGTTGAGGGTCACTGGGTTAGAAGAAATAGTAGAATTAAAAGAGCTGGGTCTTATGGTATTTCTATTTTTAGTTTTTTAAGGAAGTTCTATACTGTTCTCCATAGTGGCTGTATCCATGTACATTCCCACCAACAATTCAGGTGGGTTCCCTTTTCTCCACACCCTCTCCAGGATTTATTTGTAGATTTTTTGATGATGGCCATTCTGACCGGTGTGAGGTGAAACCAGTGGTTTTGATTTGCATTTCTCTAATGATTAGTGATGTTGAGCATCTTTTCAACATGTACCCCAAAGTTCATTGCAGCACTACTTACAATAGCCAGGACATGGAAGTAACCTAAATGTCCATCGACAGATGAATGGATAAAGAAGATGTGGTACATATACACAATGGAATATATCCTCAGCCATAAAAAGAAACTAAATTGAGTTATTTGTAGTGATGTGGATAGACCTAGAGTCTGTCATACAGAGTGAAGTAAGTCAGAAAGAAAAAAACAAATACCGTATATTAACGCATATATATGGAATCTAGAAAAATGTTACTGATGAACCTATTGTCAGGGCAGGAATAGAGACTCAGATGTAGAGAACGGACTTGTGGACATGGGAGGGAAGGGGAGGCTGGGACGAAATGAGAGAGTAGCATTGACATATATACACTACCATGTGTAAAATAGACAGCTAGTGGGAAGCTGCTGTATAGAACAGGAAGATCAGCTCAGTGTTTTGTAATGACCTAGATGGGTGGGATGGGGAGGATGGGAGGGAGGCTCAAGAGGGAGGGGTTATATGTATACGTACAGCTGATTCACTTTGTTGTACAGCAGAAACTAACACTACATTGTAAAGCAATTATACTCCAATAAAGATATTAAAAAATAATAATAAAGCAGTGGACTGGGAGAAAAAAGACCTAGGATTGAAATCTGGCTTTTTCCACTGACTGTTTTCTGCATTTATTTAACCAGGAACAGAATTTAGAGAATGATGCATATAGTTATAGAGCTCTTCTAATGGGATTTATAAGAAATTTTAGATAATTCCCTGTGTTTATAAAGCAAGACCTGATCTTTCAGGCACCAGAGAAAAAAGTGAAAATCCTAGTTCCCAGAATTAACATCTACATAGCTCACAGCTGAGTAAAATAAATACTAGACATCTTATGCTATTGGTAAGCTCATTAACTCTCTGTGTCCTTCTCTAAAGCCCAGTTTCCTTACCTGTAAAAGGAGGGGTGACTCCTTACTTCTCAAGTTTGTGTTGAATATCCAGTTAAGGATTTCCACTAGTCCATATATTGACTTTGTCATCCTTTAATATACAGTATTATAATGAGTTGTTTGTTCACAAGTTTCTAGCCCAGTATCTGATATATAGTAACAAGTGATAAACAATTGTCATGTGAACGACTTATTTGGTGAATCTATGTTGTCCAATGTATTGGTTAATTTTCCTTCCTTTCTTCCTCCCTTCCTTTTTTTTTGCAGTACGTGGGCCTCTCACTGTTACGGCCTCCCCCTTTGCAGAGCACAGGCTCCGGACGCGCAGGCTCAGCGGCCATGGCTCACGGGCCTAGCCACTCCGCAACACGTGGGATCTTCCCGGACCGGGACACGAACCCGTGTTCCCTGAATTGGCAGGCGGACTCTCAACCACTGCGCCACCAGGGAAGCCCCTCCCTTCCTTTTCATTGCTTTCCTTTTCTTTTCTCTCCTCTAAAAAAAATTTATACTACCAATATAACCAGAAGCCACAATTTTAGACAGGTTATGTAAGCAGCCATAATTTCTTATCTTTTTAGGGCCATCCACACTAAACAAAATTCTTCCTACAGGTGCTCACCAATTAATCGAATTCATATAACAGAACACAGAAACTTTTATCTGAACATTAGGAAGTTTATTTCAAGTGAAAATATCTTTATAAAGATTCAAGGGATGTATGCTGCTTAAATTTTTAATCAAGTGCAAGTGAGCGATATAAATTCTTTTGCAATGACCAATTTGGCCCAGGAAATCAAGGAATCTCCCTCTGGCCTCTCTCTGAGGAAAAAAAAATACCCCCTTTGAACATTCTTGGACAATGGTCATTTAATTTTCATTATTAACCATCCTTATGTCACGTTAAAGAAAAGTCTAAGGTCCATGAGTGGAGCAGCAGGGATATCCCAAGACCAAATCTGGCCTCCTCACTCTTGTCTCAGCTTGTAATAATATAAAAATTTAGAAAGATCAAGGCTTCTAAATAAGATGAGCTCAAGACAGACACAGGATCAGGGGAGAGCTTGAAACTGAGAATCAGAGGAACTTGTTGGAAACCCAACACTGCTACTTGCTAGCTATGGGATTCTGAACAGACAGAGCAGCTCTCTGAATCTCACTTTCCTCATCTGTAAAATAGGCATGATAATATATATGTTGCTTATGTGGGACAAAGCTAATGTAAATAAAAATCAAAGTGACCAGAAAATTGGGAGAAGAAATTCCATCACAGAAAACAAATGAATCAAGAGTTAACATTTGGAAGTATTTTGACTTGAGGTGGTTTATTTGGTCTGTTGGCTTGATTTTTTTGAGAATTTTTCCTTCAGGATAGAAAGAAAAACTTTAAGATTGACTCAATTCCTATACTTCTATTTAATGAGAGAAGGGGAGAAGAGAGAACAGGAGAGGAGAGATCCCAGGCTAATATCAAGTCTCGTGGCTTAGCAAACAGCCTAGGGAAGGAAGAGTTTCTCCCAGCAGAAAAGAAAAAAAAAGTTTCCTAAAAATAATTTTGCCTATCTTTAAATAATTACAACCCTAGAGAAATAAAAGCATTAAGATGTATATACATCCATACAGAAACCTACAGGGTATGAGTCTTCTCTAACTCCATCCATCTTGGTTGTGCCTGGTTAATTACAAACTTCTGGTTTGCATGCCTGGTTAATGACATGTCTGGTTAATTAGGAACTGGTTAATTAGCCTAGAAAAACCTGGTTAATTACAAACTTTCCTATCCTAGAAAAAACACTGTGAAGTGAACACAGGTAGAGGTATGGGAAATTAATTTTCATTATTTTCTTTTAGAGAATAGAATATTTGTTGAAGAGGGTCTCTGTCTTTCAAATACCTACAGCAAAGTGAAGAGGTTGGTGGTTTTCTGTTACAAAATCAAATAAATGAATCATTTACAAGATAGTGTGCTCTATGGAAATAGAAATATCTAGTCTCAGCTCTACCATCAAAAAACCAAGTGACTAGAGAAAATGTTTAGCCCTCTGTAATGGGTTTAATAGTGTCCCCCAAACTTCACATACACACAGAACCCCAGGATGTGATCTCATTTGGAAATAAGGTCTTTGCTGATGTACTTAGTTAAGGATCTTGAGATGAAGTCATCCTGAATTCAGGGTGGACCATACATCCAATTACTGGTATTCTTATAAGAAGAGGAGGGGACACAGAGAGACCCTGAGAGAAGAAGTCCATATAAACACAGAGGCAGAAATTGGAGTTTTGCACGTAGAAGTCAAGGAATACCAAAGATTGCTGGTAACCACCAGAAATTAAGAAAGAGGTATGGGACAGTTTCTCTTTTAGAGCCACCGGAAGAAAAGAACCTTGTTGACATCTTGATTTCAGGCTTCTGGTTTCCTGAACTGTGAGAAAATAAATATCTGTTGTTTTAAGCAATGGAATTTGTGTTATTTTGTTACAGAAGCCCTAGAGGAAACATACACCTTCCCTGTACTTTTATTATTTCATTTCTGTATGCTATGATAGAGCTAGACATGTATCTTAGATGCCCAACTACACTGTATTTGGGTTGGGATAACAATGGTTAAAAAGATAGACACATATGCATTAGGAATTGAGCCATGCAATTTTTAGAAACTAAAAACAGCCTGAAAATTGTTATGCCGGTGGCCAATACAAGGTGTTATGGGGAAATATGGCAACCTGGGAGGTGGATGGACGTGAGGTCCTGGGGCAGACAAGGAAAGCCTCCAAAGAGAGAAAACTAGACTGAGTTCTGGGAAAGTGGAGAAAGAATCAGCTTGGTGAAAAAGGCTATGTGAAAAGAGGACTTTATGCAGTTTAATATTTCAGAAGAGTTAAATGGTAGGAATGAGAACATGGGGAGATGACACTAGAACTGTAGGCAGAGTCAGGTCATGAGTGAAATACTGAAGTGTCTAAAGCTTTTCCTGAAAAGAGTGTGCTTCAGTTTCCTCATCTGTCAAATGTGCTGATTGGACAAAGTCATCATTTTGCTTTCAGCTCTGGGCTTCTGAGAATCTAGGAATGTTAAAGTCCTTGCAAGTTGCCTCTGACACCTGGGTAAGTAAGATCTGTTCTGTTGATCAGCAATAATCATCAAGTAAGTTAGTGATACTGAAAAGTATATATAGTTAAGTGGTTGCTTAACCAAATTTAAAATGCGTTGCTGGGAAGTTCTGTACCAAAAATATTAGTTTAAGAAAACCAAGATCTGCGTTCTATCCCTATACTTAAGTTTATCCTTACACTAAGTTTATGTCTTAGTGAAAGTTACTTGTGATAATGGATCATCCAACTAAGAAGCAGGTTTTCTTTCTGTTTATGGATGTATATCAGGCTTCAATCACTTTCTGACAGGATGGCATGAGAGTAGTGACCATATGATCAATTTGAAGTGAGAGATTTAAAAGATCATTAAGGAAACTGAAGTGACATCTAACCCTGCTCCCCCAGCTCCCAACACACACACACACACACACACACACACACACACACACACACACACACACACACACACACTATGTGAGAGAAATGCCTTCAATTGGTCATTTTGGACTGTGTTCATCAAGTTCAAATTCTGTTATTGTAAAGGAAGATATTACAAATCTTGTTGTGGTGAAGATGAGTCTTTGGAACTGAAAAACCTGAGTCTGATCCATGCTATGCCATTTAGGAGTATGTCTCCTTGGAAAAAGTACTTAATGTCTCTGAACATCAGTTTCTCAGCTACAAACTGGGAATAATACATACCACATTAAACAGTGAGAATGATTTATAAAATTACATATCTCATCCATCTACTATAGTATTATTTAATACATTTAAATGTTTAATGGTACCTTTTAATTACCCTCATCAGTTAGATTTTAATGGAAATTCTAATGGAATTTTTAAAAAAATTCCTGGATCTTGGGTAACTTTTAATAAAGTATATTAAAGAAAATGTTTTATGGTCCTGAGTACACTCTTAGACCACTTCACACACTGAAATGATTCAATTTATGCTAGATTCTATGGAAACTTGTACAAAATTATTTATAATTCATTTCTACACAGTAGTGTATGCGGGTCATGCTGATTTTTTTCCAGTAATTTGGAGCCATATAAAACATCAGACCTACTAATACTAATGTAACCAATTGCAACTAATAGTACATTTTAATCTGAAAAGGTCTAACCTTCCATGATTTAGAATAATTCATGCACATTTCACATCAGTATTCATTTATGTGGCAATGAGGACTGTTTTGAGTGGCATCTGAAAGTGTAGTGCAGAAGACTGGTCTTTGATAGAATTGGTTCCCATTCTAACTCTGCCACAATGCATTGGAAGAGTAAGTTAATCTCTGGTAATGTGAGGGTAACAAAGATCACTTCGTACAGTTAATATGAGCATCAAATGAGATAATACATGTGACAACACCAAGTTAAATGCCTTAGACAAAGGAAGTAACAGAGAGTGACCATTGTTTTAAATAGTACATGCACCATATACAAGCCACTTTCAATCTTTTTGTGGACATAGGCTGTGTAATATGTAGGTAAAGGAAATAATACATTTGGACACCACACCACTGACCTATTTACACAGTCAAAATGCCTTGAACAACTGCTTATTCTTGGCTTCCACATTTTTTTGTGTAAACCTGGACAGTTTGTTCCAATATTATGTTCTTTACAGAGTAGAGTACTCTGTTGATGGTAAACGCTAAACACAATAGAACACATCTTATGTTATTTCTAGGTCTAAAACTATCTTATGACTCCTCAAATCAACTAGTCAAACAGAATGTGCAATCTATAGCGACATATGTTATTATCTATATCCTGAGTTTCAGAACATTCTTTTTTTTTTTCTCTTGACGAAGTAGCACTTTATTTATTTTTGCCACCCATCCACTGTTTATCTGAGTTTTGTAAATTCCACAAAAAGCCAAATGCCGGGCATCTAACGCACAGCAAGAATGTCTATCAGTATTAAACACATACACACACAGATACATACATCTTACCATGTCCTTGAAAAATTGACATAGTAGCATTGCTTATCTGAGAAAAGAAAACCTATGGCGCTTCGTATAACTTATGTGTAATGGATAGGATTATATAAAACGCATGTGGCTTTTTTTCATTCCTCATACATTATAAAGAAATGGCATTATTACGGCTGCCCAAGGATTTTGCCTTAGTCCCACTCAGCCTCGTCCTTAAAAATTGAGAAGCCATAGATAAAATGTAATCTCTTCAGATACAGGAGTCCAAATT
Source organism: Delphinus delphis (assembly GCF_949987515.2). NCBI lineage: Eukaryota > Metazoa > Chordata > Mammalia > Artiodactyla > Delphinidae > Delphinus > Delphinus delphis. Next base: position 52,530,305 of record NC_082690.1, on the reverse strand, counting down.
CTAGACCCCAAATATTCCCTTGTTAGTTCAGTACAGGTGCATTGTAACAATGAATGATACCCTCTCTCATCTCATTATTGCTTCTATGGCACTAAGTACCAATTAGTCAGAGAAAATCTCCTTCATCTCTGATGCACTTTGGGCATGTTCTATGAACTCTGATCTCAGATCCTTATTCTGGAAAATGAGTATCATAATACTTTGAATGTTATTATCACGACAGTGACATTGGATAAGTGAATTTTGAAGCTCCTAGTACAGAACCTTTCACTCTTTCCCTTGAGCTTTTCTGGAACAATCCTAAACTTAACTGTGCCAGTTACTAGCAGAGTGGAAGGTGCTGGGCCTAGGACCAGGGAGATCTAGGTAAACTTTTTTTTTCCTTATCACTTAATGCTTGTCAGACATGAACAAGTCACTTAATCTCTCTGAATTGTAGTTTACTCATTATAAGAATGAAAAAGAAACAATATCTGGTATAACTACTTCAGGGGCTTATTGAAGCTGAATTAGAAACTAGATATTGAAATGATTTGTTAACTATGGAAAAGTATTCAAAGAAAATAGCTGGGCAGTTTACTTGGAGGGATTTCCAGGCTGTTAAACGAGAAGAAGCAAGATGTGGGGAAGTATGTAAAAGATAATCACATTTTAAACAAATGATGACAAAATCATATGTGTGTAGATATGTTTTCTGTGTGTGGGTATGTCAGAGAGAGAGAGAGAGAGAGAGAGATTTGTGTGATTACATCAGCATGGATAAATATTATCACATTGCTTACATGGGCTACTTAGTGTTGGGGTGGTGAAGGAAGAAGAATGTTGGCAGTGGATCAGCAAACAAACCAATAAACTGACAAAAATATTTTAGAAAAATAAAGAAGTTTATATCCAAAATAAATATATGTGTATGATAGAGTCTGTGTAAATTTATAGTGTATAAATATTTGTGTGCATGTTGTAGACATACAGTGAACTACATAAGGATGATCACCAAAACATTAATGGTAAACATCTCAGAGTAAAGCACAGTGTTTCTACTTTTTTCCTAAACATTTTCTGTATTGTTTTATTTTTGCTAAATGAGCACATATTATTTATAAAATCTAAAATATACACATATTTTTATTGTAAAAAACAAAACAAAATCACTAACTAAATCCAGTGGAATGTTATCCATCACTCCAGGTATCTCTGACCTATGTGCAGTCATTTCCTATCCTCTTCTTATTGCAGACATTACTAGTTGATTGCAGCACTCTTATTTATCAAGGTTGGACACAGCCTCATGATCCTTCATACAGTGCAACAGAAGCCTTTTCTAAATGATGAAAGGTGATCACACTGGATGAAATCAATTTGCCATCATGGCTTAACTTCATTTCCTTGAAGGTATTGCCCTGGATTTTTATCTCTGCATCTGTATTGCATTAGCAAAATTTTACCCAAATGTTTACAAAATAAATGAATATTATATTAAGATTATAATGTGAACAATGTTTTCATAAGATTACAAAATAGTGTTATTAGGGAATAATTAAATAAAAATTTAATTGTTCACATATGCCAATGATTCTGTCAGGGAAATAAGACAGTGAAAGTATATTTTAAGCTTCTAAAGTAGAGAGAAAGATCGAACATGGACACATATCTGAAACTTGTGTGGCCATGATATCATTACCACAAAAGAAACAATGGGATATGTACTTATTGGCAAAAATAGATTATGACCTCAGCAAGACAATTTAAAAACAGATTTACAGCCTGCCTTTGCCCTTTAACTTTACGGTGGTTTTCTTGAAATAAATTGACCTCAGACTCATCTTCCTCATCTACGAAATGGAGCTAGAGAAATTGCTTACCTCCTTTCAAAGACTGAACACACATGGAAGTGCTCTGCTAACAACTAAGAAGGATACAAACATGAATAATTGTGACATTAGAGGAATATTACAGCATATTATTTATATGAGAAAATGATATGCTAGTCATAATAAAACTTAATAAAGCAGTAGGTTATGTTTTGGAGAAGAAAATAATTTCTGTATTGATAAACTGTTTACTTTTGTTATTTTAGGTTAAGCCTCCCCTAATTCTTTAAAATCATACTTCATTATGGACGATGGCAACTGCCTCCTGTCACTGCAATGAATGATTGTTGTATTGAATTGTGTGTTATGGGGGTGGGGGGAGAACTTGAAAGTTTTAAATTATTGTTTTATCACAATCCTTTTGAGGAAAAATTTCAACCTTTTGGAGTCTTCTATTACTATTTGTAAAACGGAAAAACATTCAGAGACATGGCATAAAATGATTAATAATGAAATCGGTTTAGGTAGTTTTATAAATAGACTAATTTCATGATAGCTCCTTAGATTCCTTTCCATCAGGAAACACTGTCTGGTAGCCACTGTCTACAAACCTTTGGTAAGTACTGCAGGGAATACTGTGGGAGGCACAAGATACTAAAAGAGGTTGAATCTGACGTAGTCTGTAAATGCCTCTCTAACGATAAAATCCACTGTGGGAGCTTAGATTTTAATTGTGTGGCATCTGTTCACTAAGAATTGTGCTACACATTTAAAACACATCCCCCAACCATAAGTAAGACAGAGAGAATTGGGAGAAAATAAATGATGCGCTATTAGGACTGCACAAAATGCTATTACAGAAGGAATCACAAGGTCTATGGGAGTACAGAGGAAACCCTTCTCCTCCCAACACACACACACACACACACACACACACACACACACACACACACCATCCCTATCTGTCCATATAGGAAAGGCTTTTTTGAAGAAGGTGATCCTTGAGCTGTGTCTCAAAGAAGGAGAAGGCAACTAAATCACAGGGACAAGGAAACAAAGAATGAAGAGGTGATTCAAGGGAAAGACAGACATTTATTAGGTCAAATTTTGACTGCTCACTGCTCTACTAACTCCTTTTGAATACAATAGCTTTTGTAAATGATGATCATTACAAATATAATATACATCTTTTATTATTTTGTCCCCCTATTCTTTTAGTTTTCTTTTCTTAATGAATGACTCCACAGAAACTCAAAAGCACTAAATGGTGCTGTCAGGATTGGAACTCTATTCCACTTTAATCTCTCTTTCTTCTATTTTTCTTAAAGTTAATGCTCCCTTTCCGTCTCTGCTACTTCCTTCTTCTCCCAGACATGTAATAAGAAACAAGTATAAAAATCTTAATTTTTTTTATAGCATTAAGAATGGAATTGTAATTTCCCATACTTATTTCCGTTTCTCTTTAAGAACCAAGGAAAACACTTATATAAGAATTAATCATGGGAGTTGAGGAAGATGGCAGAAGAGTAAAACGCGGAGATCACCTTCCTGCCCACAGATACACCAGAAATAAATCTACATGTGGAACAACTCCTACAGAACACCCACTGAACGCTGGCAGAAGACCTCAGACCTCCCAAAAGGCAAGAAAGCCCCCACGTACCTGGGTAGGGCAAAAGAAAAAACAGAGACAAAGAATAGGGACAAGACCCGCACCAGTGGGAGGGAGCTGTGAAGGAAGAAACGTTTCCACACAGTAGGAAGCCCCTTCGCGGGCGGAGACTGCGGGTGGCGGAGGGGGGAAGCTTCGAAGCCGCGGAGGAGAGCGCAGCAAGAGGGGTGCGGAGGGCAAAGTGGAGAGATTCCCGCACAGAGGACTGGCGCCGACCAGCACTCACCAGGCCGAGAGGCTTGTCTGCTCACCTGCCAGGGCGGGCGGGGCTGGGAGCTGAGGCTCGGGCTTCGGTCAGAGCGCAGGGAGAGGGCTGGCGGCGTGAACACAGCCTGAAGGGGCTAGTGCGCCACGGCTAGCCAGGAGGGAGTCCGGGAAAACTCTGGAGCTGCCGAAGAGGCAAGAGACTTTTTCTTCCCTCTTTGTTTCCTGGTGTGCGAGGAGAGGGGATTAACAGCGCTGCATAAAGGAGCTCCAGAGACGGGCACGAGCCGCGGCTATCAACGCGGACCCCAGAGACAGGCATGAGACGCTAAGGCTGCTGCTGCCGCCACCAAGAAGCCTGTGTGCGAGCACAGGTCACTCTCTACACCTCCCCTCCCGGGAGCCTGTGCAGCCCGCCACTGCCAGGGTCCCGGGATCCAGAAACAACTCCCCCTGGAGAACGCACGGCGCGCCTCAGGCTCGTGCAACGTCACGCTGGCGTCTGCCGCCGCAGGCACGCCCCGCACTCCATGACCCTCCCTCCCCCGGCCTGAGGGAGCCAGAGCCCTCGAATCAGCTGCTCCTTTAACCCTGTCCTGTCTGAGCGAAGCAGAGACGCCCTCAGGCGACCTACACGCAGAGGCGGGGCCAAATCCAAAGCTGAGCCCCGGGAGCTGTGCGAACAAAGAGGGAAATTTCTCCCAGCAGCCTCAAGAGCAGCAGATTAAATCTCCACATTCAACTTGATGCACCCTGCATCTGTGAAAAACCTGAATAGACAACGAATCATCCCAAATTGAGGAGGTGGACTTTGGGAGCAAAATATATTATTTTTTCCCCTTTTCCTCTTTTTGTGAGTGTGTATGCTTCTGTGTGAGATTTTGTCTGTATAGCTATGCTTTCACCATCTGTCCCACGGTTCTGTCCGTAAATTTTTTTTTTCTTAAAAAAAACTTTTTTCATAATAATTTTTTTATTTTTATTTTAATAACTTTATTTAGTTTAATTTTATTTTATCCTCTTTCTTCCTTCCTTCCTTCCTTCCTTCCTTCCTCCCTCCCTTCCTTCCTTTCTCTCTCTCTCTCTCTCTCTCTCCCTCCCTCCCTCCCCCACCCCTCTCTCTTTCCTTCTTTCTTTCTTTCTACTTTTTCTCCCTTTTATTCTGAGCCATGTGGATGACAGGCTCTTGGTGCTCCAGCCGGGAGTCACAGCTGTGCCTCTGAGGTGGGAGAGCCAACTTCAGGACACTGGTCCACAGGAGACCTCCCAGCTCCACGTAATATCAAACGGCAAAAGTCTCCCAGAGATCTACATCTCAACACCAAGACCCAGCTTCACTCAACGACCAGCAAGCTACAGTTCTGGACACCCTATGCCAAACGACTAGCAAGACAGGAACACAACACCACCCATTAGCAGAGAGGCTGCCTAAATCATAATAAGTCCACAGACACCCCAAAACACACCACCAGACGTGGACCTGGCAACTAGAAAGACAAGATCCAGCCTCATCCCCCAGAACACAGGCACTAGTCCCTTCCACCAGGAAGCCTACACAACCCACTGAACCAACCTGAGCCACTGGGGACAGACACTAAAAACAACGGAAACTACGACCCTGCAGGCTGCAAAAAGGAGACCCCAAACACAGATAAGCAAAATGAGAAGACAGAAAAACACACAGTAGATGAAAGAGTAAGGTAAAAACTCACCAGACCTAACAAATGAAGAGGAAATAGGCAGTCTACCTAAAAAAAGAATTCAGAATAATGATAGTAAAGATGATCCACAATCTTGGAAATAGAATAGAGAAAATGCAAGAAACATTTAACAAGGACCTAGAAAAACTAAAGGGGAAACAAGCAACAATCAACAACACAATAAATGAAATTAAAAATTCTCTAGAAGGGATCAATAGCAGAATAACTGAGGCAGAAGAACGGATAAGTGACCTGGAAGATAAAATAGTGGAAACAACTACTGCAGAGCAGAATAAAGAAAAAAGAATGAAAAGAACTGAGGACAGTCTCAGAGACCTCTGGGACAACACTAAATGCACCAACATTCCACTTATAGGGGTCCCAGAAGAAGAAGAGAAAAAGAAAGGGACTGAGAAAATATTTGAAGAGATTATAGTTGAAAACTTCCCTAATATGGGAAAGGAAATAGTTAATCAAGTCCAGAAAGCACAGAGAGTCCCATACAGGATAAATCCAAGAAGAAACACGGCAAGACACATATTAATCAACTTACAAAAATTAAATACAAAGAAAGCATACTAAAAGCAGCAAGGGAAAAACAACAAATAACACACAAGGGAATCCCCATAAGGTTAACAGCTGATCTTTCAGCAGAAACTCTGCAAGCCAGAAAGGAGTGGCAGGACATATTTAAACTGATGAAGGAGAAAAACCCACAACCAAGATTACCCAGCAATTATCTCATTCGGATTTGATGGAGAAATTAAAATCTTACAGACAAGCAAAACCTGAGAGAGTTCAGCACCACCAAACCAGCTTTACGACAAATGCTAAAGGAACTTCTCTAGGCAAGAAACACAGAGAAGGAAAAGACCTACAGCAACAAACCCAAAACAATTAAGAAAATGGGAATAGGAACATACATATCGATAATTACCTTAAATGTAAATAGATTAAATACTCCCACCAAAAGACACAGATTGGCTGAATGGATACAAAAACAAGACCCAGGGCTTCCCTGGTGGCGCAGTGGTTGAGAGTCTGCCTGCCGATGCAGGGGACATGGGTTCGTGCCCTGGTCCGGGAAGATCCCACATGCCGCGGAGCGGCTGGGCCCGTGGGCCATGGCCACTGAGCCTGTGTGTCCGGAACCTGTGCTCCGCAACGGGAGAGGACACAATAGTGAGAGGGCCACGTACCGCAAAAAAAAAAATAACAAAAACCTGACCCATATATATGCTGTCTACAGGAGACCCACATCAGACCTAGGGACACATACAGACAAAGTAAGGGGATGGATAAAGATATTCCATGCAAATGGAAATCAGAAGAAAGCTGGAGTAGCAATTCTCATATAAGACGAAATAGACTTTAAAATAAAGACTATTACAAGAGACAAAGAAGGACACTACATAATAATCAAGGGATCGATCCAAGAAGAAGATATAACAATTGTAAATATTTACGCACCCAACATAGCTGCACCTCAATACATAAGGCAAATACTAACAGCCATAAAAGGGGAAATCAACAGTAACACAATCATAGTAGGGGACTTTAACACCCCACTTTCACCAATGGACAGAGCATCCAAAATGAAAATAAATAAGGAAACACAAGCTTTAAATGATACATTAAACAAGATGGACTTAATTGATATTTATAGGACATTCCATCCAAAAACAAGAGAATATATATTTTTCTCAAGTGCTCAAGGAACATTCTGCAGGATAGATCATATCTTGGGTCACAAATCAAGCCTTGGTAAATTTAAGAAAATTGAAATCATATCAAGTACCTTTTCCAACCACAACACTATGAGACTAGATATCAATTACAGGAAAAGATCTGTAAAAATGCAAACATGGAGGCTAAACAATACACTACTTAATAACGAAGTGATCACTGAAGAAATCAAAGAGGAAATCAAAAAATACCTAGAAAAAAATGACAATGGAGACACGATGACCCAAAATCTATGGGATGCAGCAAAAGCAGTTCTAAGAGGGAAGTTTATATCAATGTAATCCTACCCTAAGAAACAGGAAACATCTCAAATAAACAACCTAACCTTGCACCTAAAGCAATTAGAGAAAGAAGAACAAAAAAACCCCAAAGTTAGCAGAAGGAAAGAAATCATAAAGATCAGATCAGAAATAAATGAAAAAAAAATGAAGGAAATGACAGCAAAGATCAATAAACTAAAATCTGGTTCTTTGAGAAGATAAACAAAATTGATAAACCATTAACCAGACTCATCAAGAAAAAAAGGGAGAAGACTCAAATCAATAGAATTAGAAATTAAAAAGGAGAAGTAACAACTGACACTGCAGAAATACAAAGGATCATGAGAGATTACTACAAGCAACTCTATGCCAATGAAATGGACAACCTGGAACGAATGGACAAATACTTAGAAATGCACAAGCTGCCACGACTGAAACAGGAAGAAAATAGAAAATGTGAACAGACCAATCACAAGCACTGAAATTGAAAGGGTGGTTAAAAATCTTCCAACAAGGGTTTCCTTGTTGGCGCAGTGGTTGAGAGTACGCCTGCAGATGCAAGGGACACGGGTTCGTGACCCAGTCTGGGAAGATCCCACATGCCGCAAAGCAGCTAGGCCCGTGAGCCATGGCTGCTGAGCCTGTGCGTCCAGAGCCTGTGCTCCACAATGCTAGATGCCACAACAGTGAGAGGCCCGTGTACCGTGTAAAAAAAAAAAAAAAAAAAAAAAATCTTCCAACTAACAAAAGCCTAGGACCAGATGGCTTCACAGGCGAATTCTATCAAACATTTAGAGAACAGATAACATCTATCCTCCTCAAACTCTTCCAAAATATAGCAGAGGGAGGAACACTCCCAAACTCATTCTACAAGGCCACCATCACCCTGATACCAAAAACAGACAAAGATGTCACAAAGAAAGAAAACTACAGGCCAATATCACTGATGAACGTAGATGCAAAAATCCTCAACAAAATACTAGCAAAAAGAATCCAACAGCACATTAGAAGGATCATACACCATGATCAAGTGGGGTTTATTCCAGGAATGCAAGGATTCTTCAATATATGCAAATCAATCAACGTGATACACCATATTAACAAATTGAAGAATAAAAACCATATGATCACCTCAATAGATGCAGAGAAAGCTTTCGACAAAATTCAACACCCATCTATGATAAAAACCCTGCAGAAAGTAGGCATAAAGGGAACTTTCCTCAACATAATAAAGGCCATATATGACAAACCCACAGCCAACATCATCCTCAATGGTGAAAAACTGAAACCATTTCCACTAAGATAAGGAACAAGACAAAGTTGCCCACTTTCACCACTATTATTCAACATAGTTTTGGAAGTTTTAGCCACAGCAATCAGAGAAGAAAAGAAATAAAAGGAATCCAAATTGGAAAAGAAGAAGTAAAGCTGTCACTGTTTGCAGATGACATGATAGTATACACAGAGAATCCTAAAGATGCTACCAGAAAACTACTAGAGCTAATCAATGAATTTGGTTAAGTAGCAGGATACAAAATTAATGCACAGAAACCTCTGGCATTCCTATACACTAGTGATGAAAAATCTGAAAGTGAAATCAAGAAAACACTCCCACTTACCATTGCAACAAAAAGAATAAAATATCTAGTAATAAACCTACCTAAGGAGACAAAAGACCTGTATGTAGAAAATTATAAGACACTGATGAAAGAAATTAAAGACGATACAAATAGATGGAGAGATATACCATGTTCTTAGATTGGAAGAATCAACATTGTGAAAATGACTCTACTACCCAAAGCAATCTACAGATTCAATGCAATCCCTATCAAACTACCACTGGCATTTTTCACAGAACTAGAACAAAAAAATTCACAATTTGTATGGAAACACAGAAGACCCCGAATAGCCAAAGCAATCTTGAGAACGAAAAATGGAGCTGGAGGAATCAGGCTCCCTGACTTCAGAGTATACTACAAAGCTACAGTATTCAAGACAGTATGATACTGGCACAAAAACAGAAATATAGATAAATGGAACAGGATAGAAACCCCAGAGATAAACCCACGCACATATGGTCACCTTATCTTTGATAAAGGAGGCAAGAGTATACAGTGGAGAAGAGACAGCCTCTTCAATAAGTGGTGCTGGGAAGACTGGACAGCTACATGTAAAAGTATGAGATTAGAACACTCCCTAACACCATACACAAAAATAAGCTCAAGGATTAAAGACATAAATGTAAAGCCAGAAACTATCAAACCCTTAGAGGAAAACATAGGCAGAACACTCTACGACATAAATCACAGCAAGATCCTTTTTGACCCACCTCCTAGAGAAATGGAAATACAAGCCAAAATAAACAAATGGGACCTAATGAAACTTAAAAGCTTTTGCACAGCAAAGGAAACCATAAACACAAGCAAAAGACCACCCTCAGAATGGGAGAAAATATTTGCAAATGAAGCAACTGACAAAGGATTAATCTCCAAAACATACAAGCAACTCATGCAGCTCAATAACAAAAAAACAAACAGCCCAATCCAAAAATGGGCAGAAGACCTAAATAGACATTTCTCCAAAGAAGATATACAGATTGCCAACAAACACATGAAAGAATGCTCAACATCATTAATTTTAGAGAAATGCAAATCCAAACTACAATGAGATATCATCTCACACCCGTCAGAATGGCCATCATCAAAAAATCTAGAAACAGTAAATGCTGGAGAAGGTGTGGAGAAAAGGGAACACTCCTCACTGTTGGTGGTAACGTAAATTGATACAGCCACTATGGAGAACAGTATGGAGGTTCCTTAAGATACCAAAAATAGAACTACCATATGACCCAGCAATCCCACTACTGGGCATATACCCTGAGAAAACCATAATTCAAAATGAGTCATGTACCAATATGTTCATTGCGCTCTATTTACAATAGCCAGGACATGGAAGCAACCTAAATGTCCATCAACAGATGAATGGATAAAGAACATGTGGCACATATATACAATGGAATATTACTCAGCCATAAAAAGAAACGAAATTGAGTTATTTGTAGTGAGGTGGATGGACCGAGAGTCTGTCATACAGAGTGAAGTCAGTCAGAAAGAGAAAAACAAATACCGTATGCTAATACATATATATGGAATCTAAGAAAAAAAAAAGTCATGAAGAACCTATGGGTAAGATGGGAATAAAGACATAGACTTACTAGAGAATGTACTTGAGGATATGGGGAGGGGGAAGGGTAAGCTGTGACAAAATGAGAGAGTGGCATGGACATATATACACTACCAAATGTGAAACAGATAGCTAGTGGGAAGCAGCTGCATAGCACAGGAAGATCAGCTCGGTGGTCTGTGACCACCTAGTAGGGTGGGATAGGGAGTGTGGGAGGGAGGGAGATGCAGGAGGGTGGAGATATGGGAACGTGTGTGTGTTTGTGTGTGTGTGTGTATGTGTGTGTGTGTGTTTGTGTATAGCTGATTCGCTTTGTTATAAAGCAGAAACTGACACACCATTGTAAAGCAATTATACTCCAATAAAGATGTTTTAAAAAAAAAAAGAATCATGCCTGAGGACAAAGGTAATGAAATGCTGACAACCGACCGTTCCTTATCTGGTCCAGAACCTAGCCAGTCCCTTCATTTTTGCAAAAATAAACATTACTAAGGAGAAAAAAAAATATTCTCAGACTTCATAGCAGGATATCATATAGTAAGAGGGATGAAGAAGGAAATATTCTCAGAGAATTTAAACAGTGATACAATGACGACTTGAAACAACACTTTGTATGAGTGTTAGAGACGGCATCATGGAGAAGGTTCTATTTAAGACGGGTTTCGAAGGATAAGTAGGCATTTTTCCAGTTGGAGGGGGAAAGAGACACATTCTAGGCTGAGTGAACCTCATAAATAAAGAGAGCTGGCTGTTTTGAGTAAGGGGCCCTCTATGTTTGGAATGTAGAGCATGCATGGTAGGAAGTAGCATATGTGACAGCAGAGGAAGACAGCAGGATTGAGAATGTCCTAAATGTTATGTTAGGTGGGTTTTAATCAAAATATTGCTATGATCAGACCTGTATTTGGGTGAATGGGTTGGAAGAGAGGTCAGAGGCCAGTTAGGAATCTAATTAAAAGGAACAATAACGAGCGCTATGAGTCCAAGAAAACGCAGAGGAAAAAAGAGAAAGACGATTATTTCATTCAGACAGGTCAGCCATGATCCTGTTGCTGCGCAGCTTACAGTCTAATTGGGAGGTAAGACATTATTATAGGAATGACTTCACTGTTATGTAGCATCTGATTCTTTCCTCCCTGGTATTACAGAAGTTGAGCAGAGGGAGATTACTTCAAAGAATATTCAGAAAGACAGACATGATGAAGGCTTCATTTCTCTTTTAGCCCAGTGGATCAGTATTAGTAATGGGATGTACTGGGTGACCGGCTCCCAGGGGAACAGAATCACGTGAAGGACCTTCACAAAGGATAGCTGTACCTCCTCTCTCTCTCTGCACATACACAGACACACACACACACACACACACACACACACATACAGACACACACATAGACATTCACTCTACGTTGCATCTGTAACTGTTTTAGCGAAGTCTGAAAAGAACTTGTGATCTGTATCTTGATTCTACATTTGCAAACTTTATAAACTTAAAATACCAACAGCAAGTTAACCCCATCTTTTGAGCCCTTATTTTTTTCTCACTTATAAAAGGGGGTGATAGTACCTTTCTATCAAGGTTGCTGTGAGGATTTTTAAAATCTATTTATTTGATAACCCCTGGTGCAATCTAACAGACAGTAGGTACTCAGTATGTTTCTGTTTCTGTTTTCTTTCACCTTCCTGGGGAAAATCTTACAGATTTTTGGTCACCAATTCCAAGAAAATATTTTTTTCCTACCTATGACAGGAAGGGGTAGAAATACAGCTGTTGGGTACAGTATTCTTGGATTTCATAGTTAGGGCTAATGCTTAGTGAGTCCCTCCTACGTGCCAGGCACTGTGGTTAACCTCAGAGACAAAGGAACAGCTGAAAAAAGGGCCCCATCCTCAGACAACGCACAACCAACTAAAAGGAAATAAATAATCACAGAGCATGAGGTACCAAAATATAATAAAAATTCAGAATAAGAGTTTCTTACAAAATCTCCACTGGGTGTACAACCTCCATTAATGCATCCAGGAAACGTGTTGCTAGAGGATACTTAATAGTGGATGAATTCAGACTAAATATTGGATGCAGTTCAGCACCACCGAGAAATTCAGCCTGTGTGGAAGAAGTATTTTCAGACCAGAGAGCATGAATAAATTCCATTAACACCAAGTAAAAGCTGCATTTGAAAAACATGAAAGTACTGTGATCTGAGAGACAGTTATTATTTTTTCAAACTTATTTTTTTCTTATTTTGTCTGTCTTTTCCCAGGATTAAGACTGACTTCTTTTTTTTATCCCCACTTAGCTTTGATGGGGGGAGCTGCAGATTTTATAAAAATATTATTTTCAATAATATATGCTCTCTCATATAGACAGAACTCTCAGTAAAATATATATGAGAACATTCCTTCCAGCCACTAGCTATGATCCATTTATTACCTAGTTGGTCAGGGTTCTTGGAAAAGAGAATGGTCATTTCTCTCAATACCCACTCCCACAATTCCTCAACTTTTACCTGTTCTGCTGGTTATAATGCCAATCAGAACTTATAAGACATTTCATCTTTCTACTCTCTCTCCTCCTACTCTCCAGTGATTTTATTCCTCCTCTGTCTACTATCCTGACTCAGTAGTTATGTTCTGGTATTAAAAGCAGAACAAATTTTGCTTGGAAATTTTGAAGTAAAATTCTTAGAAAGGAATTGAATGTTGGTGCTTATTTATAGCTACTATCAAGTCTTCTCAAGTAATTCTCTTTGATGTGACAGATATAATTCCAAAGGATTTTAAGAACATTCAAATTTTCAACTGCCCTTACATATTGATACAATACTATCAAGAATCTCACTGCGAACCTTCTATTCTGCCATAAATAATAAGCATGCACTCAAGAGAGGACAGAAAAGAAGGAAAGAAAATCTTGGAGGGGGTCTGTAGTACTTTCTAAGGTCACAGTGTGATTTCTGATGCTATCAAAAGCTAAACCAAGGCAATTTTAAGATAAGAATTAGGAATCTGACAGTAAGATTTAGGAATTGACAGTAAGTCAGTTTGTTTTAATTTAACTAGAATTAGAATTAATGACAGAGGAAGAAAAATAAGTAGGGGTTTGGGAATAAAGATCTCTATACTCTGGCTTTTGAAAGATACCATTCAATAATTATTATCAGAAATATGCTAATTGACATTTAAGGGTAAATACAAATGGGATGAATATTTTGAATGTCACTACCACTTTGGATTAATAGTATAACTATTATGAAAAAAATATGCAATCTATAGTTTCAAGTAGGGAAAAGCTCTGTGTTTTGATTGAAAAATGTTAGAAATTAGGATGGTGTTTTTTTTTTTTTTCTCCTTATTGTTAAGTGTGTTCTTTTTTATCAGATTCTTTTCTAAACCAACTTTCTGAGATATTTGTGTAAGCCTCAAGTAAAATATGATAAATTAAAGTTATATAGCATAAACCTGAAAGGGGAGTTTTTAATTTTACAGATAAGGGGAGTGAGATTTAGAGAAATGAGGTAACATTACTAAGGTCATGGAGACAGTTGGTGGCAAAACCAGAAGAGAAATGGACCTAATTTCATTACCGCAAAAAGACATTAAAGGCTTGGAATGCTCTTTTGTCTACTCATCCAGCCTGCTCCTGTGATATATACCCCATCCTCCTCCTTCCTCCATCACCACAGTAAATTGCAGTAGGATGTATTCACTGAGAAATAAGAGTAAGGAAGCTAAATTAAAAGTCAAATATTCCTGTTACTTTTTGATGCCCAGTTTTACTTAACTCATTCCTCAAGTGAAAGATTAAGGGAAAAAAAAAATCTTTATAGTTAACATAAAACAGTTGTTCGAAATCTGAATACACAGCAAAATATGACGTTTACAAAACAGGTTTTATGTGTCAATGAAAAAATAAGCCTCTAAGGAGCCTTGGCCAGTAGACATATTTTTCTTATTTTTGTTTCTTTCCTAAACTTTATAGATTGCATAAATTATTTCTAAGATGGTCTCATAAGAAACATTTTAGTTGAATCTGAACCCTTAGGCATGAAATGTTTTAAACCTCATAAAAGGATTTTTCCATTGAATTTTTTCTTTTTTCTTTTTTGAGTGAGGAGTTATGTGATGTAGTAACTCTTTTTCCTTTTGAGTCTTTGGAAGGAGAGGTAGGTGAGTTTGATAAAGTGCATGTACCAAGGACCAGCTGGAGACACTACGTATGTCCTGAATGCCCAACACGTAACAAGGCAGACCCTTAATCAGAACCCACTTTTTGCAAAATCATAAAGTAGCTTGGTTTCTTGCCTTTATAGCTCTGGAAAGTATCATCTATTGCCATATTTTTCACTTGGAAGAGTCCATATGCACAGTGACAGGATAACCTACTACACATTCATACCCAAGGTTCCTCAAATCCAATGTGTCCAAATGCACACATTCCCCCTACCCCCAATTTTCCATCTAGTCCTTCTATAGTTTCTAATATATAGTCTAACCCTACCAGACATTCTGGAAATCAACAGCCTCTTTAGGTATTATCCTTTCTTCCAACCACCACTACTTTAGTGCAGGACTTCCTTGAACTTTATCTGGACTAATATATAGATTCTTCTACTTCTCTCCAACCCACACATTTTTTTTCATACAATTATTCTGCTACTGATGTAAACTATTTTTAAGTTAAATCTGTTCACAAACTACCCCAGTTTATAATCATTAAACAACTTTCCATCAGCTGAAGTTAGTTTAATTTCCAAAGCATGTCCCATGAAATACCGGTCACTGCTCTACAACAAAAAAAGTAAACTCAAAACAAAGCAGGTTTCCATTGTCCAATAAATTTGGAAATGCTGTAGATTTATCTCTTTTAACAATTGGTATGTCAAAAGCACTGAAAAACTGAGCCATACAGAAACCTACTTAATTCTGTTTGGTATAAGTTTCTTATGACCAGGTCTACATACACATGTTTAGCTTATTTTTGTGTTGCCTCACCATTGTGTTTTTGACTATACTTTCTGTATCTCTTTATCCCCATAATCTATAATGCCTGGTATACACTATTCCCAATAAATGTGTGGTGACAGAATGGATGAATGGATTAATGAATGATACACTGCTTGACAGACTGTCATCTTGTTTTACTTTAGATAATGGGGCAGAAAAGCTCTACAGCCTAACTTTGCTTAAAAGAACAGTCCATGCAGAGATACAATAGCAAGTGTCCGTGGCTTTCTGTTCTGTTTTCATTATACCCAAGGGAATAGTGACTCTTCACATCTGAGGTTTCTAGTAGCGAAGGGATTCAGAAGCCATGAGGAAGCCATATTTGGAGCCTTTCCTTTGTAGAAAAAGAGGGAGATAGCAATTTAGCTTTGGTCTTAAAAATTTTACTCTCTGGAGAATTTGCCTCTGCTGACTCCTCCTCCTTTTTTTAATGCAAAGATGTGAATTCCTCATTTGAGAAGACTTCATATTTCACAGTATTCAGAATAATTCCTTAAGCTCAAGGGATTTTTTTTTCTTTTTTCATATAGCTGTTTGGCTTTTTTAAGATTACTTATCCCTTGTGGGATAAAAAATGGCAAAGATGACTATGGGTCAGTGAGAATCTGTAGAACAGACCTTCATGGAAAGAGGTCTCTGAAGTCTGGGCAAGGTTGTTCCAAATTTCTTTTCATAATACTCATTTGATAAGTTGGTTGCTTAACTAATATAATAGGGCCCAGGTATTGAGACTCTTAACACAAATAAGTTGTGGGTTTTTTTCCCATTATTCCCATTATTATAATATTCACTTTTTAAAGCTTTGGGGAATAGAACATACACTAGATGCCATAGGAAATAAAACTGACTGCTACTGAGGCTTCAAGGAGACCACATGGAGAATACTGTCTCCATATAAGGAAACAATGATTCTGATAAACAGGAGATAAGACATTAGACATAAGCTTCAAACACTGATGAAAAACTAACGCTAAAAAATAAATTAAGGACTTCCCTGGTGGTGCAGTGGTCGGGAGTCCGCCTGCCGATGCGGGGGGCATGGATTCGTGCCCCGGTCCGGGAGTATCCCGCGTGCCGTGGAGCGGCTGGGCCCGTGGGCCGTGGCCGCTGGGCCTAGCACGTCCGGAGCCTGTGCTCCATGGCAGGAGAAGCCGCAGCGTGAGAGGCCCGCGTACCGCAAAAAAAAAAATTAATTAATTAATTAATTAAAATTTATGAATAAACTGCTAAAGTCTAGAACAGCAGAATAGCTAAATTGGGTCAGGGAGGAGCCTGAGTTGGCTATTAAATATATTTACTAGGCATTGACAGTAACAGGAGGACTGATTACATGAGTTATAAGAGAACTATAATATGATTATTGAATGAAGACTTTTTCAATATATGATGAATACTCACCTAACATGACCATGATGATTAGAGCAGAAAATACTCCTTGAGAACTGGAGTGAGAGAAGCCTATAACGTTGTTGTCCTTGTTGTTGTTTTAAGTAAATTAATATTTAGTACAAATGATTTTTTATAAAAGAAGGTTATTCTTGGAGAAAAAAAATTACTTTTTCACCCTTGACTCAATGATTCTTTGTTTATTTGTCTGTTTCCCTCATATTCAGGGTTACAAATATAGATTTTAAAGGAATACTACTACTACTAATAGTAATAATATTTATATTACAAATATTATTTATATTTTGATTTCAGACAAGACGATCCCAGAGTTAGTGATTTTTCGAATGGCCCAACTCAGTGTAGAAATTTCTTTTTAAATAACAAATACCACCACTATATCTTACTCTCTCCACAACGTGTCACTCATTGCCTAAGTACCTCACAGGTGTTTCTATTCCTTATAATAATCCTCTATGGGAGGTATTATGAGTCAGCCTCGTTTATAACAAACCTAAAACTCAAAGTGATTAAGTGACTTTCACAATGTCATAGAACTAGTATGTTTCAGTCTTGCTAAAGGTCAACGTTCTGCTTTCTAACCAAGATGTCTACATTTTTACACTGAGAGATTATCATCCTACCTCTACCTATATATTTCCAGGATTAGAAAACTTTTTGTGTACTTAGTCTGATTAATTGTCAGATAATCTGATCAGCAGTTTCTTTATTGCTAATTAAAATTTCAGCCTCACGTTAGTTAGATTCAATGATTTTTTCCAAAGATTCCCCCTTCCATAGACAGTCTATCATTCTATGAGGAGAATTAAAGCACTACAGTATTAAATACACTAAGTAAGAAGGTAACTATTTTTGTTTGCATTGTGGACTTGAACCAGGCCATAATGTGTCATGGCCCTAACCCACTGGCTCTTCAGTCATAGGTATATGACAGTAGTGTTATTCACAATGTGAAAACTCTGGCAAGTTCAACCCCACATGTTGCTCTCATACTTAGCATATTTGTATGGGCTAATTAAGGGCCAATTAGGCCCTTGAGCTTGCAAGTGATTTTAATAGGTCATTTCATCAGACATCCCATCTGATTCTTGAGAAGTTTCTAGAAATGCCTTACAAGTGAATGTAAATATCTACACTACAGAATGTACCCACAGGGATGGAAACCCTGATTCTGACTACCCTCTGTTGGATTGGGAAGACAGGGAACTTAATACATATACCAAAACCATATGGTATTGATTTTCTAATTTGATACGTTAACAGAGTCAAAACAAATTGATGCAAGTTGCACATCTGGGTAGGTTTTGTGCAAGTGTTTGAACCTAGATCTAACTGGCTCTTTCTTGTACAACACATTATCTAACAAAACAAAACATAAGCAAATCATTTTGCTGATTACTTCTGTCACACAGACTCCAAATGAGGGAAGGCTTTTGTTTTTTAAGTTGTTGGTTTTGTTTTTTATCTCTATGTATTGGTAAGCTGGAATGAATCAGTGGCTGAGTAATGCCTGAGTGTCTCCAGAGAACTCTGAATGTTTGACTGATAAAGTCAACATATAATGGATGGGTTTAGAAATATAAATAGCCTTGTAAAGGAGAATGAATTGTTCCTAAGCTAGAACAAGACTTGACTCATTGGTATTAGCTAAGCTAAAGAAGAAGGAAAAAAAAATGTCAAGAGAAAATAAGTTGTCAGCAATGGCAGCTCAGAAAAATGCAGAGAGAGGAAAACCAATGTTAGTGGTGTGTATCTGGACAGTGTCCAAGGAAAGAAAAATTGAATCTGGATCATGTGAGTCTTGTCTTGGGGAAACTCAGTGCTCCTCTGCAGTCCAAGACCCTCTTGTTAGATATAGCCCTTCCTAGTAAGAGGATTATTACTAAGAGTGGTCAAGTTTGAAGACTGATTTGACCAGATTTTCTAGGAGATAGAGTTTGGTTTAAGAATAAGTCTTTATCAGGGTAAATGCCTCTTCTATACTTCTTTGAAATAGTTTTCTTTGTAAAAAGCTAGCAAGACAGTCCTGGGTCATGGGACTACTGATTTACCTCAATGGGCACCAAAGTCCAGCTATCTCTAGGCTTTAGGAAAAACTGTCTCCTTCACTATGGATAGTATATCCAAAATTATCTGTACTTTGAAATTGAAGTAATATGACCTGAGATTTGGTAGAGATTTAATTAAAAGGCCAGGATAGACCACTCTACCTACTTTGATGCTAGGCTCTACATTGCTGCTAGCCTATTACATTAACTAGGGCGACAAGATTATGGTGACAAATAAACCTATAGCTGTTGTTAGCGCAACAAAACAGACGTTTGTTGCTCATATTACAGTAAAGACTGTTTACAGTTTGGTAGAAGCAGGTGGTGGTAGTGTCTGTATATGATGGCAGTGTGTGGTCTCTTCCCTATATAGTCATTCATGAACCAAGACTATGGCAGCTCTGACATCTTTAATTCATAGCTCCCAGCATTGCCCTTGGAACCATCTTCTTCCCCAGGGTGAAAGGAAAAATAACTCATAAAGGAACATGTGGAAGGATTTTACAATTATGGTTATAATTGGTACATATTATTTTCATTCCTAGTCTAATTAGCTATAACTCAGTCACATGACCAATCTAACTGCAAAGGACAATGCGAAATGTAGTCTGGCTCTATGCCCAAGGAGGAGAAAAGATTTTGCCAACACCATTCACTGACAACTAGGCAAAAGGATTTCTACTCGTGGAACAGCTAAGATCACAGAAGGACTAAACTGGAGTTGAGTAAATAATTTTCTCAGTTAGTCCTAAATTGTTGCGTGTGCGTGCGTGCATGTGTGTGTGTGTGTGTGTGTGTGTGTGTGTGTGTGTGTGTGTGTGTGTGTGTGTGTGTGTGTGTGTGTGGTGTCTGTTGCTGTTCCAGCATTTTCCCCTTTATCACCCTGTTCTTTCCTCTCTGGTAAAACTTATCAGAAAAGACAAAAGTTTTAGAGTGAGATGATCTGAGATTGAAAGCCAGCTCTTTTGCTTTCCAGCTACATAACCTCATCAAGTTTTAGTTTCCTCATCAGCAAAATGAGGATAATGTCTAGGCTACTGGAAGACCAAACTGGGATGAGATCTGATGTTGGGTGCTTCTGTGTTTTGGACACATCAGCTCATGTTAGAACAATCTGGTCACTAGAAAAGTGGGGAATAATGTCTTTGGTTTTGATTGAAAAGAATCACTTGAAATTTCCAATCTTTTGTTTTTTCTTCTTGATTTTTTTTCCTTTCATCAACTATATTAAGATATACTTTATATAAAATAAAATTTACCAATTTTAAGCATGCAATTTGATACATTTTGACAAATACATACAGCAGTATAACAGCAGTCATAATAGAAAATATTTACAACTATTTCAATTAACCCAAATCTTCCCTCATGCTCTTTTGCCGTCAGTACCTACCCTTCCACCTCTGATCCCTGACAACTATTGATCTGATTCCTGTCACTTTTCCTTTCCTAGAATGTCATATTAATAAAATTGTAAAGTTTGTTTTTATGTCTGGCCTCTTTAACTTGACAAAATGCTTTTGAGATTTGTCTATGTTTTGTGCATATCAATAGTTCATCCTTTTGTTGCTTATTCTCTTGTAGAGATATACCAAATTTATTTATGAACACTATTCACAAGTTGATGAAAATGTGTGTTATTTTGGCTTTGGCTAATATGAATACATCTGCCCTGAACACTTGAGTGTAAGTCTTTGTGTGGACATATGTCTTAATTTCTCTTAGGTAAGTACCTAGGAATAGGACTGCAGTACCAGCCTTGCTTTGTATTGTTGCTGGCTAATTTATATGTGTCTGTTAATCTGACTTCCTTTATGATTCCACACTGGGGAGTAAAGTGCTTTGCACAAAAGGAAATAAATGTTGATTACTAAAATGGGATAAACCCCTCTTTAATATTTCAGTTGCTTTTATACATAAAGCAATCTCTCAAGTTTGGTCAATGTGGACTTGACAGAGAAATAGCAATATAAAAGCTATGCTCAGCTAAGTTTCTTCCATGTATTAAGCACTAAGCTACAGTTGTAACAACAGCAGTGACAAGTACTTAAGCCTCAGTAACCACAGAGATATTTTCATATCATTTTTTAACATGTGGCAACTAAGATATAGAAATGATTAGATTTGCCCAAGGTCAGCAGTTAAGAAGGAATGCAGACTGGCACTCAAACCCAAATCTACCTGATTTCCAATCCCATACATTTCCCATTTGTCTTAGTGGGCGGCTTTCACAGAATACCATGGACTAGGTGGCTGATCAAAACAGAAATTTATTTCTCATAGTTCTGGAAGCTGGGTAGTCCAAGATCAAAATCAACAGATTTGGTGAACGACTTCCTGGTTCATAGACAGTCTTCTTTTTACTGTGTCCTCACATGTAGGAAATGGGTAAAGGATCTCTCTGGAGTCTTTTTTATAGGGGCATTAATCCCTAATTATCTCCTAGAGGCCTTACTTCCAAATATCTTAACATTGGGGTTGAGTTTCAAATATGAATCTGTGGGAGACACAGACACAGACACATTCAGCCCATAGCATCACTGATCTATGTTTTTGAGTCTGTAAAACTAAGGACAATTTTCTAGCAATGGGCATCCATTTATAGTTCTGTCTATAAGAAGGACCATCTGGCTGCCTGGTGGCTCTTCTCTTCTTAACAGGCATCCTTCTACTTATGACAGATCACACAGGACAAGTATTGCCCAGAAATACTTTCTGTATTACATAAAGCCCATTTGGACCTTTGAGAGTTATTTTCATAAGACTCTTTTTCAATACAAGATAAAAAAAAACAGATATACTTGGTGTTTTAAATAAATATTATTATAATAGTCCTGACATTAGAGAAGTTTCCTAAAAGTTAATCACCACCCCACCAAGGCAAGAGAATCTCTTCCAGTGGACAAACCCCTTCACCAAAATCAAGCCCTAAAACTGCTCCTAACATGTTTTTCCCTTCTTTGTATGTGTACCAAGCTGACTCTAGAACATTGAGCCTCGACAGCATTTGGGGTCTAGGCAATGACAAAAAGACAATAATGGGAGTACTGTGTATATTTTAAAGTGCCTGATCTTTATAAACAACATTAAAATCTCTTAGCTATTTTATCTATGTCTTGAATACGAGCCAAGAATAGTGTTTTGCTCATAAAAAGTAATTTGAATGACACCATCTCAGACTTATTCAATTATTTTCTGTCAATAAGAACCTTTTGTTGCTGCAATGGCCAAGGGAGAGATTACACACATAGCATTATCGCGTTATTTCATAAAATAAATTCAACTTTTGAAAAAATTCCATTAAGTTATTCAATGTATGATTTTTTACTAAGCAGGGTGAGTGGTCTAAGGAAGCAAGATTAGGTTCATTTGACTAGTATTTGAGGCAATAGTTGGAGGATATTATAATTTCCTTATTAGTTAATAAGTCAATATTTTTTTGCTTCTTCCTCCCTATTCTTATAAAATATTCTTAAAAATTCTTGTAAAACTTATCAGAAGAGACACCGTCTTTGGAGTAGGATGATCTGGGATTGCAGGCCAGCTCTTTCACTTTCCATCTACATGAATTCTTCAAATTTAGTTTTCTCATCAGCCCAATAAGGGCAATAATATTTACTTACAAGGCAGTCATGAGAATTAACTTGCTGTTTATGCCATTGCTGTGGTTGTCAGTATAGAAGGAAAACAAGTTTAGGTGGGGAATAGAAACTCATCCTTGTGATAAGCTCTGGTGCCTGTGGGAGAGTCATGAAATACTTAAAGATAGTGGGTATGTGGGGCAGAGCTGAACAGCCAGATCAGAGGCATAGAGATTTGAGAGCCATCAGATATGGATGTCTTCTGAAGTGCAGAAAAGTGATAGATTTGCCCAAGAAGCAGATGTAGAGCCACAAGGCTCTGGGTGGATAGGGCAGGAACCTGGAGAACACCAGCATGTTCAGGAATGAGCAGTAGTGTCTCAAAGGCAAAATACAGAAGAAGATTTCAGAGAGAAAATACATACCATGGTCTCCTGCATTTTGGAGAGGTGGAGATGCTGTACTATGCTATTTTTATGAGGTTTTTGTTCAAATGATTAAAAAAAAAAAGAATACTTGAAAAGAGCATTGGAGAACACCATGGGAAACCTATAATTGCCCAAACATCCAAGTTTTTGAAGATATTGGTGGCAGCTGGTGGAGCAGCCTTTTCTTCTACTCTCCAGTTTAGGGGGAAATGCTGCCAACAATGTCTTGCTGGCAGAGGGACTGATCTGAATGTTCTCCTTTTAGGAGAGGCTGCTTTGGGAGCAAAGTGGGAAAGAGAACACCAGGACTGTCTGACAATAAAGGCTTCATCCCTGGATTGATCCAGCTTCTCTCCTGGCTCCATTCAACAAGGATCCTACTTACTGAGCACCTATCATATAATGCATGGGCTGGGCAATTAGGATAAAGATATAAGTGAGAAGCAATCTTTTCCAATGAAATTGTACAGTCTTGTGCAAGATAGAGCCATGCCAATTTATGAGGATAAATGCAAAAGCGAATGCCTAACTCCAGGCCTCATCCTAAATGTCTTTATATTTTCTTGCACTTTTCATTCTGTTTCAGGCAATATTTTGTTTGCATCTATATTGTGACAAAGGTATTATTATCTCCATTTAGAGATGAGCAAATTAAGCAAAGTTAGTTTAATTTTCCTGGGACCACAAAGTCAAAAACGCATAAAGGTGAAATATTAGCTGGCTCCTTTCCGTTGCAAAGTCCAGTTTTTCATATGACATCTCGTGTTCGCACTGGAATTATAAATGCAGAAAATTCATCACAAAGTGTTAAATGGGAATGCACTGTTCACCTTTGAAATTCAAGAGAGATAGAGAGAGGGTAGGGAGAGAAAAGGGAAGAAGTCAGGAGGGAAGGATAAAAGAGACACTGAGAGTAAAATGTAGAAGGAAAGAGAATGAGAACAAGCAGAAGGAGTGAGGGAAGGAAGAAAAAGGAACTAAGAGATACAGAAGATAATGCTTGCCTGAGCTAAACATCTCTTCCCAGACAATAATACTTTTAAGAATATTAAAAAATTCAGCCTCCAGAAGGTGAAAGAAGATTATTACACATTAGGGCTTCTTCAAAGGGTGACTAAAAGCTGCATAGTTAATAATCAAGGAAAGCAGGAGAAATAAAACTCAAATGGAAAATAGAACCAAAGATAAAAAGCAGATTATATTACTAACACAAGGACTTTGAAGCAAAAGCAGAATATATATAGACCTGCAGGCTGGGGAATGAAGAGAGTTTTTTCCATGGTGTGCAGATGTATAATATGAATGTAGATGCACATGGATTGAATACTTTGCCTACTCTACCTCTATCTCAGCACCTGCAAAATGGGGTCGAAAGATGTGGAACCTGGAAACTTCACTTGAGCCTTGTCCTCACCTCTTATCCTATTATTTGGGGAAAAAAAAAAATATATATATATATATATATTTTTTTTTTTTTTTTTTTTTTTTTTTTTTTGTGGTATGCGGGCCTCTCACTGTTGTGGCCTCTCCCATTGCGGAGCGCAGGCTCAGCGGCCATGGCTCACGGGCCCAGCCGCTCCGCGGCATGTGGGATCCTCCCAGACCGGGGCATGAACCCCTGTCCCCGGCATCGGCAGGTGGACTCTCAACCACTGCGCCACCAGGGAAGCCCTTGGGAAAATATTTTATATGAACCTCGGGGTCCTCAACCTTAAAACTGAAACAATTAACTTATCTTCCATATCTATAAAGATTGTTCTGATCCTTTATCTTAAAATGAATTGAGATAGTAGTGGCATAATGGTTAAGAACATGAGCTTTGGGATAAGTGCCCACGTTTGAATTCAGGCCCTGCTATTTAATACTAAGCAAGCTATTTCACTTCTTTAAGAATCATTCCCTTACCTGTAAAATGGGGTAATAATAGTACCCAACTTATGAGGAAGTTATGGGGATAGTCTGAGAGAATGCATATTATGTGCCTTGCATAGTACCTGGTAGGCAGCAAGTTTGCAATCAACGCTATTTGATGGTTGTAATGATGATGGCAACAGTGCTCTAGAGACAACGGCAGCGATAAGAATGATGCCTAAGGTGGTGAAGATGTAATACGCTTTGGGAAGCCTTTCCTTCCCCTTTCCTGATCCCTGAAGATAGGAATGCCCTCCTCGATGTCACTATACGACTTTGAACATGCTCCACTGTGGATCTTATTATTTACATGATCCTGTCGTCACCAAATTTTCTGCCTTTCTTTCCCGCTAATCTATGAGCACCATGAAGTTCTAAATTAGTCTTTCCTGTTCCCTCACTGCCTTGGACACAGTAGACTCTCAAAGGATACCTGTAGAACAGCTTAATCAACTGAGAAAAATCCAGATAGCACACTGTAAACTCTAAAGCAGTAGAAGAATGCTCGCAAGTATTAGTATAGGTGTTTATATAGATTTTTGCTCCTGTTCAACTATTCTTCCAAATAATAAGCACTCTGTGTGTTAGGAAGGTGTCCAATATCGCCATACCTGTGACTATGAAAACAGCTGCTCTTTGTTTGCTACAAAAGCAAAGTAGGAAGAAATCAACTTGAAGGCATTTAACACACCACAGAAGAATAAAAATTCAAGCAATATAAAACTTGCTGACAAAAGAGTGGTCATAGAAGAATGGCATTAGCAGCTCCTGGGATCTCATGAGACAGGCAAAACCTCAGGTCCCACCCCAGACCTACAGAATCAGACTCTGCATTTTAACCAAATCCTCAGGTGATTCCTACACATACTGCATTTGAGAAGACCTGCTCTACATCCTTGGGCACACTACATGGAGCAGGCAGCAAGCCCTTTTTTCTGGACCCTCTTTAGGAAAAGGCATGGGATGAAGAAGAAGGAAACAGATGTTTACAGATCACCTATTATGTACCCAGCTCAGAATCGGTGTTTTGATATGAAATTTACTTTAATCCCCCCAGAAGTTTCGTAAAGTTTGTGTTGTTATCATTCTTTTTGTTGCTGCTCAAAGATGACAAATACTGTAGCCAACACAATGAGCAAGTGGCAAAGTGTGAATTTGACTTGATGACTCTACTTCAAAGCCAATTTTTATAGAAAGCTGGTAGCCAGCTCATCAAGCCCTACTTTGGTAAACTTGCTCTCAAGTCTCCAAAACTCCTTTCTAGCACCATTATAGACACACTTTTACCTCTATCTGAAGTCCTGGAACACAACTTTCTTAATGTTCAGCCTTTGAATTTAGGCAGAAATGGGTTAAAATTCCTTCTTCCCTTCTTCATTTCTATGGAACACTGGGCATCACCTAGCATTCATTTACCTAAACAGAAATAACACTATCCAGGAGGAAAATTTTTTCCTCTACCTTTTAGGTTCTTCTAAGAATTAAATTAACATGAGACAGATTAAAAGGACAGAATCAAACAAAAGTCTAATAACGTGTATACTTGGGAGAGACCCAGGAGAACTGAGTAACTCACCAAAATGGCCCAAACTCTCACCTTCAATACCATCTTCAGCTAAAGAAAAAACAGGATGTTGGGGTCAGTGGTTTGGGACCTTAAAGGGGGAGAAGGCAATTCACATGAAGATCGAAAAGCAAATATGTAGTAAACAAATGTTTGTGGGGCCATGCAGAGACCATGCGACACAGACTGGACTCTGATCTCTAGGCCTTGCTGAGTTTGCCCACCACACCTGGCCATTATTCTTTGCAGAAGTCTCTAGTGATAGCTCTATTCCTGGAACAGGTCCTTTATCTAAAGGGAGGTGAAAAGAAAGACCTCCTGAGTCTCTTTGGCCTTGGTTGTTTTCAGCTCGAAATAATCCTCACACCAGAGCCTTTTTCTTTTTTTAAATATATTTATTTATTTATTTTTGGCTGCGTTGGGTCTTCGTTACTGCGTGCTGTCTTTCTCTAGTTGCGGTGAGCGGGGGCTACTCTTCGTTGCAGTGCGCGGGCTTCTCATTGCGGTGGCTTCTCTTGTGGAGCACGGGCTCTAGGCACACGGGCTTCAGTAGTTGCGGCACGAAGGCTCAGTAGTTGTGACTCACGGGCTCTAGAGCACAGGCTCAGTAGTTCTGGCACACGGGCTTAGTTGCTCCGCGGCATGTGTGATCTACCCGGACCAGGGCTCAAACCCGTGTCCCCTGCGTTGGCAGGTGGATTCTTAACCACTGCGCCACCAGGGAAGCCCTCTCAGAGACATTTTGAGGTGGAAAATTTTACTGCCCTACAACCCCTACACCAAAAGACTGCTACCAAGTCTTAATACTGTGTACATAAAGCACTTGACACAGTCCCTGTGAATTGCTCAACAAATGCTAGGTGCTACTCCAAATAAATAGTTTACTTCTCAACACACTAGTCAATATAAATAATACCCCAAAAAAGTCTTGAAGTATTGCTTATGCCTATGTTCTTTTGGTCAACAGTTAGCTGTTTCATGTACTTGTATATTTCAAAAGGGCCTCATGACAAAGACCGTATATCTAATTCCAAACTCATGATTTTCCCCTGCCTTCTCCCACTACAGCTTGAGACGTCTTCGTCAAATCAATTATTACACTTATTGTAGTTAATTTTTACTCTCATTGCACTCTGACTTCTTTAATATTAAGGGCTGTATTTTATTCATCTTTTGAATCTCCAGTCCCTAGCACAGTGCCTTGCAGGTTGAAAATATTACATGATTTTTATGATATTTGTCTAGACATGTTTTGTGGCTCAATTTTAGTGAGTTCAGAGAAACACCATTGTTCGTTGTCCCAGAGGGAACTGCCATATTTACTTTAAATCTTGCATTCGGTAACTTTACAAACTATTCTGTTTGAGAAACTAGACTGTCCACCTCAGAGTCTGGATTTATTATTAAAATGGTGCTATATTTATAAAATCCTTTTTTATTTTAAGACTGAAAAAGAAAAATCCCACTTGTGAAATAATACTGGTTTGCCAGGCCACAGGTAAATAAAAAGATCCTCTGTAAATCTTGCTCTTTGGTAGGAGAAGAGTAAGTATAAGGAATAGAAGGAGTTGCCATTATGCTAACTGAAACCTCAGCTCTTTTGCAAGAAAGTCATATCTAATGATTATTTGACAAGGATTATAGTTTCCCCTATCTGTTGCCATCAGTTGATTAATAATATAGTATGAAGCCTATTAGTTTGGTTAGTCTCCGAGTAGAACTTATGTTGTAAATCCTGTAGAGATGGATCTCCGCTCTGAGTCCATGATTTAACCCAGAGTCTTCTATTCCACAGGGAGGTTACATGCAAAATGTGTGAAGGTTCAGCATATCTTAATATCAAACAGAAATGAAGACTCTTTGGACTACAGTGTTCAAACTGAGGACCTCAACACTTAATGGTTTGTGTTTTCTAAGAGGTGGAGTATCGTAAATGTTCCCAGGCATTACAATTCAACTGTCCTAGGGTTTGAATCCCAGATCAAATACTCTCTGATTGTGTGAAGTTAAAAAATTCCGAAACTTCACTTAACTTCATTCTTTAATCTGTAAAATTGAAATAACAATCTAAGTTTCAGGGCTATTGAGAAGATTAAAATGAGGTGGCATGCTTAGTAGGCAGGAGGTGTTCATAAATGGTAACTATTCTACTTTTTTCCAAAGTGAATCTCTAGATTCTGGTCAAATTTGGTACACTATAAAAGAACATCAATATACAGCATAAGTTCACACTGGGGAGCTCTACTTTTCGATGCATTTCTCTCTGAGACTTAGGTCTGTAAAATCTATACATAATGTTTTAGATTAGCAGAAGTTGCTTAAGGCACAGAATTCCACCCAAATTAAATCAGAAAAGCAGAACTTGGAAATTTAATAAAGATCTGTCTAAAATTAGAGTAAAGCTTTTACATGATGATGATGATGACGACAATGGTGGTGACAGCCGTCCTTTATTGAATACCTATTATGTGCTAGGCTATGTAGTAAATATTTTATACACAGTATCTCTAAGTTTTGGCAATGCCTATATAGGAGATGCCCGTTCTATGGAAACTGAAGCTCAGGGGGCTTAAATGACTTGCTGGGAGTCAAACAACTAATAACTGTCAGAACACGGACTACAACTCAGATATTCTCTGACTCCACAGCCAGTAGATGGAATAGACTACAACTCTACTCGATTGGGAAAAAATGTAACAAAAGTATTCTACCAAGAAATTACTAAAAGGAAAGCCAAATACTAAAAAAAAAAAAAAAAAAAAAAAAAAATGCCAGCACATCTCCATCATTATTCAGAGGAAATTTCAGTGCCCTGAAAAACTAGCACAAGTATTCTGGTCACTTTGCAGGTGATCCCTATGTGGATCCAGGTACAGCTGGCAAACATGAATTTTTCATTATCAAAAATAAACTTGGTTACTGTGACTTAAATATTCATGAATTTAATCATCATTGGATATACTGGCCAAGTCTCTGATTCCACAAAGTTGACTCTTGCCTCAAAATCATGTTGCCTCCATCAGGCTTGTACTGTATTGAGCCCATCTATCATAAAATCCATGTTAGAACACTTAGCCAATCTTCTGCTGTGACATTACCATCTTTTTTTATGAAATATCGTCTTAAAACCAAATGACCAAAGGGGAAAGGTGGCAGAGGGAAGGATAGATTGGGAGTTTGGGATTGACATATACATACTACTATACTTAAAACAGATAACCAACAAAGACCCACTGTATAGCATAGGGAACTCTGCTGAATATTCTGTAATAACCTAAAAGGGAAAATAATTTGAAAAAGAATAAATATATGTATAACTGAATCACTTTGCTGTATACCTGAAACTAACACAACATTGTAAATCAACTATAGTCCAATATAAAATAAAATGTTTTAAAAAATGGCTTTTAAATGGGCATTTTAAAACAGATTTTATGACATTTGCTATGTGGGTAAAGTATCCAAAATAAATATCTAGCCACAGAGAGTATCCACATTCCCTTTTCATTTTCTTTTTCCTATTTCAGAAAAAAAAAAGTTTGCTAAATCATGAATATCATCTGCATAAAAATTAAGTAAGTGGAGTCTTTAAACCATTCCTGTATGCCAGTATTTTATGGACATATTTGGAGAAAATACAGTCACTTCTCCAGAAGTGACTCAACTTCCAAATGCCAAGGCCATCTACTTCCTGACAGGCGCTACCAAGCAGCTGCTAACAAAAAGAGATTGGCCCTTGGATATCTAAACTGGCTGCCAGTCTATTTGTTCATTGAAATTAAGGGTCACAGTGTTATGAGATGAATCTGTCAAGACCCATATGCAAACCCTCGCCCAATTACCAAGTGCAGGAGGCACCTGGAATGGCAACAGGGGTGGAATGACTCCACACATCACACAGCCCAACTTTATGATTGCTTTGAAGGAACTCAAAGGGAGTTTAAAAGCAACAGAATGAATTAGCCTGCTAGGGCTTTGGCCTGGTGATATACAATGCTCCCTATACTCTATTCCTGTCCATTAGTTTAATGAAAGCAAATTAAGTTAATTATTTAATAAAACATTCTCTTTTTAATGAAATCTGCTGCTGATCACATTAGATAAAAGACACAAAGACAGTCTGAAAAGAATAATGCACAGTGCACACTGTAATTTTGAAGCCTTGGATTAGGCCCTTCTCTGGGATTGTACAGGTGCCCTTGACAGTTTTCATCAAGATATAGGCTATTTTCTGCAGATGGTCGTGGAGTCTTGGCAAGAGTTCATGATAAGTTACCCTGGATTTATGCACCAGGCAGCAGACACCTCGGTAGTAAAAAGAGCCAGAGTTCTAGCAGGAGCTGAATCTGACCTCAGAAAAGTCAATTACCACTCTATAATCTTTGCCAAATCACTTCTTTCTCTGAACGTCAGATTCCTCATCTACATAATGGGTAAAAAGGTCTATCTCACACAGTTATAGAAGAAACCACATTTAAGTCTGGTGCTTAAAAACTGTTCAGTATATGCTCCTCAATTCCACAAATCCTACTCTATTCTGCCAGTGTTCTAAGCCCTTAGATGATTTCAGGCAAGTGGGATCAGAGCAGCAATAAAGGTCACAGCTGTAAAAGCTTAGAGACCTCCTACTACAACTTTTTAGAAAGAGTGTCCATAAAATGTATGTATCCTATTCTTTGCTCATTTACCCCTTTCATAAAAAGAATTCTTAACATGCAAAGTATCAAAATAAATGTGAGGTTTCTATTGATGTATCAGTATAAAGCCTACTAAAGCACACCTGTTTTACCATCCATGTATCTTTTTTTTTTATATATAAATTTATTTATTTATTCGTTTTTATTTTTGGCTGTGTTGGGTCTTTGTTCTGTGTGCCAGCTTTCTTTAGTTGCAGCGAGTGGTGCACGGGCTTCTCATTGTCGTGGCTTCTCTTGTTGCAGAGCACGGGCTCTAGAGCGTAGGCTCAGTAGTTGTGGCACATGGGCTTAGTTGCTCCGCGGCATGTGGCAATCTTCCCAGGCCAGGGATCAAACCCGTGCCCCCTGCATTGGCAGGCAGATTCCCACCCACTGCGCGACCAGGGAAGCCCCCATCCATGTATCTTATTCAGGACTTTTCTTCTTTCTGAATGCATTTCAAGAGAGAGACAGGAAGACATCCCTGAGCTTTGTCTCTTCCTTAGCACCTTGCTCATACTAGGCTTTTTTTTTGTGTGTGTGCAGTACGCGGGCCTCTCACCATTGTGGACTCTCCCTTTGCGGAGCACAGGCTCCGGACGCGCAGGCTCAGCGGCCATGGCTCATGGGCCCAGCCGCTCCGCCGCATGTGCCCCAGATCTTCCCGGACCGGGGCACGAACCCGTGTCCCCTGCATCGGCAGGCGGACTCTCAACCACTGCGCCACCAGGGAAGCCCCATATTAGGCTTTTGAAGGAAGGATTAAAATAGAAAAACTGCGCTTCCAAATGGGGAGGCTTGTGCTTTATATTTAAGCCACAGTTTTATTCTGAACTTTTTAGTCCCAAACATAACTCATCTTCTTGGAGAAATGAACTGAAAGACAGACGTGATTGTTATTTTGCTATTTATCTATTGAGATTATAGATGTGATCCTCAACCCATATTTAAATATCAATAGTATCATATTAAGTTAGCCATAACAGTCTAAAGGTCATATATTTTCATTGATCTTTAATAAAAATACAGTATAACAGTACATTATTTTCTAGAACTCTTATATGTGTATTTCCCTAGAATATGAACTCTTTGAAAGCACAATCTCCAGCACAAAGTCACTTCCTGACACATATTACACATGAATTAACATAATACTGAGCTAATTAACAGGTGAATGAAGAAATTAGCTTGTGAACTGATCAGGTTTGTTTTTTTTTTAAAGGTTGGAAGTTAGCTTTTGTTTTATTTATTTATTTATGGCCACAGCTGCACAGCCTATGGGATCCTAGCTCCCTGACCAGGGTTCAAACTTGGGCCCCCTGCAGTGGGAGCGTGGAGTCCTAACAACTGGACCACCAGGGAATTCCCTGATCAGGTCTTTCTTGTAAAGGGAAAAGTAAGCTCCGTCCTTTTTCAAAAATAAATCAGCAACTTGGTATAAATGAAAAATATAATATAGACTTTGGAAGGAGATAGCTCTTAATTTCATATCCATTTTAGATAGCTAGCTTGTAGATAGATCATAGATAGGTGAAGAGGTAGATAAAGGGCGAAGGGAAGACTTTTGCTCCCAGTGGAATGCAGAATGCCAACAGGTAAATGCAGGTGGAATGCTGGAGTTCAGCATTTTGTATCCATCATAGGAAAAAAGAAATCTATCTATCTGTCTATCTATCTATCTATCTCTCCATGATCTTGGGTGGCCTTGGCCTGCAGCCCCTTGAAGCAGAGTTTCTGTTCCCGGCCAGTGACTGAGGTCAGGTCGCAGTGGTAAGAGCACTGAATCCTAACCACTAGATCAGTGGTCAATGAAAAGGCCCTGGTCCTATGGCTTTGCAGAAAAAGAATTCCCACAAAGACAGAAAGTAGTGAAACAAAGTATTTATTAGGAGAAAAAAGAAGTAGAGTACGTGTGGATAGACACACAGGCGGGCTCAGAAAGAGAGTCACGCCCTTGTGGCAGTTTAAATCACTTACATGGGGCATTTCTTCCGGGTTTCCTTCGGCCAATCATTTTGATTTGCCTGGTTCAAAGTCCGTATTTGGTATATCTCAGGATTCTCCCATGTGTGCGCGCGCATCTCTTAGCCAAGATGGATTCTACCGAAGAGGCCTGTGCGTAGTGAGCATCAGCTGGCATCAGTTAGCATCACTCCCCTTTTGACCACCAAGGAGCCCTTCTGTGCATGTGTAGTTGGGGAGGTCTCCTGACTTTGAGAATGAGAAATATGTGGTCTTTTATCTTCTATCTGGGCAGGGCCCGGCCTACTCTCTCAATTGACCTGTTATTCTTGTCTGGGAGTATCAGTTCACAGGAACGAACTCAAATCGTTTGCTCCAGTGGCCCATCTGTTTCCTGCTTCATCCAGAAAGACTCATCAAAGGATGCTAAATCTAGAGGAAAATTCTGATGAGCAGCAGGGGATTTTCATGGTCTTAAGAAATCTCCCCCATAGACCATGTATTAGTTGCAAGAGAAAAAAATAGTAATCAACAATGGGGGAAATTCGACGACACCTGGACTAAGTGATCAAAATTAATATCACCAGTAAGAAGTAAGCCTCCAGATGTGATACTCTGAGAAGAACAAAACATCGAACAACCTGAATCTAATCATGAGGAAACATCAAATAAACCATAAATAGGGAACACTCTATTTTTCTTAAAAGGGGGGGGTGTATTTTTAAAAATGTAAATGTCAAAGAAAACAAAAGTATAGTGGAAATATTCTAGATTAAGGTAAGCTAAAGAGGCTTGATAATTAAATATAATACCAACTCAACTGACTATTGTATTGAGGGGGGAAAACACTATCAAGGACATATTTGAGTCAACTGACAAAGTCGGAGAACAGATAGTAGATTGAATAAAATATTGTACCATTATTAAATGTACTTCAGTTATCTCAGAGAATCTTCCTATTTTTAGGAAATATGATGTCATTACATTTAAATGTCCATAAATTATCTAATTTATCCTTAAATGACCCATAAAGGGTGCAGAAATTATAAATTAGAGTAAAATGTTAATAATAGGTAAACCTAGATTATTGAGTGTTGTACTATTTTTTTTGCAACATTTCTATAAGTTTAAAATTATTTCCAAATTAAAAGGTAAAGATTCTTTTTTAAAAAAAATGACTCTAGACCACAGACAAGTGATTTTTTTATATGGCCTTTTTGGGTCAACCTGCTATATGGAGGATAAGATGGGGGCAGGATGGAAATACCGGGTGTTGAATTCTTTGTAAAACTTTCTAAGTGGTAATATTCTTGTCTGCCTAAAATCTTGCTTCGTATTCTCAGAACTTAAGTATTTTTACTTCTCCTTCTTCTTTGAGAGTTGAAACCATAGCTCCCCAACCTCAGAACCCATGCTTTTTGCCTAACGCCATGCTGTTTCATACAGCATGTCTCCTGTCAGAACCTCTTTTGAGACCAGCCAGCAACACAGCAGGCGTTTTGCCAGTTCAGAACGGAGCCCCTCTAGGACTTCCAGAACACCTGGCCCTGGTGATGTGAAGGAGGGAACCCAGGCCAAATTTACAGGATCTGATGAAGAAAATTTTGGAGTCTGGGATACACGACTCCACCTTAAAGATTATAGGCATTTTATGCAAAACTGCATCACAAAATTTTTGGCTGCAACTTAAAAATAACAGACTTTGTTCCTTTCTGGTATATAATAGGAGCAGATTGTTCAATAGGATGAGCAGAGGAGGAAATTTTGTTTGTTTCTCTTTTTTTTTTTTGTTCCTATTTTGGGAATACCGAATAGAGTTATTATAAATCACTCAGGCATGAAACAAATGACTGCATTAAAATTGTGAAATGACTTCAATTAAATAAATAACAAAACCTGTGTACTACTGGGCACTAGTCTATTATAAGAATCACTCTGCAATTATGTGTTTAGCATTCAGACCCTCAGTCAGGTGACATGTGTAATTGCTCAAGAACTTGACCTCATAATAATGTCTGCCTTTACTGTATAATATAGAATGTCTACAAAGGAAGTCACCAAAAATATGGTCATTTCTTTAGTTGAATAGGAAGAGACTGGAATTGAGAAAAATTAGTAATCAAGCTAGAACAGGTAAACTACTCACCTGGTTCTAATTTCATAGCTCTGTCCTTTATGCCACATAGACTGGATTGTGATATCTACAACAATTCTAACTCTATGAGGAAACACAGCTACAAAAGAGGGAGGCAATACCTATCTGCTCATCTTCGGTTGATTTGACTGAAGAAGCACTGTGACTGTTAAGGACAGGTCATTGATGAGTTGCTTTTTCTCCTGTACTTATCATGCTGCCCAGCAATGAGTTGATGTTCATTACTTGTGTGTTGAATGAAGCATTAAGGGAATGCAATGTTATCACCCCACCACGGACCTACTATATACTTACTGTGTGTTAGGCACTGCCACAGGTGCTACATGATTTATAAAACACAGTGCCATTCAAGGAGTTCACAGTCTACCTGGGAAAATATGCAGACAGTTGCAACACTACATGATGAGTTCAACTGTGAAGAGGTTTTAAGTACATGTGAGACCCAAGGGGTGTCTTTCAGAAATAACTGGGAAATACCCTGGAGGGGAGAGGATCTAATTTCTAGTAGACTATAGGGTTTTCTTAAATTTGAATTAAATATGATATTTTCTATGACAATTTAATAAATTCTGATGTGTGCAACTGACATGAGGAAAATGAGAGACATAAGGTGGTTTGAGTCCAAAAAGAATGATATTTAGAAAGACAATTATGGGTTTGGTATTCAAAATGCTTCATTAAGTGTCTGTGAGACATAGAGATGGTGAAGTCTAGAAGCTCTCCTTTTAAATCTCTATGGGGTTGTACAGTCTGAAACTCCTTACATATGTTTTCAAATTATTTGCCTTAAATCCTCTTTCAAAATAGGCATGGTGCTTCTCACATGTACTTTTTGACATATCACTTTCAAATGGACAGAGATTTTATCATCTCTATTTTACAGATAAACTGTAAACTCAACGTTCTAAAAGTCACACAGCGGAAGAGAAGGGACTCCTGGCCTAGTGCTCTTTTCCCAAAGCCAAAGTGTTCTCCCTAAGAAAAGCCTCTAGCAACAAGAAAAGTTGAATTCATTTCAGGAAATAAATATTCCAATACCATATTCTGTAGCCCAACTTCAGAAAGCTAATTTTGTTTTGCCTAGTAGTAATTTTCCTTCTGTCAACCACTAATGAATTACTAAATAGTATTTACTGTTTGTTTCAATACAATTATTCCCACTGTAACTCTCTTTTAAAAATTAGATTTAGTTTTAAAATTGCTTTAGATTTAAAGAAAAGATGCAAAGACAGTACAGAATCTTCCTATATACCCCCCCCACAGTCTCCCTTATTACTAAAATTTTAGATCAGTACGGTACATTTCCTACAACTAATGGACCAACGTTTATACATTAATAATAGCTAAAAATCTATATTTTATTCAGAGTTCCTTAATTTTTATCCAATTTTTTTTTGCTTTGTTTGCTTGTTTTTTGGATGTTTTGTTTTTTGTTTTTTTCTGTTCCAGGATCTCATCCAGAACACCAAATTACATTTAATTGTCATGTCTCCTTAGGTTCCTCTTGGCCATGCCAATTTCTCAGTGTCTGCTAGTTTTTGATGACCTGGACATTTTTAAGGAGTACTGTCAGTTACTTTATAGAAGGTCCTTTGATTTGGATTTTTCTGCTGTTTTCACAGGTAGGCATGAATTATGCGTTTGGTGAAGGAAGACCACAGAGGTAAAGCGCCATGCTCACCACATCATATCAAAGGTACATGCTTATCAACACAGTTCATCACTGTTGATGTTAACCTTGATCACCCTGCTGAGGTAGTTTTGCCAGCTTTTTCCACTGTAAAATAACACTTCCCTTCATGCCATAATTCCCATACTATTGCAGAGGTACTGAACTAGACTCCCCAATACATGTCACCGTTGCATGAGGATTATTTTGAGCTAAAGGTAATCGAGACCCTGTGGGTTCAATAGAAACGACTACTCCTCCCTAACTACCTAGAATAATTTATATTGTGGATTTTTCCCAAAAAAGAGTTATTACTGGAGATAAATTTTATCTAAGTGGCCCCATCTATTTGGCAAGGCAAACATCTAATAATCAAATACCTATCGCTTATATGTGGAATCTAAAAAAAAAGGGATACAAATGCACTTGTTTACAAAACAGAAATAGACCCACAGACATAGAAACAAACTTATGGTTACCAAAGGGGAAAGCAGGGGAGGGATAAATTAGGAGTTTGGGATTAACATATACCCAGTACTCTGTATAAAACAGATAACCAACAAGGACCTACTGTATAACACAAAGAACTCTACTCAATATTTTGTAATAACCAATAAGGAAAAAGAATCTTAAAAAGTATGTATAGGGCTTCCCTGGTGGCGCAGTGGTTGGGAGTCCGCTTGCCGATGCAGGGGTTGCGGCTTCGTGTCCCGGTCCGGGAGGATCCCGTGTGCCGCGGAGCGGCTGGGCCCGTGGGCTATGGCCGCTAGGCCTGCGCGTCCGGAGCCTGTGCTCCGCGGCAGGAGAGGCCACGGCGGTGAGAGGACCGTGTACCGCAAAAAAAAAAAAAAAAAAAAAAAGTATATATATATATATATATATATATATATATATACACACACACACACACACACATAACTGAATCACTTTGCTGTACACCTGAAACTAACACATTATAAATCAACTATACTTTAATAAAAAATAAATACATAAACTACAAATTATCGTGCTCAAAAAATAATAATCAAACATCTGCTCTTCTTATTATCATCCTGTGAATGACCCTCCTGTCCTTGGAAGCCCCAGGCCCTTATCTCACTCCTTAGCTCAGGATGACATATATACCCTTTCTGTCTCTGAACCTCTCATGTATGTGGGGATCCAGTATACACAGAATTAACTTCGCTTTTCTCCTGTTAATCTGTGTCATGTCCATTTAATTCTTAGACCAGCCAGAACTTAGAAGGGCTGAGGAAAGTTTTCTTCCTCCCAACACTGTAATCATTAGAAAGACGTCACTATGTATAGGCTACACTTTAGGGTTGAGGAATGACGTACTGCTTCCTTGAGCACAGAGTATCTATATAAAATAATTGGAATTCTTCTGGATGGGATATTTGTGTAACTCTCTTTTGATTCCTAAATATTAATATAAATGAATTTTTAACACGAATGTTAAAAATACAAAAAAAATAATTATTTGTAGGACCACAAATATGCCTTTTTATCTATTAATGGAGAAAAATGACCTTTATGGAATAGATACACCAGTTTCTTCTTGTGTAGTTTTAGTTTTGAAAATCATATTTTGTTACTTTTCTACCTAAAATCCTTTACTATCTTTATCATCATCAAGATAGAGCCCAATATCTTTGGCCATGCAAAGGGCTTAAAAGTTCCTTTATAATCTAACTTCATCTTCTGTTTTACTCTCATGCTATTCCATAATTCCCATGCCTTGTAGTGTTTTGAAAAGTAAAAATAATTTATGCAAAATTTCCGGTGTATAGTAGGTATACACTGTAATATGTATACCTACTTAATCCTTATAACTTAATAAAAGACAATAATTCTTAACTGCTAAAAAGAAAAGAAGAAAAAAATCTATCTTTCCTGGCATATATTAGGTGAGAATAAAATCCACTTACCAAATAAATGCAGAAGCAGAAGGTTCAGAAAATGGGAGGAAACAAAGTTATTTTATAGTATAGACAGTATTTTATAGTTATTTTTAGTGGTATATAGCACTAGGAGCGCCATCTTTTCCTTACAAAAGTAATAATATCAGTATACTGCTGAATATAGTATGGTCCCTGTTCCCAAGGAATTTAAAATTTATTCTATCTTGTTTCCTTATAACTAACCAAATATATAATCTAGTATAAGATCAGAAACCTTATAACTGTTGAGTTACTTCCAATCATTAGAACCATGGTTGGGATATGTCACTTTAATATTTATTGAGTACTTTCTATGGAACAGGCAATGTACCAGGCACTGGGGGATACAAGAGAAGACAAGGTCGTTGATTTGGAAAGGTTCATCAATTAATAAAAATTATAGACCTGTAAGTAATTATAGTAAAATGAGATGGGTGCAAAAATAGCAGAAGTACTGTCTGAGAATAGAAGGGAAACTTCACAGAGAATGTGTGCCCTGAGGAATAAGTGAGATGGCAGTTAGCCAAGATGTTGGAGGCAAGGAGGGCATCTTTGACATGCTGAACTGCTTTTATGTGCAGATGTGTACAAAAGAGAACTCACAGCCATATTCAGCCCTTGTCCCCAATGCCATTCCTCTCTTCTTTGTGTAGTTTTAGCTCCAGAGCTGGAAGCATTTTTTGGCATTTGACTAGCTCTGCTACTTTTCAAGCCCAACTCAGGACACATTCATGTTCTTGTTAAATAAAATATAATTTAGTGGAATAGGGAAATATTTTCTGTAAAAATGTCATTCCACCAAGGAAGCCTACTCAATAAAGGACCAAGCATTTTGGCTCTTTTAGTTGAGTTTTTCTGTTCAGATTTTATAATATACAGGTGTTGATTAAAGTAATAACAATTATCGTCACTTAATAGCATTCCCTCCCCCTATTTCCTAGGTAAGGCAATTTATTTTCAAATGCATAATCTGCAAATGGAGAGATATTATTATGGTAATGGGCTAAAATGCAAAATAAATGTGGTCATGACACATGAAAAAACTTTCTCACAATGCCACCAAGGAAAGATTTGTACCTCTATGGATATTAAAAAGATAAGCTTCTTTATCAACATGGCTAGCCATTTATTCCACATATATTTCCCAGGGTTTCCAGTGTGCTAGGCATTGTGATACAAGGGTGGAGATGCATGGTTCCTGACCTCAAGACTCTGGTTAAGGGAAGAAAAGTAAACACTCTATCATGGGACTAATTTTTAATCGGGGTTCTGCACAGAGGGCAAGCTATGCTCACAGGACCCATCTACATTTGCCTGGTGATGTTAGGTAAGGTCTCAGGCGAGGCTGAAGGGATGAGTAGGAGTCTGCCAGATTTACAGCTGGGAAAAGGGCAGTAACAGTACCTACATGTTACTTCCATCCTTTTTTTTTTTCATTCTTTTACTCTCATGTATAAATCCCAAATATCCGATTAAACAATAGAACTGAGGAAGCAATAAAAACAGCAGTCAAGCCCACTTTGCTACCCTGCTTCTCCCCCAAGCTTCAGCCACCTTGGTTTATCACTCTTCAACATTTCACTGTTGAACATCTGGTAAAAATAAGTTAAGTTCATGATGAACTTCTTAAATGCCACACTTCAAATCTTATCCTTCAGGTCTTTATCTCCAAAATTCTACCTATAATTT
This sequence comes from Delphinus delphis, assembly GCF_949987515.2. NCBI lineage: Eukaryota > Metazoa > Chordata > Mammalia > Artiodactyla > Delphinidae > Delphinus > Delphinus delphis. The sequence goes on along the minus strand of NC_082690.1, from coordinate 52,489,695 downwards.
TTTTTTTTAAATTATGACAGGTCTCCTAATGTCCTAATCCATTCACCTCTTATCAGAAGTCTCAGCAAGAACTTCTTTCTCTCTTTGTATTTACATTTTATTTTTTAAGGCACTTTATCCTCCTGGTCTCTTTCTAGTTCTTGAAAAACTGGAAGCTTAGTGTTCCCTCCTCTTCTGTCCGTCCCTTAAATATACACACTTCTTAAAGCAGCATCCTTTTCCCTCCCTTCTCTTCTCATGACTCTACATAGTCTTGGTTTCACAGCTTTGTTCTAATCCCCTAATAGTCACTGACAACTAGCCCTAGCACTACCTGCCCAGCTGCCAGTAGGACATCTGTATATTGGGGCTAGAACATTCTCCTGTATCACAGTGGCTAACATAGATCCTCTTTCTGTCCATCTTTTCCAATTTGGTCTTTCTCCTGTATGTATAAGAAATGCCATTACCTTCCTGTTTGAAATTTGAATCATTTTATTGTTCCAAATACTTTTTAACTCTACAATTCCTGGAATTTTAACTTTACACTACAGTAGAAACACTCTACCACATCCTTACTTGAAAGACCACTGCCTCACTCTAGCCTCATTTCCCCTCTCTTCGATAATTGCAAGTTTCCTCACTGCTTTCAATCTCTATCTTCGCCAGCTCATGTTACATTCTATAGCTACAGTGGCTCTGTATAAAGCACAGATCTATTCATGTCATTATTCACTTGCGCCACTTTTAATTATTCCTGTGAAAGAAAAAAGAAAGAAAGAAAGGAAGAAAGGAAGAAAGGAAGGAAGGAAGGAAAGAAGGAAGGAAGGAAGGAAGGAAGGGAAAGCAAGGGAAAGAAAGAAAGAAAGAAAGGAATACAACGCAAGGCATTTCAGCCCTGGAGCCAAATCTGTGACTTACCTCAGGCAACCTGTTAAAAGTAGAGAGTGAGAAGGCTTGCCTTCTCTTCCATCAATCTCCACTTCAAATATTTGAATCACACAGAACTCATTGCTATTCCCAGGTGGTTTCCTTGACTGACTTGGCTTCTGCTGTCTCTTCTACGTGGAATGCCATGAGTCTCAGCCTGCTAAAGTTCTATCATTTACTTCAGCTCAAATCCTAGCTCTTCCAGGTTGCTCTGGTGCCTTGAGTGATATTTCTAACATCCGAAACATAAAACAAATTCTCTTTCCCCAACCCTGAACAGAGAGTCTTCCTCATAAATGTGTGTTAGACTCATGCCCAGAAATAACTTAGAGTAACGGTTATCTTTCATTCAGTCTGTTATTTTAGGCTTCCACATTATCATCATCGTTAGAGGGGGCACTCATGGGTAGGTGGCATCCATCGTTACAGTTGACTTTAGGTGTAAGATTAGCTAGAAGGTTTATTACTCCAAATTAGACCTTCTGATGAGATCCTAAATTCTCCCATATAATTACTCCTGGCAAAAAATGATCCAGCACCATACATTTAATTGCAAGGTTTTTTTTTTTTTTTTTTTTTTTGAGGGGAGGGGGTAGTTAGATGGGGAGGTTGATTCACTGAAGTGAATCAGGTAAACAGCATTTAGTGCCAGGGCATTTAAAGGTTCATCCATTTCTATTTATTCCTGTAACTTAAAGGGCCCAATTAAATATAATGGGTTAAAGTATTAAAAATCTGTTTGATTATCACTACTTACTCAGTGAGACACTGATTACAGCCTAGGGAAAAGACAATTCTATTCACAGAGCTGAGATGGGGAGAAAGATCAGAAGTGGTTTATAGGCACTTTTCACCTTATACTCTTCAAGGCCTTTAATGTGGGGAAAATTGGAAATTTTGTTCTACAAAGGCTGACTTAAAAAGTGGAAGATGTGGCAAAGTATGCTGTGTTCCTTTTGAGATGTGACAGCATATATTTTCCACTTGCCATATATATGCCCCATTCCAGCTTGCCCGATCTAGGCTCCCTGAGAGATATTATCTCCTACAAAAATTTTTAAAAAGCACTATATTTTCTTTTCTTTGTTTCCTCCCCCCCTCCACTGAGTTGTACCACTTGAAATCATTTTAAACAATAACATCTTCTGTGGAATTAATTTAAGCAAGATGTCTGTGGAGTGACAGAACAGTATATTGAAAAGAGCACTGATTATGCAGTTATAGAGACCTGGTCTCACGTCTTAATTGTACCTCATTCTTTCCTTGCTTCTTTCATTCAAGAAACATTGCATAAGCTAGCTACGGGACCTTGGCCCCGTTAATCAACCACACTAAGATTCAGTTTCCTCTCTGTGTCATATAGATATAATCATTATGGCTTGCTTCACAGCGTTGTTGTGAAGATCGAAGAAAATTATTAAAGTGAAATCACTTGTAAACTTTAAAACATGATGTAAATCCACACATTTTGATCCTGACAGAATAGTGAGATGGGGAAGCCTCAAAGGTCTTAAAAAACTTCCTTGATCGCGCAGTGCTTCACACAGTCCCATCCAGGGAACATTTACTCTGTGGGATAGGTACACTGGGAGCCACAGGGGTGCACAGAAGGATTCTGTCATAATTGCTCTCCTAAGGGAAAGGAGAAGAGAGGGAGACTTGGGTACTGGGGGACAGCAATCTAAGGCAGCACAAGCCAAGAGTCAAATAATTGATGCAGGCAGTAACATATGAACTCAGAGGGAGGATAATGTGGGGAAGGCTGCGATACTGCTTTCCTGGCCTCTCATGTTACTGAAGGGGACATGGTCTCCGCAGGGCACTCATGGGTAGGTGGCACAGCCAGCCCTTGCCTTGGCCTGAGCTGCTCTCCCTGATAAGTACCCCCAAGGTAAGATACAGGAAATAACCATAGTTCAGAAGCCTCTGAACTAAAGGGGTGATGAAAACACAGTCCTCTAAGAGGTCAGGATCAGAAGAAGACTCTGTTTCCCCTGCATCTATAATACTCATTCCTCCTCTCTACCCTAAGTCACCCTCTGCCCGTGCCCCCCATCATTCTCCTTCTTTGCTCTCATGTATTCTCTGGCTTGTGATTAAAAAGCAGTGTTAGGTAGAGAAAAACGTACGTAGTTGTGGGTTCTACTGTTAGACTTAGCTTACTTTATAGCTTACCCTTCTATACTTACTACGACATACTGAGTAATCCTCTTAAACCACTTACACCTCTGTTTTTGCATAAGGGGGATAACATTTACCAGGCTGTAAAAGGCAGGGAATGCTTAACAAATTGACATACTCCTTCAGCTTATAATAGGTACTCAATAGATACCTCAATAAATATTACTAATTATTGGTAGCTCTACTACACAGACCCTGCTGGGTGCCAGGGAGACATTCCTCAAATGCTTTACAGTAACATTCTGTTTACATACAAAACTATAGTAAAACCTTCTTACTCACTTCAAATTTTATAGTTGGTATAGAAGATCTAAAGCTGACCAGAATATTTCACACTTTTTAAACAAAATCAATAGCAAGTCTATTTAATAACCTGCTTAATTGGATAATTTCTAGATTCCTAGAGTTTTCTTCTTATTATTTTAGAGGACGAGAAAAGGAAAAACAGTTTGATTAGAGCATACAGAATAGTGACCCAATTTTTTAAATATTTTTTTTTTCCTACCTTAACTTCTAGGAAACTCAGAAGCAAAGCCACCAACTTCATTAACTATTACCAAATTCACAGCTCCCTTTTCCTTGTACAATTTTACAGACATTACTGAAAATTATTCTTTGTATAAGTTGCCACACACACTAGCCTGATATCCTTAAAGGGATCTCGTATGGATCCTTGGTTATTACTCTCCATCGACACGTGACCTCTGAAACCCTGAAAAGTCCATTTTATGACTGAGAAGCAGTATGCTGCCACTGTAGAAATAGTCCAAGCAGATAACCAGTCTAAATCCAAATAACATGCATGTATGTAAAAGATGCATTGTTTGCAAAGAAAAAGTTGATTCTGAAATGATTTAACTTGAATACCATTTAGCCATGTAAACTGAGATTTTCTAACCCTTTGACTAACCTTACCAAGTGCCTCTTTAGCTCATAATAGTTCACAATGCTAAAACTATAGATCTATATCAGAATGTACTTATATTCTTATACATACCAGTTCACTGATAGAAAGCATCATAATTTACAAGTGCACTGCCACACACTGGTAAATTTCATCTTGTGAACCATACTGTGGCAGCTAATTTAAGAATTTTGGAGTGAACTTTCCCTTTCTCCCTGGGAAAATTGCTTAAACTTGCTGTATTTCTCCTTAATTCGGTCTTAGCATTTGTGAAATGGGCTTTGGCATAAGATTAACCTACAGTTACATCCTGCCTCCAGCAATGATTACTGAGAGGTTTAAAAGATGTAGCCTTTTTAAATCATGTCCCCCAAATTCATTGACACGGTTTCTATCAAACAGTCGGGATCTATGTCTCTCTCCTTGAGTCTGGGCTCCACAGCTACTTGACAAATAGAAGACGGTGGAAGTGGTGCTGTGCCAGTTTCTGGCTCAGGCTATAACTACTGATAGTCTCCATTTTTCTGTCTTTCGGGTTATTTACTAATGGAATCCAGCCACCATGCTCTGAAGAAGTCGAAGCAGCCCTTGGAGAGGCCCACATGGTGAGAAACATGGTGTACGTCCTTGGCCATGTGAGTGAACCATGTTCAAAGAAGACCCTCCAAGTTCCAGGTAAACCATCTCATCTGAGGTCTAGTGGATCAGAGACAAGTTGTCTCTACCCTATTTGTGAGCAAATAAATGACTGGTGTTGTCTTCAGCCGTTAGGATTTAAGGTGGTTTGCTACACAACAATAGGTGAATGGAACAGTAGAATAGACTCTTGTTTATTGAGCAGAAAGAGCTACCTTGAGGTTGTTGGGCAATATCAGAAGAAAATCTATGGAGAGACCTTCAAGATGGTGGAGGAGTAAGACGTGGAGATCACCTTCCTCCCCACAAATACATCAGAAATACATCTACATGTGGAACAACTCCTACAGAACACCTACTGAACGCTGACAGAAGACCTCAGACCTCCCAAAAGGGAAGAAACTCCCCACGTACCTGGGACAAAAGAAAAAACAGAGACAAAAGAATAGGGATGGGACCTGCACCAGTGGGAGGGAGCTGTGAAGGAGGAAAAGTTTCCACACACTAGGAAGCCCCTTCACTGGCAGAGACTAGAGGTGGCGGAGGGGGAGAAGCTCTGGAGCCATGGAGGAGAGTGCAGTAACAGAGGTGTGGAGGGCAAAGTGGAGAGATTCCCGCACAGAGGATCAGTGCCACCAGAACTCACCAGCCTGAGAGGCTTTTCTGCTCACCTGCTGGGACGGGTTGGGGCTGGGAGCTGAGGCTTGGGCTTCGGTCGGATCCCAGGGAGAGGACTGGAGTTGGCTGCGTGAACACAACCTGAAGGGGGCTAGTGCACCACAGCTAGCCGGGAGGGAGTCCTGGAAAAAGTCTGGAACTGCCTAAGAGGCAAGAGACCATTGTTTCAGAGTGCACGAGGAGAGGATATTCGGAGCACTGCCTAAAAGAGCTCCAGAGATGGGCGCGAGCAGTGGCTATCAGTGCAGACACCAGAAAAGGGCATGAGACACTAAGGCTGCTGCTGCAGCCACCAAGAAGCCTGTGTGCAAGCACAGGTCACTCTCCACACCTCCCCTCCCGGGGGCCTGTGCAGCCCGCCACTGCCAGGGTCCTGTGATCCAGGCACAACTTCCCCAGGAAAATGCACGGCGCTTCTCAGGTTGGTGCAACGTCACACCAGGCGCTCCCACCGCAGGCTCACCCCGCATTCCATACCCCTCCCTCCCCCCTGGCCTGAGCAAGCCAGAGCCACCTAATCAATTGCTCCTTTAACCCCATCCTGTCTGAGGGAAGAACAGAAGTCATTAGGTGACCTACACACAGAGGAGGGGCCAAATCCAAAGCTGAACTCTGGGAGTTGTGTGAACAAAGAAGAGAAAGGGAAATCTCTCCCAGCTGCCTCAGAAGCAGCAGATTAAAACTTCACAATCAATTTGATGTACCCTGCATCTCTGGAATACCTGAATAGACAACGAATCATCCCAAAATTCAGGCTGTGGACTTTGGGAGCAACTGTACACTTCAGGTTTGCTTTCTGCATCTAATTTGTTCCTGGTTTTATGTTTATCTGTTTAGCATTTAGAGTTTATTATCATTGGTAGCTTTGTTTATTGATTTGGTTTCTCTCCTTTTTTTTATATATAGATATATATATAGTATTTTCCTTTTTCTCTTTTTGTGAATGTGTATGTGTATGATTCTTTGTGTGATTTTGTCTGTATAGCTTTGCTTTTACCATTTGTCCTAGAATTCTGTCTGGCTTTTTTTTTTTTCTTTAGTATAGTTTTTAGTACTTGTTATCATTGGTGGATTTGTTTTCTGGTTTGGCTGATCTCTTCTTCCTTTTTTAAGACTTTAAATTTTTTTTTTTATTTTTAATTTTTTTTAATTTTTTTCTTTTAATAACTTTATTTTATTTTTTTCTTTCTTTCCATTTTTCTCTCTTCTGAGCCGTGTGGCTGACAGGTTCTTCGTGCTCCGGCCGTGTGTTAGGCATCTGCCTCTGAGGTGAGAGAGCCGAGTTCAGGACTTTGTCCCACCACAGACCAGCTGGCTCCATGTAAAATCAAAGGGCAAAAGCTCTCCCAGCAATCTCCATCTCAATGCTAAGACCCAGCTCCACCCAATGACAAGCAAGCTACAATGCTGGACACCCTATGCCAAACAACTAGCAAAACAGGAACACAACCCCACCCATTAGCAGATAGGCTGCCTAAAATCATAATAATGTCAAAGACATCCCAAAACACACCACCAGATGTGGTCCTGCCCACCGGAAAGACAAGATCCAGCCTCTTCCACCAGAACAAAGGCACCAGTCCCCTCCACCAGGAAGCCTACATAACCCACTGAATCAACTTTAGCCACTGGCAAACAGAAAAAAAACAATGGGAACTACGAACATGAAGCCTGGAAAAGGTAGACCAGTAAGTTAAGCAAACACAGTAAGTTAAGCAAAATGAGAAGACAAAGAAACATACAGCAGAAGAAGGAGCAAGGTAACACCCCACCAGACCAAACAAATGAAGAGGAAATAGGCAGTCTACCTGAAAAAGAATTCAGAGTAATGATAGTAAAGATGATCCAAGATCTTGGAAATAGAATGGAGAAAATACAAGAAACGTTTAACAAGGACCTAGAAGAAATAACAAACAATGATGAACTACACAATAAATGAAATTAAAAATTCTCTAGAAGGAATCAACAGCAGAATAACTGAGGCAGAAAGGATAAGTGACCTGGAAGATAAAATAAGGAAATAACTACTGCAGAGCAGAATAAAGAAAAAAGAATGAAAAGAATTGAGAACAGTCTCAGAGACCTCTGAGACAACATTAAAAACACCAACATTCAAATTATAGGGATCCCAGAAGAAGAAGAGAAAAAGAAAGGGACTGAGAAAATATTTGAAGAGATTATAGTTGAAAACTTCCCTAATATGGGAAAGGAAATAGTCAATCAAGTCCAGGAAGCACAGAGAATCCTATACAGGATAAATCCAAGGAGAAACATGCCAAGACACAGATCAATCAAACTATCAAAAATTAAATACAAAGAAAAAATATTAAAAGCAGCAAGGGAAAAGCAACAAATAACACACAAGGGAATCCCTATAAGGTTAACAGCTGATCATTCAGCAGAAACTCTGCAAGCCAGAGGGGAGTGGCAGGACATATTTAAAGTGATGAAAGAGAAAAACCTACAACCAAGATTACTCTACCAAGCAAGGATCTCATTCAGATTCAACGGAGAAATTAAAACCTTTATAGACAAGCAAAATCTAAGAGAAAGGAACTTCTCTAGGCAGGAAACACAAGAGGAGGAAAAGACCTACAATAACAAACCCCCCCAAATTAAGAAAATGGTAATAGGAACAAAGATATCAATAACTACCTTAAATGTAACTGGATTAAATGCTCCAAACAAAGGACATACTCTGGGTGAATGGATACATAAACAAGACCTGTATATTTGCTGTCTACAAGAGAGCCACTTCAGACCTAGGGCCACATACAGACTGAAAGTGAGGGGAGGGAAAAAGGTATTCCATGCAAATTGAAATCAAAAGAAAGCTGGAGTAGCAATTCTCATATCAGACAAAATAGACTTTAAAAAAAGACTATTACAAGAGACAAAGAAGGACACTACATAATGATCAAGGGGATCAATCCAAGAAAAAGATATAACAATTGTAAATATTTATGCACCCAACATAGGAGCACCTCAATACCTAAGGCAAATGCTAATGGCCATAAAAGGAGAAATCGACAGTAACACAAATATAGTAGGGGATTTTAACACCCCACTTTCACCAATGGACAGATCAACCAAAATGAAAATAAATAGGAAACACAAGCTTTAAATGATACTTTAAACAAGATGGACTTAACTGATATTTACAGGACATTCCATCCAAAAACAACAGAATAAACTTTCCTCTCAAGTGCTCATGGAACATTCTCTAGGATAGATCATATCTTGGGTCACAAATCAAGCCTTGGTAAATTTAAGAAAATTGAAAAAGTATCAATTATCTTTTCCGACCACAGTGATATGACACTAGATATCATTTACAGGAAAAAATCTGTAAAAAATACAAACACATGGAGGCTAAACAACACGTTACTAAATAACCAAGAGATCACTGAAGAAATCAAAGAGGAAATCAAAAAATACTTAGAAAAACATGACAATGAAAACATGACAACCCCAAACCTATGCGATACAGAAAAAGCAGTAATAAGAGGGGAGTTTATAGCAATACAACCCTACCTCAAGAAAAAAAGAAACATCTCAAATGAACAACCTAACATTACACCTAAAGCAATTAGAGAAAGAAGAATAAAAAAAGCCCCAAAGATAGCAGAAGGAAAGAAATCATAAAGGTCAGATCAGGGCTTCCCTGGCTGCACAGTGGTGGAGAGTCCGCCTGCCGATGCAGGGGACACGGGTTTGTGCCCCGGTCCGGGAAGATCCCACATGCCGCAGAGTGGCTGGGCCCGTGAGCCATGGCCGCTGAGCCTGCACGTCTGGAGCCTGTGCTCCGCAATCGGAGAGGCCACAACAGTGAGAGGCTCGTGTACCGCAAAAAAAAAAAAAAAAAAAAAAAAAGAGGTCAGATCAGAAATAAATGAAAAAGAAATGAAGGAAACGATAGCAAAGATCAATAAAACTAAAAGTTGTTTCTTTGAGAAGATAAACAAAATTGATAAAACATTAGCCAGACTCATCAGGAATAAAAGGGAGAAGACTCAAATCAACAGAATTAGAAATGAAAAGGAGAAGTAACAACTGACACTGCAGAAATAAATACAAAGGATCATGAGAGATTATTACAAGTAACTATATGCCAATAAAATGGACAACCTGGAAGAAACTGACAAATTCTTAGAAAAGCACAACCTTCCGGAACTGAATCAGGAAGAAATAGAAAATATAAACAGACCAATGACAAGCACTGATATTGAGACTGTGATTAAAGATTTTCCAACAAAAGTCCACCACCAGACGGCTTCACAGGCGAATTCTGTCAAACATTTAGAGAAGAGTAACACCTATCCTTCTCAAACTCTTCCAAAATATAGCAGAGGGAGGAAAACTCCTAAACTAATTCTACAAGGCCACCATCACCCTGATACCAAAACCAGACAAAGATGTCACAAAGAAAGAAAACTACAGGCCAATATCACTGATGAACATAGATGCAAAAATCCTCAACAAAATACTAGCAAACAGAATCCAACAGCACATTAAAAGGATCATACACCATGATCAAGTAGGGTTTACCCCAGGAAAGCAAGGATTCTTCAATATATGCAAACTAATCAATGTGATCCACCATATTAACAAATTGGAAGAGAAAACCCATATGATCATCTCAATAGACCCAGAAAAATATTTCAACAAAATTCAACACCATTTATGATAAAAACCCTCAAGAAAGTAGGCATAGAGAGAACCTACCTCAACATAATAAAGGCCATATATGACAAACCCACAGCCAACATTGTTCTCAATGGTGAAAAACTGAAATCATTTCCTCTAAGATCAGTAATGAGACAAGGTTATCCACTCTCACCACTATTATTCAACATACTTTTGGAAGTTTTAGCCACAGCAATCAGAAAAGAAAAAATAAATAAAAGGAATCCAAATTGGAAAAGAAGTAAAGCTGTCACTGTTTGCAGATGACATGATACTATATATACAGAATCCTAAAGATGCTACCAGAAAACTAGTAGAGCTAATCAATGAATTTGGTAAAGTAGCAGGATACAAAATTAATGCACAGAAATCTCTTGCATTCCTATGCACTAATGATGAAAAATCTGAAAGAGAAATTAAGGAAACACTCCCATTTACCATTATTACAAAAAGAATAAAATACCTAGGAATAAAACTACCTAGGGATATAAAAGACTTCTATGCAGAAAACTATAAGACACTGATGAAAGAAATTAAAGATGATACCAACAAATGGAGAGATATACCATGTTCTTGGATTGGAAGAATCAATATTGTGAAAATGACTATACTACTCAAAACAATCTACATATTCAATACAATCCCTATCAAACTACCACTGTCATTTTTCACAGAACTAGAACAAAAAAATTCACATTTGTATGGAAATACAAAAGACCCTGAATACTCTAAGCAATCTTGACAAACAAAAACGGCACTGGAGGAATCAGCCTCCCAGGCTTCAGGCTATACTACAAAGCTACAGTAATCGAGACAATATGGTACTGGCAAAAAAAAAAGAAATATAGATCAATGGAACAGGATAGAAAGTCCAGAGATAAACCCACGCACATATGGTTACCTTATTTTTGTTAAAGGAGGCAAGAATATACAATGGAGAAAAGACATCCTCTTCAAAAGTGATGCTGAGAAAACTGGACAGCTACATGTAAAAGTATGAAATTAGAAAACTCCCTAACACCATACCAAAAATAAACTCAAAATGGATTGGAGACCTAAATGTAAGGCCAACACTATAAAACTCTTAGAGGAAAATATAGGCAGAACACTCTATGACATAAATCACAACAAGGTCCTTTTTGACCCACCTCCTAGAGAAATGGAAATAAAAACAAAAATAAACAAATGGGACCTAATGAAACTTAATAGCTTTTGCACAGCAAAGGAAACCATAAACAAGACAAAAAGACAACCCTTAGAATGGGAGAAAATATTTGCAAATGAAGCAACTGACAAAGGATTAATCTCCAAAATTTACAAGCAGCTCATGCAGCTCAATAACAAAAAAACAAACAACCCAATCCAAAAATGGGCAGAAGGCCTAAATAGATATTTCTCCAAAGAAGATATACAGATTGCCAACACACACATGAAAGGATGCTCAACATCAGTAATCATTAGAGAAATTAAAATCAAAATTACAATGAGGTATCACCTCACACCAGTCAGAATGGCCATCATCAAAAAATGAACAAACAATAAACGCTGGGAATGTAAATTGATACAGCCATTATGGAGAACAGTATGGAGGTTCCTTAAAAACTAAAAATAGAATTACCTTACGACCCAACAATCCCACTACTGGGCATATACCCTAAGAAAACCATAATTCAAAAAGCGTCATGTACCACAATGTTCATTGCAGCTCTATTTACAATAGCCATGACATGGAAGTAACCTAAGTGTCCACCGACAGATGAATGGATAAAGAAGATGTGGCACATATATACAATGGAATATTACTCAGGCATAAAAAGAAATAAAACTGAGTTATTTGTAGTAAGGTGGATGGACCTAGTGTCTGTCATACAGAGTGAAGAAAGTCAGAGAGAAACAAATACTGTATGCTAACACATATATATGGAATCTAAAAGAAAAAAAGAAAGGTTCTGATGAACCTAGGGGCATAACAGGAATAAAGATGCAGACATACAGAATGTACTTGAGGACATGAGGAGAGGGAAGGGTAAGGTGGGACGAAGTGAGAGAGTGGCATGGACATATACACACTACCATATGTAAAACACATAGCTAGTAGGAAGCAGCCACATAGCACAGGGAGATCAGCTCGGTGCTTCGTGACCACCTAAAGGGGTGGGATAGGGAGGATGGGAGGGAGACACAAGAGAGAGGAGATATGGGGATATATGTTTATGTATAGCTGCTTCACTTTGTTATAAAGCAGAAACTAATACACCATTGTAAAGCAATTATACTCCAATAAAGATGTTTTAAAAAAAAAGAAAATCTGTGCCTTATACGAATGTTACCAAATTATTTTCTTTAAATTTAGCCAATTCAAATATTTGTGAATTCTAAACAGATTCCCCATCAGTCTCCATTAATAAGATAAATTATAATACTGCTGTTGTTTATTGAATAACTCTGTACTAGACATTGAATGGGCACATTTCAGGTTTTTTAATTTGATTTCATATTAATACTGTAATTGCATTATTATTATATGCATTTTACTGATGAGAAAATTTAGGTTTAGGGAACCTATATAATAATAAGTAGCATGATCTGGATATGAACACTGATGGATTAATGTCAAAGCCATGTTACCTTTTATGTGTATAATTCATTAAAGGGTGCATTTTCAAATCAATATGAGAGCAAATACTGAATGGGCTTAGGGAAAAAAGACTTTAATGAGACTTTATTTGATCAAGTTATTTAAGTAGTGGCGTAGACAGTGCCTTTTAGACAGAGGCAACAGCAGCAGCAAAGGCTCTGAAGCATGATGTACCTTTGCTAGGGAACTGCATATGTTTTGGTATTGCTGGGGTTTTGAGTTAGGGGCAGGGATTGGTTGAAAAAGAGATTGAAAAGGTAAGCTAAAGAGTGCTCAGTCAACCATGTGTGCCTTTTGGAGGAGACTGGCCTCATCTTGCTAGAGAACCACTGAGAGTTCTCAAGCGGAGACGTGGTATGGTAAAATTGTATAACCAACCTCTTAGGTATCTCCATCATATGTCTGACAACGTAATTCAAAGTCTGATATTAAATTGGATTCTCTGAATTCTGATTATTGGTACTTCTACTACTAAGGTTTTCACCTAAATGGTCTTGAGCCCCTTGGGGATCATGAAATTATTGCATGGGGTCTAAGAATTCTTGTGCCTGTATACTTCAATGTATGAGAGTTATACATCATATTCTCCATGTTGAAATTCCTTTATATTAGTGAAGCTGTTAAATAAAGTAGCTTTGTATAATCTGTGCTTTAGAGAATCAAGAGAAAGCCTAGATTCATGCCTTGGGGTTAGATGAACAGGAGGGAGAAATACAGTGACACAAAGGGACAGTTTCAATCAGCCAAAGGTAACTGAAGAAGAAGCAAGGGGCAGTGCTCTGAAGAAAAATGTAGTAAGGTGCAATGGATAGGAATTTGTGGGAAATGTGCATCTTTCTCAGGCTCCTCAGAAACTACATGAGGGGTTGAATGGACTTCGTAAGATGACTGGGAATACTTCGGGACAATTAAGGAAAGGGTATCTGAGAAGCTGGAGGGTTTGAAGCCTTTCAGGTGATCTGCATTTATTTTTTTATATGCTCTTCTTCTCTTCCAACTATGAACTCCTCACTCGTAACAAACCCAATTGATGTTTATCCGTACAGGTCCCATTTCTATTAATGTGTTACATATTCAAAGGTCTTCAAAAAGTGTTCTATAAATGAGTGAATTTTCATTTAAAGTCCTAATTTTAATAAAGGTTCTCCAAAAGACTACCTTAATATCTATCTCCCTATCCATCAAGTATTTGTGAGAAAATGGATTGTTTTAGAAACTGCCTAATTTAATAGTTTTATTGTACTTTGACCAGGTTTCCACTAGTAAATATTTTGTAATTATCTACGTAATTTATATTAAATGGGGGGTAATCCATGTATAGATGATTTGGTTTTTGTTCATTTGTTTGTATTTTTACTTGCTTCTTATCTTGAAACTACCTGTAGGCACTTTGCTTTTCACTTTTTGAGTTTTTTTAATTGAAGTATAGTTGATTTACCATATTGTGTCAGTTTCAGGTATACAGCAAAGTGATTCAGTTATATGTTTTTTCAGATTATCTTCCATTATAGGTTATTATAAGATATTGAATATAGTCCCCTGTACTATACAGTAAATCCTTGTTGCTTATCTATTTAATGTATAATAGTCTGTAACTGTTAATCCCATACTCCTAATTTATCCCTCCCCCACACTCCCCTTTGGTAACCATAAGTTTGTTTTCTATGTCCGTGAGTCTGTTTCTGTTTTGTATATAGATTCATTTGTATTATTTTTTAGATTCCACATATAAGTGATATCATAAAATATTTGTCTCCCTCTGACTTATTTCACTAAGCATAATATTCTCTAGGTCCATCCATGTTGCTGCCAATGGCAGTATTACATTCCTTTATATGGCTGAGTAATATTCAATTGTATAGATATATACCATGTCTTCTTAAACCAATTATCTGTTGATGGGCAACTGGGTGTTTCAGTGTCATAGAAATTATAAATACTGCTGCTATGAATATTGGGGTGCATGTATCTTTTCAAATTAGAGTCTTCATCTTCTCCAGGTATATGTCCAGGAGTGGGATTGCTAGATCATGCACTTTGGCATGAGGTTTGGTTTATGTCTGGATTCAAGTGTGACAGGGAAGCTATGCATATGCAGGCCAAGAAACCTCAACATGGAAGGGAGTTAGAAGTAATCTTCTAACAACTATTTATCCTTTGTAAACATAATTTTAAGCAATAGGAAATTAAAGCTCAGCTTTTAGCCTAGTGCCTAGAATTTGGCAGAAATCTCATAGAACTTCTTGGAATTAATGAAATAGCCTGATCTCTAATACTAAGTTTAGTAGACACTACATCATACTTTTGCACCACCAATTTAGATATGAATATGTCACTATTTCTGCTTTATTTATACCTTATGGTTTTCATAAAAAAGTAACAAAATCTTTCAAAAGTCATTTTCAATAAACCCAAGAACATGTTAAAAGGAAAAGAGAAACCATGAATGAGGAAAAGGGAGAACTCAAATATACTAATTCTAGGGGTTGACATCTTAATGAGTTTAAAAATCACATTTGATATCTTTCTATATTTCTGTCTATAATGAATATGTGTTATATCAACACTGTATATCTTCCTTCATATGTATATCACTGTATCACACACATTTAGTCATACTACTAAAACTGCTCAATAAAATGCCATTTTGATGGCTTTATAATAAGTGAAAATATTTTAGGACTAAGTCAAGCCATGTGACTTTCCCTAAGCCTTAGTTTCCTCAGATGGCCAGATGGCCAACAGGCAAATAAAAAGATGCTCAACATCACTAAATATCAGAAAAATGCAAATCAAAACCATATCGAGATATCACCTCACACCTGTCAGATGGGTATCATCAAAAAGTCTGCAAATAAATGTTGGCAAGGATTTGGAGAAAAGGGAACCTTAGTACACTGTTGGTGGAAATGTAAACTGGTGCAGCCACTATGGAAAAAAATTGTGGAGTTTCCTCAAAAAACTAGAAATAGATTTACCAAATGATCCAGAAATTCCACCCTGGGGAATATATATCTGAAGAATGAAAACACTAACTCAAAAAGACACATGCACCCAATGTTCATAGCAGCATTATTTACAATTGCTGAGATAAGGAAGCAACCTAAGTGTCCACCAACAGATTGATAGATAAAGAAGATGTGGTATATATATATATATATACACACACACACACACACACACACACACACACATATATATATATTCCATTAGGTATATATAATGGACTATTACTCAGCCATTAAAAAAATGAAATTTTGCCGTTTGCAACAATATGGATTGACCTGGAGTGTATTACAATTCATGAAATAAGTCAGACAGAGAAAGACAAATACTGTATGTTATCACTTATATATAGAATCTAAAAAATAAAACAAAGAAATACAACAAAATAGAAAAAGACTCACAGATATAGAGAATAAACGAGAGTTACAAATGGGGGGAGGAGGGGCATAACAGAGGTAGGGGATTAGGAGGTACAAACTACTCTGCATAAAATAAACTTCAGAGGTGTATTGTGCAACACAGGGATTATGCCCAATGGTTTATAATAACTTTGGAGTATAACCTATAAAAATATTGAATCACTATGCTGTGCACCTGAAGTTAATATAATATTGTAAATCAACTACAGTTCAATTAAAAAAAAAAATAGAAAAAGTACAACAGGAAAATGAGGCTAGGAGAAAATATAACTTTCAATTCAAATAAAGTGGTTTAAATAATTTATCATCTGTGTCTTTGACCTCTCTCATGCCAAAACAAGACTAGGTAACACTCTTTTGTACTCCAACTAGAGCTCCCAGATTTAGCAAATAAAAATGCAGGGTGTCCAGTTAAATTTAAATTTCTGATAAACAATGAATCTTTTTTAGTATATCTACCAAATATAGCATTGGACACCTTTATGCTAAAAATTATGTATGACTTATCTGAGGTCAAATTTAATTGGATAGCCTGTATTTTATATGGCAACCCTATTTCTAACAACATCTTAGGGTTGTGGCACATTTCAAATGTTAAAGTACCAACTTTGAAGCCAGGGTCAAATCCCAGCTCTGACAGGAGATTTTTTTTTTTTTTAACAAAATAAAAATTTATTTTTGTATTTAAGCTAAATTGCCTTTTAAATTCCTTCAAGCTTGGTTCATTGAAGTGGTTAAGTATAAATGCTATTGACTAGAAATTTAGCTATAGAGTTAAGTTACACCTGTGCGAAGAAGAGGCTCAAATACTGTCCCAGGCAGCTTTCCTGAGGGACTAGAGCTCCTTCTGGAAACATAAAATGTAATTCTTATTTTATAAATAATGTGATGTAGAGGTAACTAGTCCCCCTCCCCTTTGTGAATGAGGGTGAATGTTTTGTGGCAGGGGACTGCGCGTCCCCACCCACAAGGAGAGCTCTGTTAATACTTAACTGTTGTGTGTGGAGCTGAGGCAGGACCTGAGCCTCAAATACCTGCTAGGATTGGAGGAGGGGGCGGGGCATGGGGCTAGAAATCAAGCTTCTACCTATACCTTACGTAAGGTAGCCCCTCTCAGCTTAGTACTCGCAGCTAGTTTACCTCAGTTCCACAGGCAGGACAGTTGGTCCAGGAGCCCCCTGAAGTGGGCGTCCTGATGCAGCCTGAGTGTGAGCGCATGAGTGCGGGTGTGGACGTGGATGTGCACTGGATAGGGATGGGAGGCTGGGACTTTCCATTACAAATAAAGACTGGATTCCTGTGAGTCTATTTGGAATTTTTAGTACGAACGTGAGATTGTTCTCCTTGCTTATGTCATTATAAAAAAGCTGGCTCCCCTCTGTTTGAGATTCACATCTAATAAACTAGGGCTAACAATAATACCTATCTGATAAACTTTTGGAGAAAAGTAAATGAGTTAAAAAATATAACTCACTAGCACAGGACTTCTAGCATCAAATTTTAATTGTTTATTCATCTTTCCCACAGACTAAGAGATATTTGAGAAAAGGATAAGTCTTTTTTAAAGCTATATCTAAATTTATAGCATTATTCTTGACACACAGTATATATTCAGCAAATATATGTTGAATATATGAATCCTTAACAGATTTCTAAGTCACCTCTGAAATATGATTTATATTATTCTGTTCCACAGCATACCCTTCATTAAAAAAATAAAAGTAAACTTATTACTGCCCCTATCAGAAATCATCTAACAAATTTCCTATTAGCAGAGATTAGATAAATTTACCATTCTATTTTCTTCTTGGGCTCGGTTAACTTGCTTTTGAAATTTGGGAGGCAGAACACAGGAATACCTGCTTTCATAGACTATACCAAAATCAGTCAAGTGCCAAGATAAGACTCAGAGTGGATGGCTTCTCTGTGGTGGCCTATTCTGAATATTGTTTTCTGTTCTAGTTGCTGCATTGTTTTTGATGGTGACAGTCTCTGCAGCTTTTCCTTCGTAAGCTGGCCACTTAACAGGTAACGACATGCATCCAAAAAACAATTCACATGGGCTCCACTCTCACATTCTGTTCTAGGTGAAGCTTTTTTGACTTTATTTTCTCACCCATACTCTGTCTACCAAATAGCTAAAGTCTAATTGGAATGAAAATGAAGTAGGGATTTTTAGCCTTGGCTCTATCCTAGAACTGGCTCACTCTCCTTCCAACATGCCCAGAGTGCTTTCTAAGGTTGCTGAAGCCTCGCAGAAGACTTGACAGTTACTCTAGTTAGGAGCAATTCTGTTTATTCACTCGTAGTTTCTCACTCTCATTTCAATGCCTACTTGAAAAAAAAAAATCACTGGAAACAGCTTGTGGTTCCGATTTCTTATATTTTTGTATAATAGAAAGGGCCCTACTGAATAAAACTTTCATTTATTACGAGCATATAAGGGGCCAAACATGTGCTAAATGCTTTACAGATGGTCTCCATTTTAATTGTCATAACATATCTACTATATAGGTATTTTTCCTCATTTTATGTGTAAGGAGAGTCAGGTAGTTGAAGTAACTTACCACGAAGACACAGTCCTGCTAAGTAAGTGTCTAAAAGATACAATCAAAATCCACATCTGTTTTCTGAGAGTCTATTTTCTTTAACCCTATGAGGTTTTAAGGACAGTATGGTTTAATGAAAAACCTGAGTCCAACCCCAGGTGCTGCTGTTGGATCCCTGAGGGCAATGGGTCAATGCAATTGATTTAATTCATTTTAGTTCAGTTCTACATTTACTAAATACCTGCTTCGCATAAGACTCTGTGTAAGGCACCATTAAAAGGAAAAGTTGAAAAGGAAATGGTTTAAGTTCTTATTGAATTGAGAAGTTGGTAGAGGAGATTAGATATATACACAAAGACCTTCACTACACAATAAGATAGGACAGGTCCTGTAAAACAGGCATAGATAATTGGTGACATAAATAGAAGAGAGAGAAAAATTTTGACACGGAGGATGAGGAAGAAAGATAATTTGGGCAGGGCATTCAAAAACAGGCAGTTTACCTTAGAGTTTATGAGACAGAGCTCTTGAATTAGAAGCGTAGAACTTGAATTAGTTCTACCAACAAACACAATGATATGATGACCCTTGGCAAAGTGCTGGACCACTGGCAGCCTTGGTTTCCTCATCTTCAGGAGGGGATAATAACACTTCCACCTAATAGGAGGGTTCTGTCATTGCGAGAAGCAGATATTCTAGATAGTATATATCAGAGTACCTAGCACACCTCGTGTGTGCCCTCAATAGTATAAGCAATCAATAAAGACTAAAATTTAAAACAAAAGAATTAGTATTTTGGATAAACAGCATATAGGATGAGAAGACAGAACTTAAGTCTCCAGGGATAAGATGAGTAAATACACAGAGGGGGAGACAATATGGGAGGGATACATCTATAGAAAAGAATGTAACTGACAAGAGGATGCAAACTGATCAGAAAGGAAGGGGTTATGATTCTGAGTCTCAGCTTGGTGCTATGAGAAGAATCCAAGTGAGGAGTGACAAGGCAGACCTGATATGGGAATAGCACACCTAGGCTGGAGGTGAGCTGGCCCAAGGCAGGCAGCAGATCCTGGCAGACTACTAAGCTATGGTCTGGAAGGGATGAGTTTAAATACAGTCTCATCCATGCTTTCGCCACCTGTGTAACAGAGAGCTTGATAATGCCTTTCACGGAAAAAGAGAAAAATAAACCAAAAAAGAGGTGAAGGTTTTCAAAAAGAATATCTTCAGTTTGGGACAAAGGAAACCTTAGTTGATGAATGTGGAGTGAGGGAAGGAAGTAGACCACATCGATAATCACTACAGCAACTCTAACAGCGAAGTGAGTGTTCACACTGGTCTAAATTCTATACTTATGCTTTCTTAAACAATCCTCACCACATGCACTGACATGAAAATAATTATAATTTTCATCTTCCAAGTGAGAAAATCAAGGTTATGGAAGTTTAAGTAACCTCTCCTGAGTCATGAAGCTACTCTGTGAACAAGGAAGAATTCAAGCCTGGGCCTCATTTCAACACCCATGATTTTATCTGCTACACAATACTGTCTCCAAAACAGTCAATCTGAATAAATGGCATCTGCTGTAACCAGCTTAGTGTGTGATGGTTAAGTAACAAACTAGATAAGGATGCATAGTGATGCCCTCAGTAAACTGTAAATTGGTGTAAGAATGTTTAGTTACTGTTTTACTAGTGGGAGTTTTGCTGATAATAGAGATTAATCTCTACTGAACAGCCCACATTTCCGCATCCAATCCATGTGAGGATCAGTTCATCTTTTCAACAATTAAGTCCCCAAATAGTTATGACTTGGCTCTGCAAGGATCTGAACTAGGAGAGAAGCATCTGTAAAGCTGTGGATCATAAAACAAGAGAAGATTATAGAATAAAGAATGCTTGACGTCCCCACATAAGGATGGGAAGTATGGTATCAACCTGGTTAGGCCTGTCTTCTCATACACTGGGAAAGCCAGGTTTATACATCAGATGATACACTTATGAAGGCCATGGTCAGGCTCCCTTAATCTGAAAAAACTAGAAATTCCGCTTTTCTAAAGGGTATGTACTGTGACAACTCTTTTAGTTCTTTCAGAACTACTTCTCTCTAGACAGATGTGATATATATATATATATATATATATATATATATATATATATATATATATATATATATATATATATACATGGCATAGAGAGGAGTTCATACACAACTCCTTTCATACACAACTCCTTGATTCATACACAATGAATCAAACCAAATACAGATAATTATTCAGTGTAGACTTCAAACGGAAATGAAGCTTCTCTGGGGAAAATAATAAGCAAACAAAATATTGTCAGTGAGTTAAAATGAACATCTAATTCATTTACCCACAATTATTTACCAAGAGTTAATTGGATGTTTACTATGTTTCGGACATTGCACTAAGTTCTGTTACAAATATTATGATGAATTCTAACAAAACCTGGGCAAGTTGAATGTTATCTCAGTTTTACAGGTGAGGAGACAGGTTCTGTAGGCTTTTCCAAAATCACATAGAGTAAGTATTAGAATGGGATTTAAATCTGGGACTATTTGACTTCCACCCTAAAGCTAAGTACTGATAATGAAAAATGAACAAGACATGATCTTTATGTTTAAATAAAACACAGTCCTAGGTGAAGAATCCGATTCATAAAAAGATGTATTGCGATGAAATGAAAATGAAATAGAAGATGCAACAATTGAGTTCACTTGGACGTGACTTGAAGAAGACTTTACACAAAAGCTCAATTGTGACAGTTTAGTAGGATTTTGTCAGGCAGAAGGAAGGAGAATGTACATCAGACAAAAATATCCGAGATGCTAAGGCACGCTATCCCGAAGGGTGTGCATTGACAATATGGAGAATTCCATTTGTCTCTAGTATGGGATAGACAGAGAGATTGAGAGCGGGAGAGGGGCTACAAATAAGCTGGGATGCCAAACTAAAGGTTTTGGATGCTGTCTTGGTGATGAGTAGGGAAAATAAGGAGGTTGAAGCATATGAATTCTAAAATTCTTAAACTTTATGGGTATAAAAGGAGGCTTAAAAGTTGACAGACGTAGAGGAAATACAGAAATCTGCTGATTCTCCTTTTTAGTTTCCAAGATTGACACAAGTAAATGTAAAGCCATGACACAACGATGCATTAGTAAAAATGTCACTGCCTATCTGATCAATTAGGGCAAGGAAGGGAGAGATATTTTTAGTTTCTGACTGTACTAGAATAGTTATGAAATAATTTGGTTTTCTAGTCTCACAACTTCATGAAGCCACAGTAATTCCCATTTTTATCTATCCCATCAAATATGATGCACTTTCAATGCTCAAACTATGGCTAAGAACTTGGTCTCTCTCCAAGTCAACAAACAGAATGAATGGATTTCAATCTCTAGTGTCTTTGTCTCAGGAAAGCTTCCAAGGTGAAGTGATCTTCATTAAAAAGGAAACTATGGTAACTAAACACAGAAAAATGAAAATACGTAAGCAGGAATCTAAGAGGTACTTATCATTGATAATGGTTTGTATATAGATGCAGAATTCTTGTAGTAGCTCCTGGAACATATTCAAACACCAAAAAAAAAAAAAAAAAAAAAAAAAGAAGTGTGTCCTCTGGTTTGAAAGAACTTTTGTCCACATTGTAGTATCATCACATGAGATCTAACAGAATTGGAAATGTACTTAGTATGTCCTTGGAAGACTGTCTGCTAATTCAGTGACTTTTAGTTGAAAGCATGAAGGTGAACAAAAGAAAAAACAAATCAAAGACCAAATCTGAGAAATTAGAAGAAACTAGAGAACCAATAAATAGTAATTAAACAGACAATAGTTTTCTATGATCAAATACTGTATAGACTAGAACACCCTAATTCTCAAGCTAGTAACCAACACATAAGAAAGATAAAATATTGATTTTAGTGTGTAATACTGTAAAAATGTTTATTGTCTATATAAAGCCATCATTATTTCTCTTTGCTGTATCAAACTCCCTTCTTTTTTTTCAAAAACATAAAGCATAAATAATTAATAACATTCAAAGTCATCTCCCTGGCATAAAGTCTTATTTTCAATGCCATCCAATCTAAGTGAGCAAAAAAAAAAAAAAAAAAAAAAAAAAAAAATGTGGCTGGGTTAGAAGAAAGAGACTATTGGGGAGGAATGGACCAGAGATTCCTGCCACCCTTTATGTAAGCTGGTATTTCTTTGGCAATGACACCTTAGAGTCATGGAATCTGGTGTTCTCACTGTTCTTGATTAAAACACATTTTAATTATCTGAGTGTCTTTTCTACAACTACACTTTTCTACCAACCACACTGAGTTCGGCAATAATAGCAACACTGGCATATCCATCTCAGCACCTCGGGTGCTGAATAAGCCTGTCTCGTCCTGAAGCTGGAGGATACAGCCAAGGCATGGTCTGCACCAAGAAGCCCTCCAGAAACATACTACCTTTCAGACTGGATGAGATTTTCATCTCTACTCTCTATGGTACTATGGTATATAGCTCTGAATGTTACATATCTCTGGATGTGACATTCAGCTCTGGAGTATTCCAGTATCTGCTATTAAAAAAATCTATGCAAGATACAAGGAACATGACATCACAAAATTCATAGACTTTCTGGATGCAGTGAGTTCAACACAAGTTCACTCACAATCCACTACTCCAGCAAACAAAAACTCTCTATTTCTTGAAAAACATATTTACAAATTTATATTCAAGTTCGTAAAATTAGCCTTCAAGACCTTGGAAATATGGACTCTACCTATTGTCGTGACCTTACTTAGACCTGTTAATTCCTTCTTTTCCAGCTCAAGATTCTTTCTTTTCATTCTTTTTCTAAATATGTCACAAGAATATTAGAAAGAACATAGATTCTAGGGACAGACAAATTACCATTTAGCAGCAAAGTAAACACTATCAGTTAGCTTGATATCTTGTGCCTCATTTTCCCCATCTATAGCCTAAAGAAAGGAATAACGTCCACAGTTATTGTTATGTATGTGAAGTTTCCGGGCACCTAATCACTGCTTAATCAATGTCAGTTTTCCTTTCAGTGCTAAAATTTTCATTTATGCTTTTTCTACTGTCTGAACCTCAATTTGCTAAGGTCTCTTACAGAAATTAAGAATGTTAGGAGCTTGTCTATAGAGCTTGCCAGTAAAGCCAAATAATGTGAAATAGTAGGAAAAAACATAGGATTCACAATCAGACAAATATAGATTAGAACTCTGCCCCCTCTCCACTTCTTAACTATGTGACTATAAACAAGCTTTTTAACCTTTCAAAAGTTTAGCTTCCAGGGCTTCCCTGGTGGCACAGCGGTTAAGAATCCGCCTGCCAATGCAGGGGACACGGGTTCAAGCCCTGGTCCAGGAAGATCGCACATGCCGCGGTGCAACTAAGCCCATGCGCCACAACTACTGACTCTGTGCTTTAGAGCTCACGAGCTACAACTACTGAGCCCGTGTGCCACAACTACTGAGTCCACACACCCTAAAGCCCATGCTCCACAACAAGAGAAGCCACCACAATGAGAAGCCTGCGCACTGCAATGAAGAGTAGCCCCCCCTTTGCCGCAACCAGAGAAAGCCTGTGTGCAGCATCGAAGACCCAACACAGCCAAAAACAAAAAAAAAGTTTAGCTTCCTTATCTCGAAAATAGGTGGTATAACACCTACCATGTACTTATACTGAAGGCATTCAATGACATAGCAAAGAAATGTCTAGTATTGTGCTACCTTAATCTCTAACATTTCTTATAGCTTTCAACAAGAGCATCATTTTATAACAAGAGTAGAGGCTGGATAAAAAATATTTAAGTTTAATGCTAGAGATTAAATGTAAGGAAATTCGCAGGAGTGTCCCAGAAGTTGATGAGATTTACGAGAAATGATTTTAGTCCTGCCATGTGGATTTGGGCAGTGTCACAGAGTCAGAAGCCATTGAAGAGCTTGCAAACAGAAAAAGACAAAACATTCCAGGCTTGCAGGGTTCATGCAACCCAACCATCAAACTCATATTCCCAGAGTACAGCTGCTCATCCCTGTTGAGCTTGGCAGAGGAACAGAGAATTTGTGAGATATCGATGCCATAGAATTAGAGCCTAAAGCCTGGAATTAAATCAAAGATGGTATTTAGCCCTCTCCCTTTGTACTGAAACTCTGTACTTGCACTGAAGATGAGATTATTGTGATGTCTGGTTTGTTCCAAATCCCAGAATAGATTTTTGGGAGAAAATCCATTTCAGGGACATGGACAGAAACTTCTCATTCAATGACTGGGTCACTGCAACTGATGTGGAAGCTTTCTCCTTGATGCTAAGACCCTGCTTCTTCAATCCATCCAGTGTGTACCTTGCCAGATTTCCCTTCTTCATTTTCCTTTACTGTGACGTTCAAGAACTGATTTCCATTAGAATAGTACTGGTAGGTGGATCTAGATTCTAACACCCCATCTAATGGCTCTAATCTTTTTATTAGCACACATCTTAATCCCCAAACTTCTCAATTACCTCAGCATTCAGAAAGACTGAAAGTTGCTCCAGTACTAAAGAATTTCTATTCTAAAAATAATAAAAGAGCTTACTAATACTGCGAGAAACTGCTGTGAGTAAACACAACTTGGACACAGTCCTGTATAATTTATTACTTTCTAATACCTCATTTTTTGTAGTGGCTTCATTGGGGTACAGTTAACATATTAAACAATTCACTCCCTTAAAGAGTGCAATTAAATAGTGTTAGTATATTCAGAGTTGTTCAACCATCACCACCGTCAACTTTAGAACATTTACATCACCCTCCCCCGCAAAGGAAGAAAACACATGCCTATTAGCAGTTACTCTACCTTCCAACTACCCACTAGACAATGACTAATCTACTTTCTGTCTATGAACTGGACTTTTCATATAAATGAAATCATACAATATATGGTGTTTTTTAAGTGACTTATTTCACTTAGCATAATATTGTCAAGGTACATCCGTTTTGTATCATGTACCCACACTATATTATTTTTTGTTGCCAAGTATTCCCATTGTATGGATAGACCACATGTCATTTATCCCTTAATCAGTTGATGGACATTTGGGGTTGTTTCCATTTTTTTTGGGGGGGAGATATAATGAATAATGTGTCCAAGTTTTTGAGCGGACATATGTTTTTTTATTTCTCTTGGGTACATACCTTGGAGTTTAATTGCCTAGTAACTCTATGTTTAACATTTTGAGGAATAGCAAAACTATTTTTGAATTGGCTTTTGCAAGCCAATACCTTATTTTCGATAGGAAAAGAAGTTAGTTTTGTGATCTCAGTTAATTATATTTCCTATTATTATTAGGGAAAAAAATGATTCAAAGGGATAGAGTGACAGCAAAGTCTTAGAGTGAGTTAGTGAGAAAAAAATGTCCAAAGTTAGAATCCATTCTGTGACCTCTAGTCCTACATTCCTCCCCCATACCGTTCTGGACAAGGTACACTGCACTATATGACATTGTGGCTTATGTCATTTCATCTTCTCTTGTCCTGAGCCTCACCTAAACTATTTGAATAAAAGGAATCAGTCTGATATACAGAGCAATTATGCAGGAGAGAGGACAGGCTAGGGAAGTTCCAAGTTATGAATCAATAAACTGAAATGGTAGTTCTCTCATTTCTGAAGGAAAAGCAAAACAGAACTTCTGAGATACAGTGAATAAAAGCCAAATTAGTAACTCTTTGTGATGAATTTAAACACCTGCAGGGTGTCTTATAGAATTTCAAGAGAAAGAAGGAATAGTCAAGGCGAGGTGCAGTTGATATCAGACTTCTGTGTGCATGAATACAACCTGGAATTGACTGTTAAAACTGTACATCCTTGGGACCTATCTCACTCACCAGGGATTCTTACTGAGTATGTGTGGGGGTGAGGCCTGGGAAGCTGAGCCGTAAACAGGTAAACAAAGGAAGGCCTAAAGCAGGAGGTCTGTAGACAGTATTTTGGCAACACTGGGACAGACTAACCTTTAAGATTAATCAAACAAAATTAGAATCCTACCACTGCCTGTGTAATGCTGGGTAATTTCCTAGTGTCAGTGTGTTCATCTATTACATGGGGCTAACAACAGCCCCTTCACAGTGCTTCCATGAAAATGCAATAATAAAATGCTCTACACATATGAAAAAGATCCAGCTCTAGCTAATGTGGGCTTCCTCTTTGCTTCCCTCAATCAAGTCACAAGGGACTGTTAAACATAATGACCTATACAACTGATGTAAAATGAGGGTTGCTTTGTTTCACTGTCTCTCCTTGAGGCCAACCCTTCCCTCCTTCAATAATGTCTCCATTGTGAGCATCCTGCCTCAAAACATGAGAAATACGAAAACACTCTCATTTGAGTGAACTAGTTGCAGCTGCAAACATGAGGGCAGGAACAAGGTACTATATATGCTGAATGTTGATTAGTATCACCACAACTCATTATTCTGATCAGCCAGAAGCAATTTACAATCATCTTTAAGCAAGTGCACATCATTTTCATAATTGACTTGTGAGAACTTTAACACAACAATTTGTTGTAGCTGTCAATCACTGTCAAAGGGAGAGAAGGAGGAAGCCCTTCTGGAGAGAATAGGAAAAGTACAGTGCCTGTCCATAGTGGGCAGCGAAAAGAGTGGCTATGCATCCTTTTCCATGTTGCTGTTTTCGAGGCCTTAGGACAGAATCTCTTCCAGATGGAGAAAAGGACCTAAATGTCATTGTATGAAACACAATGATGTTATTGCCCTTTTAAAGATACCTGGAAGGAAACTAACAGTTTTGAGCCATGTTTAAGCCCTCTCAGAGGCCAGTCTTCTAATTTTTTTTGTAACTGCTTATATCATCGCTAGCTATAGTGAAAACAGTTGACTTGCAAACTCATTCTTTTTCTCAAAGAATGCAATTTTTGGGCGACCCCAGAGATACTGAACAGCATATATACAATAGATAGATCTGGATGGCTAGGTAGATAGATAGATAGGTAGATGTTTCCATCTTTTCTCAAACAAATAGGTATAAAATATTTATTTATAATTTGCATACTTAATATAATACTTATTTAAATAATTATGAATGGGAACATTATCTAATTTTTATCTCCATAATACCTAAGAAAGTGAAGAGTACAAGAACTAAAGTAAATGGCCTTGAAAAAAATCAAACAACAAAAACAAAAGAAAAAATCAAAATAGTAAACAACTGGTATTAAAGGCTAATTCTCAACTTTATTACTTTGGTAAAATGAAATTAGTAACATTTTCATGCATATTATTAGACATGGAGTGTAAAAGATCTTCAAAAAGTGCAAAGTTGGGAACACAGTAGAATGTATATAAAAACAGGAATCTTGATGACCAAGTTGGATCAGATTCTAGCTCTGCCAAAATTGAGTAGTGATGATTGAATCACATATTAATGTATATAATATGCAATATGACACATATGCATATGACTCAATACATATGATGTACAGATGGTGTTATTTGTATGCAACGGATGCTCAAAAATAGTATTTGTTATATTTATGAAAGATCAACACCAGTATAAACAGATGTATGCTTTTTGTTGTCTAGAAGGTAAACTTCTGTAATGTCAAAGTTCTTTGAAAGAAACAACATAAATGAACCACTCAATGCATCTGTGTTTTCAGTTATGTAATTTGAGCTGAAAACTACTTACTGAATAATTTTGGGGTAACGTATTGTGGTAGGCTCATGTAAATATTGCACACAACTGGCACAACCACTGAGATGGCCACACCACATCTGGGAGGGTGACTTTCACATAAGTTTTCAGGAAAGTGAATCAAGGATGCTTAGAACGCGGTCGACCAATCTCCAAGTCTAAGTGTTCAGAGATGGCAGTGATCCAAGCTGAGTCATTTTCCCATTTTCTCCTTTACCTGGCTTATAAACATTGAATGGTGGCTTAATTTTCTACACATCAAAGTCATTAACTATGTTTTTACAGACATCCTATAGCTTGCCGGGTACTGTACAATAAAAACATGCTAGGCTATATTTTCGTGAGGGCAGAAAGCATCATTCTTCATTCTTGTCATTTACCCTGGAGGGTCACACGCAATATTTGGAACATGAGAAGCCCTCAGTAACCATTTATGAATGTGTGAAAACAACTTTCTACAATTTAGAGCACTGTGTAAATTATACTTCCACATCCTTGGCTTGTATCTTTTGGCCATCACTTATCACAGTTTAATGCATTGTTCTTTTTTATGAATTTGTCAGTATCTCCTATATCTGGTAAAGGCTAAGAGGACAGGAGATTCATTTGCTTCCTTCTTTTTCTCAGAATCAAGCTTAGGGATAGATGATTATAATTTGTATTCTTTTGTTGATAATCTCTCTGGTAGTTTTTTACAATTTACTAAGTGCCCTTAATATTTCAAAATTTCATTGTGAAGTGTGTGTGTACTTGTTCAGCACTATTTGAAATACTGGGATCTTTCAGTCCATAGACTCATGTCTTTCATAAGTTCTTGAAAATTCCCAGCCATTGTTTCTTCAAATATTGATTCTCCTCTATTTTTTCTATCCTCTATATTTGGAATTCCAAATAGATGTGAAGAAATTCTGGATCTAGCCTCCATAGCTCCTAACTTTTCTTCCATACTTTCCACTTTTTTCCTTTGTACTGCTTTCTGGGAGAATCCTTAACTCCATCTTTCAGACCATTAATTCACTACTTAGCTGAATCAAGTCCACTTTTCAGACATTTATTATTTTATAGCTGCGATGTTTTTCATTTCCAAGATCTCCATTTGTTTTTGTTCCATCACTACCTATTTTTAGGTCTAAAACTTATTCTGACATAGAGTTTACTTCTTCATTATATTATATATCTGATGATACTTCTATTTCAGATATTGTCACATTTGCCTTCTATGAATTTTATGTTACCAATTTTTCTGTATATTCAACCCTTTTCTCTTTCCCTATGTTCTTCTCATTCACATTTAAAGATGCTAAAGTTTTTTTCATCTTCAAAAATAATTCTCCCTCAACCACACTCTTCATCCAATCCTGATTTCTTCCTTTTATAGCCAAAGCCATTAAACACATTTCCTGTATTTATAGTCTACATATTCTCACCCTTCATTCATTTCAATCTGATTTCTGTCCCATTATCAATTACATAATATTGTTAAATAGAATTTATTTATTTGTTTATTTATTCATCTTTTTGCTTGGCTCTGGTGCACACTAATCACTGTTGACAATTCTCTTTTCTTTGCCTCGATGATGCTACTGCCGGTTTTTCTGCTACACCTCCGAATTCCCCTTTTTAGTCTTATTTGCATGCTTTATTTATTTACTCAGCCACCTTATGTTGGAACTCCTCAGGGTTTTGTCCTTGTCTCACTCTCTAATTTTGTCCTAGGGTATCTAAGTTATGCACCTGGATTTGATGACTTCCCTCATACAGATGGATTCTGAGCTTTTATATCCAACCCAGAGCTCTCATCTGAGCTTCAGGTCTCTATCCAGAACTAACTTCCTATCATCTCACTTGGATATTTCAAAAGCACTTCAAATTCAACAATATCTAAAAGTCAACATCTGACCTCCTCTGAACCCAGGCTGGTCCTTCTTGACACAACCATACTTTTGGATCAGCCAACCAGGCACTTAAGGACATTTCTGGGCACCTACCTTTTTCTTACTGTTCCAGATCCAATCCTTCATTACTACTTACCAGCTTTACTTCTAAATACCTCTCAAATCTATCATTTTCACTTTGCTCTTTATCTTTTTCATCTTTTTTTTTTCTTGTTTAAGCTGTCATCATTTCTCACCTGGACTATTGCATTAGGTTCCTAATTCCAGTTGCTCTCCACATTTTATCCAGAGATCTTTTCAAGACATATTTAAACATGGCTTTCCATTGTTCTCTGGATATAAACCAAAATCCTCAATATGATTCCCGAGGTCCTCTATGGTTTGTCCCTAACTACCCTATTAGTCTCGTTCAACACAAGGGATGATCTCACTTGCCTTCATAACTGGCTTCACTAGCCTTAGTCCTTAGGCTGTGTCCTATTACCCTCTGTTATAAGATCTTTGCACATCTTTTCCCTGCCAGATATTTTCTTCCCAGACCTCCACACCTAGTTAATATCTACAGTCCCATTGTATCTCCATAAAAATAAGTTATGTGCAGGCTAAACTTCCGTCACTCAGAGAGTGCCAAGAACCTCTCTTACACATTTTCATACTACAGCATGCCTTTTCCACATGGCATTTACCACAGTTTAAATCATATATTTTTGTATGGTTAATTGATTGATGACTACCTACACATCTAGACGGTGAAATGCTTGCACAGACTCTAGTTTGCCTCAGTCTTTTGAGCAGTGAGGAGGCACTCAATTTTTTTTTAAGAAATAAGAGAAAATATTTCAATGGGATGTTTGTAGGGTTCAATATTAGCTATAGCAGGTGATTCCCTTATTTCTGTCTGTTGCCACAAATTATTTTTAGTTTTGGATAGACCATAAGATATTTTAGGATCTCTATGCATATCAGCAGAAAAGAGATGGCATGTTAAAATTAAGTAATTTGAAGAATGTTTAGTAAGAAATGATTTGCCAAGGTGTGAGATGGGTATTGGGAAATCACAAGAGATACTGAAGGGCCTCCAGGTTAGTATTAGCAGGGGGAGTGGAAGCAGGGACAGTCACTCTCCTCCCTCCCTTCAGTTTCCTGCTTGTCTTTCTCTGGCTAAACCTACCTGGAAGCCAGAGGAAAAGGGAATCTATTGTTATAGTTTGTACGGACTACCTTCCTTCTGCAAAAAAAGGGTAGAGAACGGACCTAAAGGAACAAACGAAAATATCCAGTACATTATGCAAAGTGTTTTACACCAAAAAGAACACAATTTTATTTATTTTACTTATTTCTGTAGTAAGAGGCTGAAGTTGACATCTGCCTGTTATTTAATAATGTTTTCCTGTGTGAACTCAGGCTTTCAAAAGCAAATGTAAGAAACAGTAAAAAATGCTAAGGAATCTATTCACCCAAATGCCTTAAAGTAGGCATGGCCATGCTAATAAGACATCCATCTGGCCCTGTTTTCTGCATTCTTCCATATTCATTATGGGGTTGAATGATTCAGATGTTTCTTCATAATTGCCTTGTTTGTCAGGGAAATCTCCCTCTTCTCATCTCAGCAGTGGGGAGCTGTCTCTAAAGAGGATGAAGAGGGGGACTTGTTTTTCTGCTCTATTTCTCTTTCTCACATTTTAGGTAAAGTTGTTCTCTCAAGTACCAGATATTTTCCAAAACGTTTCTCTGCTTTATCTTTTAATCCAAATGATGGTGGAACAAACTGTATAGAGAGTATCCTCTCTTATTCTCTCTGGAAATTTATAATGGAAAATAGGTAATACAAACCAAAGGAGCTCAGCACAACACTTTATTATTTTTAAAGGCCGAATGTCTCACAATTAGCTTCAGATTAAGTTCATAATTGTTCCCCATTATCATATTATAAACTTAATTTAAAAACCAGCAACACAACTGATATGTATTTCTTCATACATATCATGAAGTTCGCCTTAAACTGTACCCCACTGATAATGATCATACAGTGAACGGAAGAGAAATTCAATTAAGAATTTCAAAGATTGAATGAATCTTGGATGCCCCCTTATCTAGCTACACATCCAGTATTGTTCTGTCTTCTTTAATCCATCCAGTTTCATACTTGCCATGATGACAAAGGCACTCCACCCTGAGGTAGCTCATTCTGACCTGAGACAACTCTGACTCTGTGTTCTTCCTTCCCCTCTTCATCTAAAAATCTATCTGATCCAGAATGATAAAGCTACCATTTATTAAGCAACTACTATGGGTTGGGGGCTATCCTTAGTGCTTTACGAATGTTACCTTGTTTACCCCTCACAATACCCCCTTAAGCAGGCATGGTAGATTGTTCAATGGCCACATTTAATAACCAATCCCTATGACCACACCCCTTGCAATTTGACTTTTCTGCCCTTTCCATGCAGAGGTGGAGACTTTTTCCTCACCATCTTAAATCTGGAATAGTCTCATATCTCACACTGAAACATACAACGCAGTGGGAGTGACACTGTGGATGTTTCGTATTCTAGGTCTCAAAAATCCCTGAAGGATCTTCCTTTGTTCTCTTGGAATGCTGCCCTGAGGCTATCAAACAAGGAAGCCAATCGAGATTTCCTGGAGGACCAGAGGCCATATGAAGATCCCAGGCACCTCAGCTGATCATCAACACCAATTATCAGACGTGTCAGTAAGTCCATTTGAGACCTTCCAGCCCAGCTGATGCTTTGGCTAAACGCAGCCATGTGAATGAGCCCAGGAGAAAACAGCAGAGGAATTGCCAGGTTCACCCACAGACTTGAAGGAATAATAAAATGTTGCAGTTTGAAGCCACCAAGTTTTGGAGTAGTTTTAACATAACAAGTTCTAATTCAGTCAGTAGGTATTATAAATTATTTTATAAGTAGGCAAATGAGACAGGGCATTATTTATGATATTGTTCAAAAATAGCATACATGTAATATGGCCCAGCTAGAACTTGAATCTAAGCCTTTATGAATCTCAAATCCATACCTGAAGATGCAATGATACACTACCTCTCCAAATCCATTTCATATCTTTCTATAATTTACTTCCAAATATTGGAAGGTAGCAACCATGCTGTCCAATGCCCTTTTCCAGACTAAGCATCCCATTTTCATTTTGCTTTTCTTCATGCAACAATGCTTTTCAGTCTTATCTGCATGGTATTCATTCCCGTTAGAAGGCCTAACAATGTATCCACCTCTGTCTAAAAGGGAGGTACCAGAACTAACCTCTTAGTGGGGTGGGACAACAACAGAATAGAGCAGAGTTTGCCAAACTTTGGCCTGTGGACCAGCTTTGGCAAACCACCTCTTTACGTATGGCTCATGATCAAGAATGGTTTTTACATTCTCAGTGGTTGAAAAAAAATCAAGAAAATAATATTTTATGAAAATTATATAAAATTAAAATTTCAGTGTCCATAAAAATGTTTATTAGAACACAGTAACTCATTTTTAAAAATATTCCTTATGACAACTATCTTGCTACAATAGCAGAATTAAGTAGTTGTAACGAGTTTATGGCCCACAAAGTTGAGAATATTTACTATCTGGCTCTTCTCAGAAAAGTTTACTGAGCCTTGAAATAAGGCAACTACAACCTTCTTCATCTTGGATGTTCCTCTTCTCTATTTCATCCTTAACTTCTATAATTTTATGGGTAGTAATGTCACTCTTTTGAATGATATTGAACCAAGTATAACTGTCTTTTCGTTTATTTTCCTTAAGCCACAACTCCATTTCTTTCACTGACCTTTTGAACCCAAAGACATGTTATTATATTTAGTTTCATTAAATTTCATTTTATGATATTCAAAGCACATTCTGGGCTTTTTTAAATTTAATTTTATATAGTTGATTTACAATGTTGTATTAATTTCGGGTATACAGCAAATTGATTCAGTTATACATATATATTTATCCATTCTTTTTCAGATTATTTTCCCATACAGGTTATTACACAATATTGTCTAGAGTTCCCCGTGCTATTCAGTTGGTCTTTGTTGATTATCTGTTTTATATGTAGTAGTGTGTATATGTTAATCTCAAACTCCTAATTTATTTCTCCCCTGCACCTTTCCCCTTTGGTAACCAAAAATTTGTTTTCAAAGTCTGTAGTGTGCTTCTGTTTTGTAAATACGTTCATTTGTATCATTTTTTAGATTTTCACATATAAGTGATACCATATGATATTTGTCTTCTTCTGTCTAACTTACTTCACTTAGAATGATAATCTCTAGGTCCATCCAGGTTGCTGCAAAAGACATTATTTTATTCTTTTTTATGGCTGAGTAATATTCCATTGTATATATACCCCATCTCCTTTTTAATCCATTCCTCTGTCAATGGACATTTAGGCTGCTTCCATGTCTTGGCCATTGTAAATAGTGTTACAATGAACATCGGGGTGCATGTATCTTTTTGAAGTATGGTTTTCTGTGGATATATGCCCAGGATTGGGATTGCTAGATCATATGGTAGTTTTACTTATATTTTTTTAAGAAACCTCCATAATGTTCTCCATAGTGGTTATACCAATTTACATTCCCAACAACAGTGTAGGAGGGTTTGCTTTTCTCCACACCCTCTCCAACATTTATTGTTTGAAGACTTTTGATGATGGCCATTCTGACTGGTGTGAGGTGATACCTCATTGTAATTCTGATTTGCATTTATCTAATAATTAGTGATGTTGAGCATCTTTTCATGTACCTATTGGCCATCTGTATGTCTTCTTTGGAAAAATGTCTATTTAGATCTTCTGCCCATTTTTTTTTTTGATTGGATTGGGTTGTTTGTTTTTTAGATATTGAGCTGCAAGACCTGTTTGTATATTTTGGAGTTTAATCCCTTGTCAGTTGCTTCATTTGCAAATATTTTCTCCCATTCTGCATGTTGTCTTTTTGTTTTGTTTATAGTTTCCTTGCTGTGCAAAAACTTTTAAGTTTCATTAGGTCCCATTTGTTTATTTTTGTTTTTATTTTCATTACTCTAGGAGGTTGATCCAAAAAGATATTGCTGTAATTTATGTCAAAGAGTGTTCTGCCTATGTTTTCCTCTATGAGTTTTATAGTATCTGGTGCTACATTTAGGTCTTTAATCCATTTTTGGGTTTATTTTTGGGTATGGTGTTAGAGAATATTCTAGTTTTCATTCTTTTACATGTAGTTGTCCAGTTTTTCCAGCACCACATATTGAAGAGACTGCATTTTCTCCATTGTATATTCTTGCCTCCTTGGTCATAGATTAATTAACCATAGGTGTGTGGGTTTATTTCCAGGCTTTCTAACCTGTTTCATTGATCTGTATTTCTGTTTTTGTGCCAGTACCATACTGTTTTGATTACTGCAACTTTGTAGTATAGTCTGAAGTCAGGGAGCATGTTTCCTCCAGCTCTGTTTTTCTTTCTCAGGATTGCTTTGGCTAGTCAGGGTCTTTTTTGTTTCCATAAAAATTTTAAAACTTTTTGTTCTAGTTCTGTTAAAAATGGCACTGGTAATTTGATAGGGATTGGACTGAATCTGTAGATTGCCTTGGGTACTACAGCCATTTCGACAATATTGATTCTCCCAATCAAAGAACATGGTGTATCTTCCCATCTGTTTGTGTCATCTTCAATTTCTTTCATCAGCATCTTACAGTTTTCAGAGTACAAGTCTTTTGCCTCCTTAGGTAGGTTTGTTCCCAGGTATTTTATCCTTTTTGATTCCAGTATTTAAATATCTTATTGGGTATTTATTCTGTCATCCAACATGTTCAACCTTTCCCCAGGTTAGACTTATCCACAAACTTAAAAAAAACATGACTGCAATGTCTTCAATGAAGTGATCACATAAATGTAGACAGAGGCCTATAACACAGCACTAGAATCCCTGTTTTGAATTCTCATCCCTTAATTAAAATATTCTTATCAGTAACCCCCACATTTTGACCAACTTTTGTTCTCAGGGTCATTAGTCAATAATGCATTCATTTATTTAGCATATGTATATTGAATCTCTATTACATCCTGGGCTTGGTGCTGGGGAGACAATGGTGAAGAGGGCACACAGGGATCCTGCCTGTTAGAACATTTAGCCTAGTTCAGCCACCTAGTAGTAAACAAGTAACCATTCTCAAAACACGTGATTACAAGCTGTGATGATTGTTTTGAATAAAAATGCCTTGAATTATTAGAGTATGTCGTGACATATGTATACAATTCAACACTAGAATCTCCTCTGCCTCCTTAAACAATCTCTTTGATAATCCCATAAAAGAAGGAGCTGAGGGTAGAGTAATGTGACTTGTTCTTCTTGGTAAATCAATGCTGGTGCATAGTGATCAGTGTTTCTCTGATGTATGAGTCTGAACCTTCAATGTGTTTACAAAGCACTTGAGGGATCTTGTTAAAATGTAGATTCTGATTCAGTAGGTTTCAGTTGGAGCCTGGGATTCAGCATAGCTAACAAGCTCTAAGGAATGGTATGTTGTTGCTCTACCCACTTCACTCCTAATAATAAGACCTCACCAGACGCTCACAGCCTAGACAGTTAATGATTAGTT
Source organism: Delphinus delphis (assembly GCF_949987515.2). Classification (NCBI taxonomy): domain Eukaryota; kingdom Metazoa; phylum Chordata; class Mammalia; order Artiodactyla; family Delphinidae; genus Delphinus; species Delphinus delphis. The sequence continues at coordinate 52,452,865 of NC_082690.1, read as the reverse complement.
CCTGTCCTAGAAGGGCATGTAGTTTTAAAGAAGCATTACAGAAATTTTTGAGCAGAGAATGGCAAGTAGCCTAGTGGAAACCACAGCCTCAGAATCAGACAGATGTGAATTTATACACAGACCTGCACCTTGACAGCTATGTGAGCTCAGCCCATGTCCTCTCCTCACTGCACTTCAATTTCCTCATCAATGAAAATGGAAATACTATTTTGCGGGGCATAATGTTTTCCATTTTGCTGTGGGGTTATTGGGAAAAATAACCATGAAACATAGTAGACATTAAACAAAGCACAGCTTTTACTGTGTTTATCAAAACAATAACATGGAGAGACCTTCAAGATGGCAGAGGAGTAAGACGTGGAGATCACCTTCCTCCCCACAAATACATCAGAAGTACATCTACATGTGGAACAACTCCTACAGAACACCTAGTGAACGCTGGAAGAAGACCTCAGACTTCCCAAAAGGCAAGAAACTCCCTGCATACCTGGGTAGGGCAAAAGCAAAAAGGAAAAACAGAGACAAAAGAATAAGGATGGATGTGCACCTCTGGGAGGGAGCTGTGAAGGAGGGAAAGTTTCCACACACTAGGAAGCCCCTTCACTGGCGGAGACTGGGGGTGGCAAGGGGGAAGCTTTGGAGCCACAGAGGAGAGCACAGCAACAGGGGTGCTGAGGGCAAACCAGAGAGATTCCCGCACAGAGGATCGGTGCTGACCAGCATTCACCAGCCTGAGAGGCTTGTCTACTCGCCTGCCTGGGGGGATGGGGGCTGGGAGCTGAGGCTCGGGCTTCGGGAGGTCAGATCCCAGGGAGAGGACTGGGGTGGGTTGCGTAAACACAGCCTGAAGGGGCTAGTGCATCACAGCTAGCTGGGAGAGAGTCCAGGAAAAAGTCTCGATCTGTCTAAGAGGCAAGAGACCATTGTTTCAGGGTGTGAGAGGAGAGGGGATTCCGAGCACCACCTAAACGAGCTCCCGAGACAGGTGTGAGCCACGGTTATCAGCGCAGACACCAGTGATGGGCATGAGATGCTAAGGCTGCTGCTGCAGCCACCAAGAATCCTGTGTGCAAGTATGGGTCACTCTCCACACCTCCCCTCCCAGGAGCCTGTGCAGCCCACCAGTGCCAGGGTCCTGTGATCCAGGGACAACTTCACCAGGAGAACACACGATGCATTTCAGGCTGTTGCAATGTCACGCCAGCCTCTCCCACCACAGGCTCGCCCCGCATTACGTACCACCCCCTCTCCTCAGCCTGAGTGAGCCAGAGCCCCCTAATCAGCTGTTACTTTAACCCCATCCTGTCTGAGCAAAGAAGAGATGCCCTCAGGCGACCTACACGCAGAGGCAGAGCCAAATCCAAAGCTGAATGCCAGGAACTGTGTGAATAAAGAGAAAGGGAAATTTCTCCCAGCAGTCTCAGGAGCAGCGGATTAAATCTCCACAATCAACTTGATGTGCAACTCTGGAATACCTGAATAGACAATGAATCATCCCAAAATTCAGGTGGTAGACTTTGGGAGCAACTGTAGACTTGGGGTTTGCTTTCTGCATCAAATTTGTTTCTGGTCTTATGTTTATCTTAGTTTAGTATTTAGAGTTTATTATCATTGGTAGCTTTGTTTATTGATTTGGTTGCTCTCTTCCATATATATATATATATATATATATATATATATATATATATATATACACTTTTTTTCTTTTTCTCTTTTTGTGAGTGTGTATGTGTACATTTCTTTGTGTGATTTTGTCTGTATAGCTTTGCTTTTACCATTTGTCCTAGGGTTCTGTCTGTTATTTTTTCCTTTTTTTTTTAGTATAGTTTTTAGTGCTTCTTATCATTGGCGGACTTGTTTTTTGGTTTGGTTTCCCTTGTCTTTCTTTCATTCTTCTTTTTATTTTCTTTTTTTAATTACTTTTAATTTTTTTCATTTTTAATATTTTTTTTATTTTTTTATCATAATAACTTTTCATTCCTTTCTTTTCTTCCTTCTTTTCTTCCTTCCTTCCTTCCTTCCTTCCTTCTCCCTTTTCTTATGAGCCGTGTGGCTGACAGGGTATTTGTGATCCGGCTGGGTGTCAGGCCTCTGCCTCTGAGGTGTGTGAGCCGAGTTCAGGATACTGGTCCACCAGAGATCTCATGGCTCCACGTAAATTCAAATGGTGAAAGCTCTCCCAGAGATCTCCATCTCAACGCTAAGACCCAGCTCCACCCAACGACTAGCAAGCTACAGTGCTGGATACCCTATGCCAAACAACTAGCAAGACAGGAACACAACACTACCCATTAGCAGAGAGGCTGCCTAAAATCATCATAAGGTCACAGACACCCTAAAACACACCAATGGATGTGGTCCTGCCAACCAGAAAGACAAGATCCAGCCTCTTCCACCAGAACAAAGGCACCAGTCGTCTCCACCAAGAAGCCTACACAACCCACTGAACCAACCTTATCCACTGGGGCTGACACCACAAACAACAGGAACTATGAACCTGCAGTCTGCAAACAGGAGATCCCCAAAACAGTAAGTTAAGCAAAAGGAGAAAACAGAGAAAGACACAGCAGATGAACGAGCAAGGTAAAAAGCCACCAGACCAAACAAATGAGGAGGAAATTGTCTACGTAAAAAATAATTCAGAGTAATGATAGTAAAGATGATCCAAAATCTTGGAAATAGAAAGGAGAAAATATAAGAAATGCTTAACAAGGGCCTAGAACTACTAAAGAGCAAACAAACAATGATGAACAACACAATAAATGAAATTAAAAATTCTCTAGAAGTAATCAACAGCAGAATACCTGAGGCAGAAGAACGGATAAGTGGCCTGGAGGATAAAATAGTAGAAATAAATATTGCAGATCAGAATAAAGGGAAAAGAATGAAAACAATTGAGGACAGTCTCAGAGACCTCTGGGACAACGTTAAACACACCAACATTTGAATTATAGAGGTCTCAGAAGAAGGGAAAAAGAAAGGAACTGAGAAAATATTTGAAGAGATTATAGTTGAAAATTTCCCTAATATAGGAAAGGAAATAGTCAATCCAGTCCAGGAAGCGCAGAGAGTCCCATACAAGATAAATCCAAAGAGAAACAAGCCAAGACACATATTAATCAAACTATCAAAAATTAAATACAAAGAAAACATATTAAAAGCAGCAAGGGAAAAACAACAAAAAAACATACAAGGGAATCCCCATAAGGATAACAGCTGATCTTTCAGCAGAAATTCTGCAAGCCAGAAGGGAGTGGCAGGACATATTTAAAATGATGAAAGGGAAAACCCTACAACCACGATTACTCTACCCAACAAGGATCTTATTCAGATTTGATGGAGAAATTAAAACCTTTACAGACAAGCAAAAGCTAAGAGAATTCAGCACTACCAGGCCAGCTTTACAAAAAATGCTAAAAGAATTTCTCTAGACAGGAGACACAATAGAATGAAAAGACCTACAATAACAAACCCAAAACAATTAAGAAAATGGTAATAGGAACACACATATCAATAACTACCTTAAATGTAAATGGATTAAATGCTTCAACCAAAAGACATAGACTGGCTGAATGGATACAGAACAAGACCCATATACTGTCTACAGAAGACCCACTTCAGATCTAGGGACACATACAGACTGAAAGTGAGGAGAGGGAAAAAGATATTCCATGCAAATGGAAATCAAAAGAAAGCTGGAGTAGCAATTCTCAAATCAGACAAAATCGACTTTAAAATAAAGACTATTACAAGAGACAAAGAGGGACACTACATAATGATCAAGGGATCAATCCAAGAAGAAGATAAAACAATTGTAAATATTTATACGCTGAACATAGCAGCACCTCAATACATAAGGCAAATGCTAACAGCCATAAAAGGGAAATTCTACAGTTGACACAGTAATAGTAGGGGACTTTAACACCCCACTTTCATCAATGGACAGATCATCCAAAATGAAAATAAATAAGGAAACACAAGCTTTAAATGATAAATTAAACAAGATGGACTTAATTGATATGTATAGGACATTCCATCTAAAAACAACAGAATACACTTTCTTCTCAAGTTCTCAAGGAACATTCTCCAGGATAGATCGTATCTTGGGTCACAAGGCAACCCTTGGTAGATTTAAGAAAATTGAAATTGTATCAAGTATCTTTTCCAACCACAATGCTATGAGACTATATATCAATCACAGGGAAAAACTGTGAAAAAAAGAGATACATGGAGGCTAAAAAACAGACTATTAAATAACCAGGAGACCACTGAAGAAATCAAAGAGGAAATCAAAAAATACTTAGAAACAAATGACAATGAAAACACAATGACCCCAAACATATGGGATGTAGCAAAAGCAGTTCTAAGAGGGAATTTTATAGCAATACAATCTTACCTCAATAAAAAAGAAACACCTCAAAGAAACAACTTAACCTTACACCTAAAGCAATTAGAGAAAGAAGAATTTAAAAAACCTCAAAGTTAGCAGAAGGAAAGAAATCATAAAAATTAGATCAGAAATAAATGAAAAAGAAATGAAGGAAACAATAGCAAAGATCCATAAAACTAAAAGTTGGTCCTTTGAGAAGATAAATGAAATTGATAAACAATTAGCCAGACTCATCAAGAAAAAAAGGGAAAAGACTCAAATCAACAGAATTAGAAATGAAAAAGGAGAAGTAACAACTTACACTGCAGAAATACAAAGGATCATGAGAGTTTACTACAAGCAACTATATGTCAATAAAATGGACAACCTGGAAGAAACAGACACATTCTTAGAAAAGCAAAACCTTCCGAGACTGAACCAGGAAGAAAGAGAAAACATAAACAGACCAATCACAAGCACTGAAATTGAGACTGTGATTAAAAATCATCCAACAAATAAAAGCCCAGGACTGGATGGCTTCAGAAGCAAATTCTATCAAACGTTTAGAGAACAGCTAACACCTATCCTTCTCAAACTCTTCCAAAATATAGCAGAGGGAGAAACACTCCAAAACTCATTCTACGAGGCCACCATCACCCTGATACCAAAACCAGACAAAGATGTTGCAAAGAAAGAAAACTACACGCTAATATCACTGATGAACATAGATGAAAAAATCCTCAACAAAATACTAGCGAAAAGAATCCAACAGCACATTAAAGGGTCATACACCATGATAAAGTTAAGGTTTATTCCAGGAATGCAAGGATTCTTCAACATATACAAATCAATCAATGTGATAAAACATATTAACAAACTGAAGGAGAAAAATCATATGATCATCTCAATAGATCCAGAAAAAGCTTTCAAAAAATTCAACATCCATTTATGATAAAAACCCTCCAGAGGGTTTTAGGGAGAACTTACCTCAACATAATAAAAGCCATATATGACAAACCCACAGCCAACATTCTTCTCAATGGTGAAAAACTGAAACCATTTCCACTAAGATCAGGAACAAGACTAGGTTCCCCACTCTCACCACTATTAATCAACATAGTTTTGGAAGTTTTAGCCACAGTAATCAGAGAAGAAAAAGAAATAAAAGGAATATAAATTGGAAAAGAAGAAATAAAGCTGTCACTGTTTGCAGATGACGTGATACTATAGAGAATCCTAAAGATGCTACCAGAAAACTACTAGAGCTAATCAATGAATCTGGCAAAGTAGCAGGATACAAAATTAATGTACAGAAATCTCCTGCATTCCTATACACTAATGATGAAAATTCTGAAAGAGAAATTAAGAAAACACTTCCATTTACCACTGCAACAAAAAGAATAAACTACCCAGGAATAAACCTGCCTAAGGAGACTAAATACCTTTTTGCAGAAACCTATAAGACACTGATGAAAAAATTAAAGATGATACAAACAGATGGAGACATATACCATGTTTCTGGATTGGAAGAATCAACATTGTGAAAATGAGTATATGACCCAAAGCAATCTACAGATTCAATGCAATCCGTATCTAACTACCAATGGCATTTTGCACAGAACTAGAACAAAAAAATTCACAATTTGTATGGAATCACAAAAGACCCTGAATAACCAAAGCAATATTGAGAAAGAAAAATGGAGCTGGAGCAGTCAGGCTCCCGGACTTCAGAATACACTACAACGCTACAGTAATCAAGACAGCATGCTACTGGCACAAAATTAGAAATATAGATTAATGGAACAGGATAAAAAGCCCAGAGATAAGCCCATGCACATATGGTCACCTTATTTTTGATAAAGGAGGCAAGAATATACAATGGAGAAAAGACAGCCTCTTCAATAAGTGGTGCTGGGAAAACTGGACAGGTACATGTAAAAGAATGAAGTTAGAACACTCCCTAACAGCATACCAAAAATAAACTCAAAATGGATTAGAGACCTAAATTAAGGCCAGACACTAAAAAACTCTTAGAGGAAAACATAGGCAGAACACTCTATGACATAAATCACAGCAAGATCTTTTTTGACCCACCTCCTAGAGAAATGGAAATAAAAACAGAAATAAACAAATGGGATCTAATGAAAATTAAATGCTTTTGCAGGGCAAGGGAAATATAAACAAGATGAAAAGACAACCCTCAGAATGGGAGAAAATATTTGCAAATGAAGCAACTGACAAAGGATCAATCTCCAAAATTTACAAGCAGCTCAATATCAAAAAACAAACAACCCAATCCAAAAATGGGCAGAAGACCTAAACATACATTTCTCCAAAGAAGATATACAGATTGCCAACAAACACATGAAAGGAGGCTCAACATCACTCATCATTAGAGAAATGCAAATCAAAACTACAATGAGGTATCACCTCACACCAGTCAGAATAGCCACCATCAAAAAATCCACAAAGAATAAATGCTGGAGAGGGTGTGGAGAAAAGGGAACCCTCTTGCACTGTTGGAGGGAATGTAAATTGATACAGCCATTATGGAGAACAGTATGGAGGTTCCTTAAAAAACTCAAAATAGAACTACCATATGACATAGCAATCCCACTACTGGGCATATACCCTGAGAAAACCATAAGTCAAAAGGGTCATGTACCACAATGTTCATTGCAGGTCTACTTACAATAGCCCAGACATGGAAGCAACCTAAGTGTCCATCAACAGATGAATGGATAAGGAAGATGTGGCACATATATACAATGGAATATTACTCAGCCATAAAAAGAAAAAAATTGAGTTATTTGGAATGAGGTGGGTGGACCTAGAGTCTGTCATACAGAGTGAAGTAAGTCAGAAAGAGAAAAACAAATACCGTATGCAAATACATATATATGGAATCTAAAAAAGGAAAAAAAAATTGTTCTGAAGAACCTAGGGGCAGGACAGGAATAAAGATACAGATATAGAGAATGGACCTGAGGACATGGGGAGGGGGAAGGGTAAGCTGGGACGAAATGAGCGAATGGCTTGGACATATATACACTATCAAATGTAAAATTGATAGCTAGTGAGAAGCAGCTGCATAGCACAGGGAGATCAGCTCGGTGCTTTGTGACCACCTAGAGGGGTGGGATAGGGAGGTTGGGAGAGAGATGCAACAGGGAGAAGATATGGGGATATATCTATATGTATAGCTGCTTCACTCTGTTATAAAACAGAGACTAACACACTATTGTAAAGCAATTATACTACAATAAAGATGTTTAAAAAAAAGAATAACATGAATGAGATGTTCTTTGATGGAATTAATTACACAACAAGATCTAGTTTGATTTTTTAATGGGGAGAGACTGAGGTACTTGGATAAAGCAGATGTTGTTTCAGTTTAACAAATATTTAATGAGCATATACTCTGTGTTTGAAACTCTGCTAAAAGCTGGGGACATAAAGCTTAGTCAGGCACAGTTTTCAAAGAGGTCAGTCAGGGAGAGAGATGAGCAAAGAGACATCAGACTCAGAGGCATTTGATATAAACCTGCATCCATGGACAATATACATGCCAGGAAAGTAGCACTCATGATGAGGAAATGGAAATAGCTTTTTTATATATAGTATAGTGGTTAAGGTGATAAGATATTATTATAAGAAAAAGAAAAGTGTTAATGATAATTCTGTGACCTCAAAACCTAGAATAGAGGTTTCTTTAACAGAAATAAGCAATGTGAAAGAAAAATCAGGTAACAGAGGCACAAACTTGGTTTTTCTTTTGCACATATTGAGTTGAAGAGTTCTTGGGTCATCTCAGTGTAGATGAATTCAAAGACATTTTGAAATAGACTCACCATGGGTAGTAATACATGTAATTGAAGCTCATTTACAGAATTCAGAGAAAACTAACCTGCATTTTCTGGGTATTTTTGTAACAATGTAATTTGGATCACATGTTTGTGTATCAGCTGTGTGTTTGCAGATACAGAGAAAGGCGTGCATGTTTATGCTCAATGTTTACCCTCCGTCAGCAGTTTTAAAAATTACTATGCTGTTTGTATTCTATTAATGACAGTCTGAATTTGGAAGGCTTGATAAGTTGTTTACAAGGAAGTTCAGAAGGATAAATCAGTGCATGTTTGCAGAATAGTGTGAAAACATTTTTCTCAGGATGTGTCCCCTGGAAATGGTAATTAGTCAATGTAGAGAAACTGATACATGTTTAGACATTAAGTTACACTGAAACAAACATCCAGGCCAATGCAGTTAAGCTTCTGAGAGAAAAAAAATGAAATTATGTTGATGTATAAAGAGTTTCACACAATTCATATTTGTTACCTGTGAATTCTCATAAGGGTTCTCAGAATAAGATAAGATTTCATACTTACATTTTATAAATAGACATAGTAAGGAATGGGGAAATGTGGGACTTTGACACTCATCGACTAGAAGAATGAAAGTGTGCCTGAAAAGTTTTATAGAGACGCCTGTGGTAACTGTGCTAGGAACTTTTGCTCTTGCTTTTTTTGTTTCTGCTTCACGATAAGCCTGTACGTTGATTACAATGTTATTCTTATCATCTCGCAGATGAGATATTGCAATAACAGAGTTAAAACAATTTGATCAAGATTATGCAGGTGCCAGGTGGAGCATTTATGAATTGTCTTCACATCAAACACTTCTCCCCTTCCCTCTCATAATAGTTACAATTTCTATTTAGTGATTGACGTGGTTTCAGAAAAAAACAAAACTGAATTCATTCCTGCCTTCATAGGTGAAACATAAACGAAACTAAGCCCATTAGGGTGTTATGTTACCCACAGAGTTTGGTTTAGGGACGGGCATGCCATCTAAGCTCCTCCAACCAGAGAGTTGTTATCTACTATAAGAACTTGTGCTGAGAATGCTGAGGCAAACATCACTCTCTCATGTTGGTTGTAGGAATGGAATGATGCTGGAAGCCATTTTAGGATCAATTAGCTTCAAAATGAAGTGAGCAGGTAGAAAGATGGAGGCAAGTGGGGTCCTTGGTTAAGCTGCTGGACCAATCCTTGTAGATTTTGGGAGGTTGGAGGGATTCTGAACTTTTCAAGTCCTTGTGTCCATAATTAATCCCCAGTATCTAACCAAGTTGAGGATTCCACTTGTAACAACAAACATTCTAAAAGCTACAGACATCACCTAGACCAACTCCCTTTTGCTAGAGATAGATGATTAAGCTGAAAGAAAGAATG